>NW_026930986.1:0-458432 GCF_032062105.1 Saccostrea cuccullata
TTGGAGACATTGTTTCACTGGTAATTCTTGGATAAAAAGAAGATAAAATAAAAGGATAAGTTGAAGACTTTTAAAAATTGTTTTGGGTAGGATCATTCAGAGGCTATATTAGTATCTGGGTCCCTGGTAGGATCACCCAGGAAAAACTTTGAACATGGTCCTACCTTATCCTTACAGTAACAGGTCCTAACAGTGATGATTCCATACCATCCATGTCCTACTGCACATTAGATATAATTTATGTGTAAATCTGATATCTTAAATGTCACAATTTTATCTTATGTGAATATCAAATAAATGAACAGATTTGTTCAGAAAAAGAAATTGTGTATCTTTAAACATGTGGCATTTTTTTAAAGAATGTGTTGGGCGTTTTGGTGTTAACTGCAGTAGGGAATGTCCACGTGGATATTACGGAAAACATTGCCTTGAAGAATGTTCCTGTATTGATTTCTATTGTGATAAACGTTGGGGTTGTCTGTCACCTAAGTCGGCTAAAGAAGCCAATCATCCTATTTCCTTGTTTACAGGTGTGTATTTGTATTTTGCCATAATTTTTTTTTTACCAATAAATCTGTTCCTAAAAATCTATATTTATTACACAATTCAACTCGGATTGATATAGTTATATGCTAGTAAGACAAAATTTAGTTTAAATCGAGAAATGCACATTGTATGTTGCTTACAGCACACAATGACTTATTTAAATATCAATCTGCCTTAAGGTTTTCTTAATTGCCATTTTGCATATTTTTTACTTGATAGTAGAGCCAAAAAAAGAAGAGAAATAATGATCAAACGAATAAATTTTATATTTACTAAGTTTTTGTGAAGCTGCGTCTTGCCCTAACAGAAGTCTGTCTTCTCATAGTAAACACTTTTAGTTTCATACGCTTGAATTAAGAAATCTGTCATGTGAAATAATTTTTGGTTTTCAAACTTTGTAGAAAAAGATAAGACGAACTTTCAAAAAAAAAAAAAAAAAAAAAATCCGAAAAATATCAAAGGACAATTATTAAAAAAATAGATTATTGTACATTTATATTTTTCGGATTTTTTTAGCCCTTAATCAACTTATTTCTAACAAAGTATGCCGGTCACGTTATTTAAAGCTTCAAAAGAACAAGTCATTTGTGAAACAAATGTTTGACATAAACCGAAAACTAAATGCCCCTGTATTGCAACGTAGCAAAGATTAAACTTTTCTTAAATGCAAATTTAATATATTGGTACCAAAGTAGGTTATTCTCACTGGAAATACAAATGTGAAATATGACAGTAGGCAAAGATTAAAGTTTTTTCATAAGTACAGATATCTTCAAGGTCAAGGTCAAAAAGTCAAGGTAATTGGTATCCAATGAAAGGTCTTGCCACATAGAATACATATGTAACGTAGAGAAGCACTAGCCCTAACCATTCAGATGTTATGGCCAAGGTTTGAATTTTTTAAAAGTAGGTCAAACTCCAATGTCAAGGTCAAAAGGTCAAAGATCTTGCTATCAAATGAAGGGTCTTGGCACAAGGATTAGATATGTAAAGTATGAAAGCACTATCCGTAACCCTTTAAATGTTATGGTCAAGGTTTGCTTTTTAAAGGTAGGTCAAACTTCAAGGTCAAAGGGTCAAAGTTCTTGGTATCCAATGAAGGGTCTTTTCATAAGGATTACATACGTGAAGTATGAAAGCCCTATCACTAACCGTTCAAAAGTTATGGCTAACTAAAGTTTTTTTTACAAGTACGGAAATCTTCATGGTCAAGGTCAAAGTTGCTGGTATCCAATGAAAGGCCCAGATAGCAGGATGTTATTGGACCTCTGTTGGACCAACAATGCTCCTTATGTTGGGCCACCGTATGCAATCAACATTGGGCCATCGGTAATTTGCTCATCGGCCCTTAATCAAACCAACTTGTTGGCTTATTGTTGGGTCAATGTAACAGTTAATACTGGGCCACTGTTGGGCCAATGTATTCTTTCAATATTGGACAAACGTCATTTTTGTACAGTTGGGCCATTGTAAGCAATTAATGTTGGGCCAACGGTAATTTGCTCATCGGCCCTTAATCAAATCAACTTGTTGGCTTATTGTTGGGCCAATGTAACAGTTAATATTGGGCCACTGTTGGGCCAATGTATTCTTTCAATGTTGGGCAAATGTCATTTTTGTACAGTTGGGCCATTGTAAGCAATTAATGTTGGGCCAACGGTAATTTGCTCATCGGCCCTTAATCAGACCAACTTGTTGGCTTATTGTTGGACCAACGAACGGATATTATTGAGCCATTGTAGGACCACTTATTCTTTCAATATTAGGCAAACACCGTTTTTTGGGCCAACGTTAGTTTGTATCTTAATGGCTCTCCATCAGGAAAATTCATTTTTCTTCACTGGTTGGCCATTTGTCCTCAAAATTGAATAACAAACTATATGTAATAAGGTGATAGTAGTTTTGTAGTACATTTTAATGGTAAAAGCCCTTTTATACTATATATGCTAGATTAATAGTTTAATACATATTCACAATATCTCATAGAATTACCATCAACAAGTATTGCATTGTAAGTAGCTCTACATTAATTAAAAAATGAGGAAAAAGAAATCAGAATATAAAATTACACTATAACATAATAATATTTTATTGCTCAGTGCATGAAGAAAACATTAATAAAGAACAGAAAGTTGATGCTCACTTGAAGCGAAACATGTAGGGTTACATGACTGTATACTCCCTCTGTGATGTAAATTTATGCACAAGTTCAGTAAATTGCAGGTATCAATAAGCACGTCTAAAAAATAAACAAAGCCATCCTGTTCTCAAAATAATACTAAAATGAATCCCGCAATTTTGTTTACTTACACAAAAAATGTTTCTGGTATTTGCATCGTGTTTGTTACCGACAAACAGACACAGAAAAGGAGAGAACTACAGGTATGTCACAGTATATAACAGAAAAAAGTTAGGCACTGCCACGTTCAATCTGATCCCTCTCCTAAGTCTCCTCTTCTCTCTCCCGAGTCTCCTTTTCCTCCTTCTTTTCTGCTCTGTCCGTTTCTTCCTCCCTTATCCCTGTCCTTGACATACCTTAGCCATTCTTTGATTGTGTTCTTAGCACTAAAATTGTAGTATTTAGAACTTAATACATTTGTTACTTTTCTCAGTAAAGAGTAAACATACGATTAAATTTACAAGTATATCACTATATTTTTAAGCTGTCAATTGAGGAATAACTGTCTTTTTTGTTTCATGGTGTGATTAAGCGATTAGCTTGCGTGATGAAGGCATTTATGCATAAACTTTCTACGCTTGATCATCATCATCATCACACTGCTTCAATGTTGCCCCATATAAATCATCATTCAAAGTAAAATATATGTTTAGAAAATTTGTCTGTACACTGAACATATTTTAAATGAAAGAACCCAATAAATTAATGTTTTAGTACTGAATAAAATTTGTTTTAACCTCAACATGTTCAACATTTTCAACATGTTTGATCATGTGCTCGACTTTAAGTGTATATAAGTAAAATGAGTGGTAGACTTCGGAAATTTATTCTACTAATTTCAATCTAAATAAGGGGCAAATTATTTATTGTTTTAAATTATCAAAACACATTTGTTATTTCATACTTTCATTTATTTTTCTTGTATAGATACAATAAATTTAATCACTGATAATTTATTTTGTTTTGATAAATTTTAAGAATTTCAACAAGCCTTGTAAATTTATTTTAGCTAACTTGTATTTTCAAGCAGGATTAGTGGTAGATTAATTTCTGATTTTAGAGACTTTGTTTTGTTAATATACAGATTTGTAACAATTAAATATTTTTACACATTGGCCCAATGTTGGTCCAATATATCAGGCCAACATTGGGCCAATGAGCAAAATGACACTGGGCCAACGTCATTTGCCAACATCGGCCCAATGTTCTTGTTGACGTTGGACCAAGATTGGCCCAATGTCGCATTCAATTGGACAATGTTGTCGCAACGTTGGGCCAATATCTATAGCAATAACAGTCTACATTAGGCAAACGTTGGCACAACATATCGGGCCAACATTGGGCCGATAAGCAAACTTACACTGGGCCAATATCATTTGCCAACATTGGCCCAATGTAACCGATACCACTGGCCCAACGTTAGCCCAATGTTAGCATGCTATCTGGGACAGTGTTGACTCAACAGCACCTGGCCTCTGCACTGATTTACACAGATTTGTACTCGATATCGTTTAAACTATAAACGTTAATTAAGCTGTGTCAAAGCAAAGATATTATAAATACTTACAAAGTGGATGAAGATATGCAAGGCATCAGTCTCATTACGCTCGTGTCAGATTAAAAATGGCGCGGATATTGCAAGTAGCCCGGATGTTGTCTACCCATGATGCTCAACCAGATTCATGGTATATTGGGCCAACTTGGGGCCGATGCCAATCTCCCAACAATATTTTATCTCATAATAATAAGTTTTATGATATAACGCCAACAGTTAGCCCAACATTGGCCCCATTATACATAACCAACTATCAATATTTCATGTCGGACCATTGTTGGCCCAAGAAAGTAACCCAACAGCAATAATACAAATTAACATAATGTAAGATTGGATCAACAATGTTCTGCTATCTGGGATTCACATCCTGTTCCTGAGAACTTTTAACTAACATTTATTCAGTCTTCTCTAAATTCTCATGAATACAACGCTCATGAAAAAAATCATAATTTTAAGCGTTTTATTACAAATAAATAAGTATGCACACAATTCAAAAATTAGAATAAAACACTTTTTGGTGCTGTGATCACTTAAGTTCAAAGTTAAAATGTTGAAAATATCATATCTAAACAAAAGCAATCATCCAATGAAAAGCATGGACATAGAATATCCTCTTAATTATTTCAGAATGTGCATCTAAATTAATATTTGGAACCAACGTTGTCCCAACGTAAAGCTCAGCAGCTAATTATAAAATTGACACCATCATTTAGTTGGCAGTATAATAATTGGACCAACGTTGGCCCAATATAAATATCCCATCTTTGAAACACCTAAACCAAATAACACTCTTGCTAACATCGGGCCAACGTTGGGCTTACATTCTATTACCAACTTGATAAGACATTTTCTTTATGGGTGTATAACAAATTGGGCCAACGTTGGGCCAACATACTACTACCAACTAGATAAGACACTTTCTTTAAGGGTGTATTACAATCATTGGGCCAACGTTGGGCCACCATACTACTACCAACTTGACAAGACACTTTCTGTAAGGGTGTATTACAAACATTGGGCCAACCTTGGGCCAACATACCACTACCAACTTGATTTGACACATTCTTTACGGGTGTACTACAAACATCGGGCCAAGATACATGTACAACTACCAATTTGAAAAGACACTTTCTTTAAGGTTGTATTATATACATTGGGCCAACGTTGGGCCAACGTCAGCATCCTTCCTTCCTTGGAAAGTAAAATGAATGGAAATTGCTTATGTTGGACCAATGTTGGGCCAACATAGGAATTCTGTCACGGTCGAGAAGGTTGACATGGTAGCATTGGTCCAACGTTGGCCCAACGTAGTTCCCCCAACGCCAACCATACAACCTTTTACCAGTGTTGGCCCAACATAGTCATGCTATCTGGGGGTCTTTCATCAAAGAATACATATGTGAAGTATAAATGTCCAGGTATCTATTGTTCAAAAGATATGGCCAAAAGTTTGTAATTTTTGTGTAAAAGTGGGTCAAACTCCAAGGTCAAGGTCAAATGTGGTGGTACCCAAAAAAAGGTCTTGTCACAGGGAATACACTTGTGTAATATGAAAGTCATAGCTCCACTAAATCAAAAGTTATGGGCAGGGTTAAAGTTTTTGCAGACAAACAGATAGACAGACAGACAGCTAGACAGACAGACAGCTAGACAGACAGACGGACGGACACGACAAAAACTATATACCCCCGAAACTTCGTTTACGGGGGCATAAATACGTAAAACGAGAATTTGCGAACGAATATAATAAAAATGGCAAATTATGCATATTAAAAATACATGGATCAATCAGGAATGTTGTTTAATTTTTATCTATTGTTTCTTCAAATGAAGATGGACATCCGTGCCCAAACAACAGTGAGATTTATCTTTATAATTCTTATACATAGGTTTTGAATTAAATTTAAATGAAAAAGTTTTCCATGTTCAATGTCATCACAAATTTTAGCAGTAAACGACGTATGTCAGTGTTCATTGTTTCATGAAAAGCAAGTGCTTGCATATCTTCCAGGATACACTTGATCATTGTGCAACATATCGCGGCAAATTATGGAAGCATGACAAACGCTTGCAGAATAACGTTCTATATTTTCAAATGAAAATACCTTATCATATATTAGAGTTTGAATTGCTGCGATGAATATTTGTAAAATCGTTTGTATTTGCTACCAGAAAGAAAAGAGTTGTAGATAAAAGAAAAAAAATAGAACGTATTTTTCATCTTGTTTAACCCGCCACACGCTCGATAATAGTTTTGCTGTCGTTTTAGGAATCGCGTACAGATATGATATTAAAGGTTGTTTTTGCAATTTCTTTATTGACTTTTTATTTTACTTGCACCGACAAAAAAATGTTGTTTCTAAGTAGAATTTTAATAACCATTTGATGCATAGGCGTCGGGGGGGGGGGGGTGCGTAGCCCTTACTTTTTTTGCAAAGATAGACATAATATATGCATTGAATTCTTGGTCGTAGATTTAGCCCCCCCCCCCCCCCCCTTTCAACAGACATGTTGCAGTTTAGGTAAAAAAAGAGTATTTTATAGTAGTGTTTGGAAGATAATGGTACTGAAAGATTTTTTTTATGGGTTATATTTTTTTTCTCCTCCACTTAGCCCCCCCCCCTCCCCAGTATCAATTCGGCTCCGACGCCGATATGATGTAATGTAATGTAGATGATTAATGTATGTATACTAGTAATAACGAAATTTTACTTCCAAGAACAACCGCATCACTGAAATTTCAGATGCCATGAATTCTACCAATGGTAATAGAATAAATTATCCTACCCTATTTTCTACTTATAAAACACTTTCCAATGAGTGTAATGAAATTAAAAATACGTTTTAATTAGACTTATCTTAATATAAGTTAAGTCCCATCATGGATACAAATAGAGATAAGGTACAGGAAAAATAGCTCTCACGCAACATTGCATATTTCTTTAACCCACATCCATTACGCATGCGTATTTTGCTCTTCCTCTCCTATCTTCCGTTATCCATCGACAAAATCCATCTTCACGTTGTGGTCCACTTGCCATCCAACGTCGGATATAAGGTTAAGTATGAACTACCAGTTAAGGTCAGTTTTAAGACAATTATTCGCTAACGTAGTCAGCAGAGTAACTGTGTTTTGTGTCTTAATTTTTCTCCTCCTTTCATCAACCACACACTTCCAAGTGTACGTAAATCCTATTGAAAGAAAAATGAATTGTAACAATAAATAAGCTAAAAAAAATTATAAAATAGATATCAGGTTATTCTTTTTCAATTGTAAGCAAGAATATGCTTCTGGCAAACATATCTAGGCCTAAGCGCCCATCTACATCAGCCTATGTGAGAACTACCAGGGCATACACAACTACCGTCTTAACATCAGAAGTGACTTCTGCAACAACAACATTAACCACGTGTACCATCGTAGCAGATGTTCTACCCATCGCACCACAGTGGTCGTGGTGCATCTCTTCGCTTTTCATCGACTTCAACTCATTCAGTCACTTCGACAAACATTAATTGCAAGTTACTTCGGCAAACGTTGCAAGTTATTCAGGTAAAAGCATTACTCCTGATTCCATACAAGCTCTCCAATTAGTGTTAGTGATGATGTGGCAGCACATGTTGCACAACCACAGAAGGAAAAAATATGGACTAAGGAATATATAGAATTGGCAAATGTTATGCTTTCAGAGAATGATCCTCAAAATGAACAAGAATTCTCCATCGTTAATGGATACTGTAGATCACTAAATTTTCGTGACACCTTATTTTCGCGACATAATCATTTACTCTTGATTAGCGAGACAAAATTTTCACGAATTGTGATTATTGCTCTATATAATCCTAAGAAATACTATTATATGCGAGAATTAAATTTTCGCGCGAATAAAAAGTGATTTACAATAGTTAGTTGTGCAACCTAATCAAAGTGCAAAGAAAACTAGTGCTAATTGTAACGGGGACCGTTACAGATGATCCCCAAACGCTCCCCAACTCCCTTTTGTTGCCATATTCCGTAAGCTTCATTAAATAAGACAAACTCTATGCATTTGAGACTTTAACAACGTTAACCCAAAAGTGTACCAAGTTAATTAAAATTTTAGCATTGCACGCGTGCGCATGTGAATGCATGTGCGTAATGACCATACCGGGTATCATGTCTACACAATCTATATATTTTTATATACTAAATATTAAAGTATATAATCCAAAAGTATTAAAAAATAAGCTAATTCAAGTGTATTTTTGATTGTACTCATTTCACATGCACGCACGTGCATACAAGAGCATGGTACCATACCTTCTTGTAGAAGTCCATTACATCTATCTTTGTTCTAAATCCCACCCTGTTTGTTTGAAAACCAAGGGAATTATAGCTTTTTAAAGTTTAAGCCAATCAGATTGCAGCGCACGTACACGCACGTGTATGCATGTGCATTGTGACCATACCATCTTGTAGAAATCCATTATATCTATCTATGTTCCAAATCCCATCCTGTTTGGTTGAGAACCAAGGGAGTTATAGCTATTTAAAGTTTAAGCCAGTCAGATTGCAGCGCACATGCATGCACATGTTTTCATGATAATTGCATTATATCATGTTGTAGGATATCCTAATGCATGGCTATGTTCAAAATTTCAAAGGATTTCGTCACAAAACAAGAAAGATATTGAGACTTTAGTTTCAGCCAATCAGAGCGAAGCGCACGTGCATGCGCGTGAGATTTTGCTAATTTGACCATGTCATATTGTCTATGCTACTAATATATCCTTATGTTATGAGTTTCAAAACATTTCATCAAAAAATAGAAAAGATTCGGCTATATCCATTATATTGGTCATTTCACGTGTTGCACGTGCACGCTCTTGCAAGCACGTGCACGCAAAATGACATTCGTTCTGCAAATCTACATAACATGCCTACTGACCCTAAAAACGTTTCACCTAAGTCGGATGTAGAGTTTACAAGATCGATCACAGAAAACATTTTCCCAGGAAGAAGAAAAAAAAATAAGAAGAAGAAGAAGAAACAGAGTAAAAACAACTTCGTTTGGGGAACATAATTACAAATGTACTTCTATTCAAATGTGTTTTGATGCATTCTTGATGTTTGCTAGCGTCTATATAACAAGGCACCCAGTCGACATTCAAGGCATCATAAAATATTTGGAAATAATTAGATTACGGGCCAGTCGATATCTACAGGGGTTGATTAGAATATGAAAAACAATTTAGGCTGAAAATGTCAAAGAAAAATTCCTTTCTTTGGGTTCAGCAGATGCTGAAACATGGTTAAATATTGTACAAACCACGTGCAAACTCAACAAACACACTCTACACTTAAATGTTTGATTATTACTTTAAAGTATCTTATGCTAGACAGTCATGTAACTACCAGCATGCATGCATGTGTTATCATAATAAACAACCCCCCCCCCCCCCAAAAAAAAAAAAAAATCACTGCTGGTCAAACATAAACAGCTTACCAACTGCTAGGCAAAATTTTAACCAAATTAGCCTTCCCATTTGCGATTCCAACAACCTACGTAATTCTTCCAAAGACCAAAGCCCTTGGTCCAACACCAGTTAAACCCAAAATACTTCAAGCATATCTTCTCCAGTACCCTGATCAGCAAACAATTCAATACCCGGTATATCATATCTGGATTAATTTATGGTTTTCATTTAAATCATTCTGGGCTAAGAACTTCCCATCAAGCTAAGAACATGAAATCTGCAGACTCGCATTACTTAAAAAAAAAAATAAAGAAAGAAGTACAATTATGTCGTATGTACGGCAAGTCCTTACTATTGTCCCCTACTATCAAATTTACGGTACAACCCGATTTGTGTCCTCCCAAATAGATTGGGGGAGAGAGGTTGACCAAAATTCTATCAGCCCCTATGGGTATAGTTTAAATGAATTAATTGACCAGGCATTATGCTCAGCATCGTATGCCTCTTTTAATCAAGCAGTTGAAATCGTCCAAAACTTGGATAGGGGTGCCTTGGTCTGTTTTGAACATATTTTATTGTATTAAACAAAAGGATTGGAAACAAGTTCTTTCAACTTACGAGTTCCTCTCCTTAAATATAACTATATGTCATGCAATAAAAATACATGTAGTACATAGAGATATAAATACAAAAGATACAAGTGGAATATTTGTTCAGAAATATAACAATTTAAAATCTACAAGATTCGTCAATAAATTTATGCACAGCAGCAAAAATATATGTGTTTGTTTCAACAGGCAAATTTACATCACCACATAATAACAAACTTGTGTCAATATTGACCAATTCGTCAAGTAAAAATAGGCGATAGAAAAGATTATTTAATTTATTTAATTTCTGCAGGCAAAGAAGAAATGGTAAACATCTTCATTCTTTCCACATGAACATAAAGGGCTATTAATAATATTTCTTTTGTGTAAATCATAATTAAGTATACAGTTGTGTCTGAGTTTAGTATGTATTATATTTGTATAACGTTTGCCAAATGAAAAATAGATTGGGGGATTTTTTACTTCTGTAGTAAAGTTTTTTCGAAATGCATTGAGTGAGATGGCTTCCCTAGTTTCTGTCTTTAATAAATTCCACTGTTTCACAGCGTCAGGAATAAAAGACCTTTTATATAATTCTAATCTGCATCTTGGGGCAGCGTATTGTTCTTTATTACGGGTATTATATTTTGAAATGTTTTCACGCTTGTTTGGAACAATGTCATTCAAATATTCAGGTACACTACCATTATGAATTTTGTACATTGTGATCATTTTTGCATTATAGCGCCTAACTTTCAATGTTTCCCAGCCAGTTTCAGAGTAAAGTACTTCTCTTGATACAAAAATTGGAAGGCCTGTAACAATTCTAGCTGCAGATAATTGAACTCTTTCAAGCTTTTCGGCATCATTATTAGAGCAGCCATTCCAAACAATTGAAGCGTATTCGAGCGAGGGTCTGATAAATGTGATATACAATTTTGAAAGGTGTGTCCTGCCGATTTTAAACTTTAGTTTTTTCAAAAGCCCGAGTTTCTTATAAGCATTGTTTACAATGCTATCAATGTATTCTGTCCAGCTAAGGTTTTGTGATAACAATAGACCTAAATGACGATGAACAGGGACACACTCCAGTCTGTCACCTTTAAAAAATAATTTAGGCATAACAGAAATATTTTTCTTATTGAAAAAAATTACTTTCGTTTTGGAAGGGTTGAATTTTAGAAGCCACTGATTTGACCAAAGTTCCAGTACATGTAAATCATGATTTAAATTATATTCAATATCAAGTATGTTGTATGAAGAATGTTGAAGTGAATTGTCATCAGCAAAAAGTCTACACAATGATAACATATTTACAGCAACATCATTTACATATATCAGAAATAAAAGGGGTCCTAAAACTGAACCTTGGGGTACACCTGCAAAAATATCTAGTTTTGATGATAACAGATCTTTATACATAACTTTTTGTGACCTTTTACACAAATAACTAGAAAACCACTGCAGAAGATCACCTGATATACCGTAGGTTTGTAATTTAAAAAGAAGTCCTTTATGCCAAACTCTGTCAAAAGCTTTTGAAAGATCGCAGAAGACCATACAACATGATTTACCTTCATCAATATTTTGAACAATACTATGATACGTTTCTAGTAATTGATAAACAGTTGAATGACCTGGTAAAAAACCTGCCTGATATCGATAAAACAAATTATTACAATGGAAATAATTGTAAATATGTTTAAAAATAATTCTCTCCATAATTTTACTAACACAAGATAGTAACGACACAGGTCTATAATTAGAAACTAAGGAGGGATCATCTTTTTTAAACAAAGGAATAACATGAGCAGTTTTCCAAAAGAACGGAAACTTTTTTTCTGATAGGGACCTATTAAACAGCAGTGTAAGTGGTTTAGCAACAGTATAAACAGTGGATTTTAACATTTTGTGACTAATGCAGTCAGGACCTATGGCTTTGTTTATATGAAGAATTGATATGATATCGACTACTTCTTTTTCCTCAATGACAATATTACTGAATGTGTTCCTACACAAACTGTACATATTTGGCAATGTTTCATTTGAATCGTCAATTGTCGAAATGGAAGAAAAATAAGAATTTATTGCTTCAATCTTATCAATATCAGAATAAGCAAAGTGTTTTTCGCCATTATCATCATGTATTTGGACTGGTGGGATTTCGTTGGACATTTTCATGTTGAATGTGTCTTTCATCAACTTCCAATAAAGTTTGTTATTATTTTTGTTTGAATCATCTAAAGCTGTATCAATATTGTCGTAATAATTTGATATTGCATATTTTTTCATATTGTTTACTGAATTTCGGACCTCTCTATATGCGGCAAAATCGGAATCTTTTTTAGTTTTGTGTGCTTTCTTATGAAGTCGGTTTCTAGTTCTCATTGTTTTCCTTAGAAGTGAATCAAACCATGGTTTGTCGCGAGGATGTATGGTTACCGTTTGTTCAGGAATACATTCGCGAACACACGCAAGATATTCAGATGTAAAATTTTCTGTTGCTATATCTACTGTCTGAGCCTCGTTTATATTTGTATTCCAATCACAATTTTCAATTAAAGAATTAAGTTTAACAAAGTCAGCTCTTTTATAAGCCCAAACTTTTCTTTTGTAAGATCGATTGTAATTTATGTTCGAAGAAAATGATAAATAGGTAGCTCTGTGGTCGCTTACGGAAGAGTCCATTACTAATGTACCCGATTCACGAACTTGGATATCAACTGAAGTGAGAATTGGGTCAAGGAGCGTGCTCGACGTGTGTGTAATTCTTGTAGGTTCGTGGATATTATTAACAAGATTATGTGTTGCGATAATTTCATGGATTATATGTATTTGTGGAGTAGTAAGGAGATCAACATTTATATCACCGACTAAAATTATTTTATCCGATTTTTCACTCATTTTATCAACGCACCATGCAAGTTTGGTCCAAAAACCACTATCCGAGTTCGGAGGACGATATACACAGCATAAAAAGATTTTAGAGGTATGGTTATCAATTTCAATACAAATACATTCAATGTCAGAGGGTTCAAAATCATAGTGTCTAATAACACGTATTTGACTAGAAAAATAGATCATGACACCTCCCCCGAAACAGTTCCTATCTTTTCGTATTATATTATAAAACCCATCCAAATATAAGTCGTCATTATTTACCGTTTGGTCAAGATGAGTTTCGGTAAAACATAAAATATCAAAGTCATGAACGAAAGAGTTTAAGTGATCTAGTTTGTGTCTAATACTGCGAATATTAAGGTGTAGAATGTCAAGGACATTTTCAATCGGGCCTGGATTGACCTCAATATCACCACATGCCAATAGAACGAATGTGAAAAATTGTAAATAAAAGTTGATGTACACAGCATTTAGGGTAATCGATGTCAAATAATGAGCAAGTTTTCTAAAAACATTTTTCGTTAGTTGCAGAAAAAATGCACATGGAAAAAACAACCATAAACATGGTTTTGATGTATATCTGCCAGATAAATAAAAAAGACCGATTGCAGCACGATATTGTTCAATGGAGTTACCCATTATCTACCTTGTGACATAAGTATATTTTAAACAAAAAGCTGCAATCGGTAGCTGCTAAATTAATGACACATTCAAAAACTACAGTAACTGAATACACATATTTGTTTGCATGACTAAGAAATTTAGGATATAATGCATGGTTCAAAATGTTAACAAAAAAATAATACAAAGTGTAACACAAAGACAAAATAAACAGGAAAAACAAATGGAAATTGAATATATACATAGAGATAACATAAATGATAATAATATACTGTACATTGTAAATAAAGGAACACAAACATTGTGTAAATGTGTTGAAAAGATAAAAAGTTGTGGGATAACGGTAAAGGTACACATTTGTAGAAATGGTATCTTCACAAAAACAAGTTGCGGAGTGGATATACAAAGTAACCAAAATGTCTATACAGAATTGAATAAACAAGAGATGCAAAAAATGCATACTAGGTAGGGATTTGAGAAGTTGTGGATAATGTTGGTATAATCTAAATCATAAAAAGTAGATTAGATTGTAGCTATTGTTATGAGTGACATTTAATTTTTAAGGTCATATTGAAATACTTGTCTGAAAGGGTTGAAAGTTTGTCATTAGAGAATTTTGCGGGAAAAACACCTACACTGCCTCCTGAATTTCATGTCCGAATTTGACTAAGTCTGATTCGTCTCTGATATGATGATACTTATCGCTATTGTCTTTGACAGTGATTTTTCCGTTGGGCACTTTTGAGGTGCTTTTTACGGCACAGCTGTCGGCACAGAAAGAGCAGTCTGTCGCGAAATTTTGTCAAATCCTCATTGACCGAAATTTGCATGGTTTCTTCGTTGTCGCGAAATTTGCTGGAGTTTCTGAGTATGTAAAATTTAGTGTCGACAGATTTCAATCGAGCGATAATTTGGCGCGGACCTGGTCGTTGCTTTTTAGGGTTTCCGACTCTGTGAGAGTTTACTATATCATCTTGAGTAAGCTCTACTCCGGCGATTGAGGTAGCCTCAAGGAGTTTCACACTGGTATTTTCCCCCTCTGTTTCAGGAATTCCTGATACTCGGATGAGCGGTCGTCTTCCATACTGTTCAAGCTCATCGATTTGACGACGCATGTCGTTGTTCTCCTTACGTAGGTGGTCTAGCTCCTCACGAAGTGGGACAACTTTCTCTTCAATCATACAGGAAATTTCCTCGCGAAAAGACTCGCGGATACCCTCTCTAACTGCTTCAGCAATTTTTAGAATGTCCTCTGGAGATAATGTCAATGGACCATTTAACACATAGTGGTGCTGAAAACCAGGGTTTAACTGTTGGTGGTGTGGATCTAGGTTTTCATAGCCATTAGTAGATTGCGATGTTGGCGTTGAAGTACAAAGATGGGCTTTGTTGCTCCTGTGAGGTAGTGGAAGTGTTTTCAGATATTGATCCCTCCTTTGATTTCTTGGGGGTGCGAGCTGCCGCATCGGCAAAAGATTTTGACATGTCTTGAAGAGTTCTTTTGTTAGATTCACCCATTTCCAACAACTATACAATGGCAATAATGGACACACCACTTAATTTTGGTACCAAATGTATTTATCTCCTAAACAGTATCTATGTTTGTATGACTTACATCTTAGAACTTAGGACTCAGGCTTAGGACACCTAACAGATCACACTTTCAGGTTATCGTGAGTAATGTTCATAACGTTAACCCCAGTATAAAATTCAAACACAAATTTTTAACTCACATATTTCAGCAATTTCAGCAATTTTCTCCGAATTTTCAAATCATAACACACCTTTACATACTCTGATAGTTTTTAAGCCTTTTCCACATACATTCTCAGCTGAATTTAACTGAAAACTACATTTTGGTCGGAGCTGATGAAAAACCGTGCACCATTGAACAAGGGCCACAACTCCATTCATTTTTCATTTAAATCATTCTGGGCTAAGAACTTCCCATCAAGCTAAGAACATGAAATCTGCAGACTCGCATTACTTAAAAAAAAAATAAAGAAAGAAGTACAATTATGTCGTATGTACGGCAAGTCCTTACTATTGTCCCCTACTATCAAATTTACGGTACAACCCGATTTGTGTCCTCCCAAATAGATTGGGGGAGAGAGGTTGACCAAAATTCTATCAGCCCCTATGGGTATAGTTTAAATGAATTAATTGACCAGGCATTATGCTCAGCATCGTATGCCTCTTTTAATCAAGCAGTTGAAATCGTCCAAAACTTGGATAGGGGTGCCTTGGTCTGTACTAATGTAGGATGGATTTTTCAAGTTCTTTTGGGGTTTTGCCAGTAAATCCCTCAAGTTTTTTTTACCGCCTTTTAAGTTTTTTATTCAGATAAATTCTATATCAGATAAGTGAATGTTCGTTGCCTGTTCAATAGCATGTGCTCATCAATAATCCATTGGAGCATTTTCAATATAACGATAATTGCATAATTATATGCTTTATGTGTATATAGTACATGTCGATCTTTGGTTTCATGATTGATTGCTTCAGGATTAACATAATAACATACTTCCTTGACTCTTATACTTGATTATGTACGAGTGTTTTGAACATCGTTGCGATGTTAAGGAAATTTATTTATTAAGTTCCACTCTACGAAAAAGTTCAAATCCCAGGCTTATGAACAAAAATGAATGTTATGATTCCAAATCATATTTTTTATGCTTCAAGATAAATTGGAAGCATGTGGAATTTTTATTTATTTTTCGCTATAATGGAAATTGTCCAACATGCTGCCCTGATTGATAATGGAATTTGTTTTGATGATAAGTAAGTGAAGTGAATTTTATAAAATTTATACTGAAAAAAAATGTTTTATGTCTGAAATAAAATCTATATTATTATTTTAGAAATAAATCTATGTGTTGCACAGGGTACAGTTACAATACTGACGAGGGGCGATGTGTAGGTAATTTGAATTTTCCAAATAAAAAAAAATATTCATAAATTAAGGTAATACCAGAAATATAAAGGATGTAAGAAAGTTCATTCTACATTTTTTCTTTTATTTTTTAAAAGAAATACAATGAGAAGATATTTACAGTTTGTGATTTTCATGTTTACAGAGTCTATTCTTGCTACTGATAAGGTTTTAACTGTCTTTTGTTGAATCAATAAGGGGAGGGCAGGTGCAGAAATATTAGGGATGATGCATATTTGTGACATATATTAAGCACACAGGTGTAAACATCCTTTCAAATACTTTGCAAAAATTATCAAGTCAGTAAAAAAAATTCCAAAGTGACAAACCTATTCTTTGAAAAGTGATTTATCGTTTTTATACCTACGCTCATCAGCTTTCAAGATAAGCTATGAAGAGACAAAAGTAAATTACCCTATATTTTCGCTCAAAATGACCAGTATTTCTATCATTCAGGTGCTTAAAACATGGCATATATATTTTCATATGGAAGAAAAACCCTATAACTTCCTGCTAGAAATGACCTTCTCGCCCCCCAAAAAAATAGTTTCCGAAAGTGCACTGCGCACCGTTTTTGTCCAGATGTGAATTTGTTGACTACCGAAGGTGGTCCGAGAGATTGCACTAGAGGCAGTTTCCCAGTCAAAAATCAACTAATAAACAGCAATTGACAATCATAATTATAGGTTAGTATCTATCCAGAACCTTGGTGTCCATACCCAGTCTACGCAACTTCGGGTTGTCCCAATTTTGTGCAACAATCTAAAAATTGCCGTGTGGTGCTTACGTAACGTCCATACCCAGTCTATGCATCTTCGGGTTGTCCCAATTTTGTGCAACAATCAAGCATAGAGTGGAATATGTTTTCTGAGTTTTAAATTAGATTAAACACAAAGAACATACACACGAAGAATAAAAAGTAATTTATTCCTCCAAAAACGTATCGGCTCAATTTTCATCATTTTTTCTATGAAATGGTTCACTTTAGTTAACATTGCGGTTATTCATCAGTGATGACATTTGAACGCCTCATTTTCTTCTAAAGTACAAGTAATATATACCATTTAAATCATAAACAAGTTTTAAAAAATAAAATATTATTTTTTTTTGGTGGTGCGTTAGTAATTTTGTCTTGTGTATTTTTGAGAGTAGGATTACCTAGGAAAACCTCGAACATGGCTCCCTACGAACATTGATTAATCTATAGCATTCATATCTTACTTCACATAAAAATATATGTGTACCTCAGATATCTAACATGTCAAAGTTTTATCTTATGTGAATGTCAAATATATACATTTGTGGTATCTCTCTGTTAAATAAACATACAGAGAACAAATATCTTCAATTCTGTATGAAGTTTGTCTGAGGTCAGAGGTCAATACGTGACCTAATCACATGGCGCAATAATATCTACCGGTGCATACCGTAAATATAAAATGACTTGCTCTACTTGCATTTCATGTATAAAAAATGAACAAAATATGCAAGTAAAATAATTATTATTTTATTTACAACGTTAACAAGTATTTTATACAGTTTATGGCTATCGATTTAACCTGTATATACATGGAGAATATACCGATAGAAACTAGCTTTTGTTTACAAGTTTTATGTCACTTTTTTCAGCTGTACAGTCTCGAACGTTTATCCTTATTTTTTGGTAGACTTCTGGTTAAATCTTCATGATAAACTGTATTTTTGTCATCAAATTCTACTCACGATAAATGTGTAAATCTGTTGGAAAATATCAAAGCATTGCAATCACGCCACGAACAGCTGACAAACATCTCGGCGCTGTCGTAGTTCAATGTAAGTTTTCGCTAGTGTCCCAGTGTTTTGTTTACATCATGAATATGCCTTTAGTTATGCCCCTGCGAAATGATATTCATGATTTTAAGAACCTTTATGAGTTGTTCATAATTGTTCGTGAATGGTTCTTAAAGGATTCTTAACAGGTTCATAAAAGTAGTTCATGAATAAAATTCATGAAAACATTCATAATTCATAGTTCATGAACAAATGATGAACAAATATGAATATTGGTAATTTTCAGTTTAAAGAAAAAAACTTTGTAGTTCAAGGTAATGAATGTTCATGAATTTTCATGAAGACTAAAAATGTAAAAATAATTGTCACAAACGATCGCCAGAAAACACTCATTACTCCCATAATACAACTTTTGCATGCAGATGCAATTGTTGAAGAAGCCCCTGATTTAATTAATAACATGCTTTTGTTTTGATTTTGAAAGTATGGGATCAGAGCCGAGTAGGGGAACATAAGAGGTTAAAATCACTATTTTCTAGTCTATGTAATTGATAACTTAGATTCTTCAGGATAATAAAACTCTGTTATGAACTGTCTAGAAGGGAAATTATAATTAAATTATGATCGTAATTTAAAGAACACTGCATCAATATTGACAGCATTTTATTCTCATATTGAATTACTAATGTTTCTTCATCATTTAAATTGGCCAGCTATATTAATATTGTGCTTTAAATTTTCTCATTTTTCACGACACAACTTTGTTCGACCGAATTTTCTCTATTTGGCAAACTTTTAACAAGTTGTAAGAAAATGAAACAGACTTACAGTCTAGGAAAAATTTCAGAATCTTCGTAGAAACGTATCATAAATTTATTGACAACTAAAAAATTATATCTCTTGTCCGTACCGTACCATTCTTGGGTCGGAAAGCTTTATATTTTGATGCTGTTATAAAGTCACATTTTCCTGTCCATCGTGTGTAAATGATACAGCACAGGCTGCATGGTTGTGAAGAAGCTATGACATGAACCACATTCGTATTTTGTAGTCTATTCTCCTATACACTTTCATAGCTCAGGGTACTCAGTGTGATGGAGAGTGGTTCCAAGAGATATTTGTTGTCCTCTGATATGGAGGCGGCCATACTTGAATACGAAACTATGGCTCTACAGGTATAATGTAAAAAAAATCCAATTCAATAAATATATAACTTATATTAATTTAAAAAATTAATTTCAGTGAAAAATCATTCAGATAGTGTTTGTTATTTTTTGTTTAACAAAAATCTTGGCAATTCGAAACTATTTCTTAATTAGCTCTGCATGACACTTCTAAAAAGGCGCAAACTTTGAAACGCGCGAGACGTTGGAAAGTGAATCGGTAGAGTGGGAGGATTATTAGCGTAGTAATTCTTTGTCAACCTTTGAAGAAAATAAAATATGGCAGTGCCTATGATGCATAATTAAATGAAACAAATATGCAAGTCTTAAGTTTTCACATTTATGAACATTTTCAGAAAATCTTTGTTCTTGTAGGGAAAAGAGAAGCAGTTCACAGATACTGTTGATGAGTTGAGATCAGAAGATTAAAAAACTCTGGCTGCCAAAAAAAAAAAAATATATATAAAAAATCCAGGCTCTTGAAGAAAAACAAAAGAAAGGAATGAAAATATGAATCGTAATCGATCAAAGGATCCAATTGGTGAAATTCTGAAAATTCCACAGGGGAAGCCAATAAGATTTTTTTATTTGACCACCTCTGCTCAAAATCCTTGAAAGCCCTTTTAGCTGATGCCCTAATTGCTGAACACACTTTTCTGCCAGACAGTGAGACTTGGATTAAAAATCATTCCATTTTAGGCATACACTTTGAAATATGCTGAATAAGGAACCCACTCTCCTCTTGACCAAGTAAGGTTAAGGATTCTGCAAAGAGTCGCGTTTGAATTGAAATTTTTCATAATTTATTAGGAATGAACTACATAATTTATTTATTATCGTTATCACTTATCAGAGTTGTTTACTTGAACAAAGATTTTGTTACCATGATTGGAAAACAAAAATTCTGTGAAATCTTTCAAGATGCTATTAAATATTTTCTTTTACAGTTTTTCATTTTGCATAACTTATTACATTTTTGTTTACTAAAAGCAAGAACATTCATGAATAGTTCATGAACATTCCTAAATAACTTTTACAAATTATTCATGAATAGTTCATGAAAATGCATTGAACCTATTAATATCATTCATGAACTTTTCTTGAAAGTTCATGAATATAATTCATGAACTTTTCTTGAAAGTTCAAGAATTATTCTTGATCGTTTTGCAGGCATTTAAAAAATCCAAGTTTGTTCATGAACAACAAATAATTCTTGAATATTCTTGAACTTGGTTTTCATGAATAAAATCCATGAAATCATGAGTGTCCAATTTTAACTTCATGGGATCTTCATGAACAATTCATGAGCTGATTCAAGAATATAATTCATGAACTTTTCGTAAAAGTTCAAGAATTATTCTTGATCATTTCGCAGGGGTGATATCGTTGGTTAAATGTTTTTGATCTTAAATAGCCTACTTGATTGCAAATTAACTGGCACTGTCAAGTGTTTACATCCATCGGATCATGCATCCTTTTCTGGCGACCGAAATTCCTCCAACTTTTTATCATCGGTCTTCGGACGTGTTTCTGATGTCTTTTCAGCATCAATTATCAATTTTCACGAATAGAAATATTCCCAGACAACAGTTTGTTCACTATTACTGATCACAGGTAGCCCTTAACAAGATATTCCCTTAGAAATAAAATCCTTAGCCTGCTGAATTCGAAGCGTAACCGCCATTCAAGCCGATTTACACCTTGCGTCATTTTTCAAAATCTACGACGGACGGTTAGTGCAATAATTTATATTCGAAAATATTCAAGCGTCTGTCTCAAATGTATATATAAGTAATAAATAACAAGTTTATAAACTTCAATGGGAATTGAAGTGTACGGTACGTGATCAAATCTTTCGAGAAGGCCTTCGGCCTTCACAGGATTTGATCACGTGACCGACCCACTTCAATTCCCATTGAAGTTTATAAACTTGTTATTTATTTCTTAAATAAATGATTTGTTCAGGAAAAAAAATTAGTAGTATCTTTAAACATGTAACATTTTTTAAAGAATGCATAGGACGGTTCGGTGTGAACTGCAGTAGGGAATGTCCACGTGGATATTACGGAAAACGGTGCCTTAAAGAATGTTCCTGTAATGATTTCTTTTGTGATAAACGTTGGGGTTGTCTGTCACCTACATCGGCTATAGAAGCCAATTATCATATTTCGGTGTTTACAGGTGTGTATTTGTATTTTGCCATAAACTTTTTTTTTACCAATAAATCTGTTCCTAAAATCTATATATATTAGCCAACAATACAACTCTGATTGATATACATTGTAGCTATATACCAGAAAGACAAAATTTAGTTTAAATCGAATAATGTATATTGCTTACAGCACATAATGACTTACTAAAAATCAAACAAGTTTTTATTTTTTTCTCTCTTGTTGCCTTTTTGCATAATTTGCATTACTAGATAGTAGAGAAAAAGAAGAGAAATAATGATAAAACAAATAAATTTTGTACAATTTATCTACCAAGTTTTTACGAAACTGCTTTATGCTCTAACGGAAGCCCGTTTGTTTCGTACGCTTGAAATGTAAAGTACACGTGACTTTTGAATAACAAACATTGTTGAAAAAAGATACGATCCACTTTAAAAAAATCAAAATATTAAAGGACATTTATTTGAAAATTAAATGAAGTAATTTTCAAAATAAAAGTAAGTTTTCCAATTTAAACCTTTGTTTTATATTAATACATTTTGATGAGTAAATTCTAGTTCAATGTATAAAGGAAAAATAACTCATCGCGTTGCATTTGTATAAAAAAAATCAATTTGTAATTAAAGAATTATGTACTCTAGAAATAAAGCAAAACATGCACACACTAATATAATAAAAAATCTTTTCATTTTCTGATGTTATATTGATAACATGAAAAAAGTTTAATCAACTTATTTTTGACTAAGTATGTAGGTCACTTGGTTTAAAGCTTCAAATGTTAACGTCATTTGTTAAACAAAATTTTGACAACTCAAAAAAAAGTAAAACGAGAACTCAGAAATAAATATCATGAAAATTTCATATGGTTCATATTAAATTTATCAATCAGGAATATTGATCCCATTGATGATGTTTTGGAGGTCCGTTTAGGCCCGTAGGAAGTATTTTTAGTTCGGGGGTACAATTGTACAATTTTATTTTGGAGCACTACCAACTACCAACAATTGACAAGCAAAATGAAAGGTCACCAGACATAATTATTTGGGGGGCACAAACATACAGTAGCGAAGTTTTCTACATTATTCTATATATCGGGAAAATTATTGGGTGGTCGAGAGGTGGGTAGGTGGGTCGTACGGGTCCGGACCCCCCTTGGAATTTGCAAAGTTATTAGATTTATATACTAAACCAAAGTGACTGGCACCTTGGACCCTCCTAGAAAACGCGAACACAGATCTATGTGAAATTGGTATGAAATGATTGATTGTACTGTGGTTTCATTAATATTCGTGGGCATCAATTTTCGTGGATTTAGTAAAAGTCACAGTTTCGAGGATATGTAAATTCATGGATCATGGTCCCGAAAGAAAACGCATTCTGTCATCTTTTCTTATTGTCTATTTCGCCGTCTGCTTTAACAGTAACCATCATGCAATTTACAATGATAAAGAAATTGATGTAAATATTTCTACCAAAAGCTACTAACAGGTCGAAATTAATTTATTTTTTTTGTTTTACTCAAATGGTTTTACTCAAATATGTAAACGTATTCTTTCTTCTTTTCTTTTTTTAAATTTAATATTCTTAAAACGATAAAATACGTCTAAAAAGTCAATCTGTTGGGTGTATTTAATATATGTGAATGAAAGTCGGGAATAGGCTTTTTAAAGGTTTATCATTAATCAAAATGAAGGCACCAAAGTCGATGAACATTTGATTTTGTGGATCGACTCAGCAACGAAATCCACAAAAATTGGTGTTCCACGAATAATGATGAAACCTCAGTATGTTGTTTAACGTCCCTCTCGAGATTTTTTCACTTATATAGAGGATATATATTGGAATGAAAAGTCACTGGTATTAAGTTTTAAAAGTTAAGTAAGAGTTAAGGATTTTTTGTTGTTGCTTGTCAATGAATTTTTGGGTGCTGGAAGATTTTGTTGACTGGGGTTAAACCTCCTGGAAAAAAATTCTGGATCCGCGCTTGTACGATCATGCCGTGTTTGATTTGGTCCTGATTTGCATAGAATTTTGAGCTTGAATACTGATCGCTATCTCATATTTCATCTATTTTTTCTTGAATAAAGATGAGCAGCCCTGCACAAACAACTGTGAGACTTTTCTTTATGATTCTTTTACATATGTTTAAAGATTAGATTAAACGTAAATTTCCCATGTAAAATATCACCGCAAAGTTTACTAGTAAACAACATAATTCAAGGAGCATTGTTTCTTGAAAAGCAAATACTGGTATATACTTTCCAGGATACGCTTCATCATTGTTGCAACATATCGCGGCAAATTCTTGAAAAATGACACACGTTCTCAGAATAACATTCTATTTCTTATACAAATACCTTATTATATTAGAGTTTGAACAATGAATACTAGTATTTATAAAATTGTTCGTATTTTGCGACCAGAAAGCACAGACTTGCAGAAAAACAGAAAAAGAGACTTAAAATGGTTTTTGAATCTTGCTTTACCGATCTCACTTTCGGCAGTAGTTTTGCTGTTAATTGTTTTAGGAATCATTTACAGGTATGCTGTATGATATACCAGATTATTTTGCATTTTTTCATTGATTTTTTTTTATTTGCATCGACAAAACGATGTTATTTCTAAGTAAAATTTTCAAAATCGTTTTATGTGATGTAATGATTAATGTATGAAATACTAGTAGTGAATTTTTACTTAGGAAGAAGTGCAAACGCATCACTGAAACTACAGATGCCAGGAATTCTACCCATGGTAATAGAATAAATCAATTTACCTCATTTTCTACTTATAAACAGCATTTATTGAGTGCAGTAACAAGACAAAGACATTTTAACACCATTCGTACTTCTTAGATGAACACGAAGAGACGGGTACTACAGATGTATATGCTGTGGTGGTGCGTCCAAACCGAAAACCTATAAGGGATGTTCTGCAAAATAATAATATCGATGACAATGCGTTGCCTCTTGAAGCTCCAAATATAGAACATAAATCAACCGCCTTAAGAAGAAGTAATTCATCAAATTATAAAGTTGAATCAACGCCTCGGGACCTCAACTCTCCATACAGCATGTGTGTAGGACTTGAAGACCCTTACGACGACGCTTTCTGCATCCCTTCAACCTCATATCAATTTGAATCATCAGAAGCCGATCAGTAATTCAGCAGGCAACTTGAAGTTTAGATTGAACAATAACTTTGATTTGGATGGAGAGACTATTGTCTATGAGCTGAATACAGAAGCTAAATCTATGGCAAGCCCTTTTACTATTTATTCGTAAAATACATTTTTCTTTCAATATGAGAGATATCTCTCTAGCATAGAGAGATATCTCTTTAGCTTATAGAGATATCTCTTTGACTGAAAGAGATATATTTATACTTTAGAAAGATGTCTCTTTAAACAAAAGATATATCTCTTTTTGAAAGAGAGATATCTCTTTTTGTAAGAGAGCTATCTTTATGAGCTAGAGAGATATCTCTTAAAGTTAGAGAGATACTTCTTTAATAAGTTTAAAAGAGACATCTCTCTTAGTTAGATATCTCTTTAGATTTTCAAAAAGAGATATCTTTCTAAGCTAAAGATATATCTCTTTTAATGAAAGAGATATCTCTTTTTCAGTCATCCTTAAAATAAAATAATCAATTCTCCCCTCTAAAACGAAAGCGAAAGAGGAAGTAAAGTCCCAGGAATAATTTCGCCGTTATTTTTTAGAAAAAACACTGAGCATGCAATACCCAGAATAATATACTACGTATGTACTATGTAGAGAAAAATGCTATAAATCCCTTGATTGAAACAACAAATTATAATGGCAACTTCGTTGATAAAAATGCTAAAAGTTTAATACATGTATTCAGAAAAAACAAAGTAAGCATAAAATCTCAAATACAAGGACCGAATTTTCTCAGCTTATGAAATAAGAACTTAATTTAAAAACTAGACACACTGAATTCTTGCCATGTTTAATAAAGCTATAATGTAGATTATCGTGAATATGTCGAAATTTAAAAATACTTTAATATACTTCCATGAATAAAAAGCTTACTTCCGGTAAAGGGAGAAGCCATTTCAAATGGAATTTAAATAAAAATAATTAAGAGAGATATCTCTTTGCAATAAAGAGATATCTCCTTTTGCTTGAAAGATATATCTTTTAGACACTTTTGAAAGATATCTCTTTCACTTTGAGAGATATATCTTAAGATAAACTAAGAGAGATATCTCTTTTACATTAAGAGATATCTCTTTAACTTGGAAAGATATCTCCATAACTAAAAGAGATATCTCTCTAGTTGAAAGATCTCTCTCTCTCTCTCCTTGAGAGATATCTCTTTTCACGAAAGAGATAGCTCTTAAGGGGAAAGAGATATCTGTTTAAGTGGAAGAGATATCTCTCTCTTATAAAAAGGGATATCTCTCTAAGTTTAAGAGATATCTCTTTTTCATAGAGATATCTCTTAAAAATGAGAGATATCTCTTTAAGTTGGGAGATATTTCTATTTTTAAAGTGATATCTCTCTAAAATGAGAGATATATCTTTAATTTTTAGATAAATTTAATTTTCCGAATAAATAGCAAAAGATCTCTCTCTCTCTCTCTCTCTCTCTCTCCTTGAGAGATATCTCTTTGCAATAAAGAGATATCTCCTTTTGCTTGAAAGATATATCTTTTAGACACTTTTGAAAGATATCTCTTTCACTTTGAGAGATATATCTTTAGATAAACTAAGAGAGATATCTCTTTTACTTTAAGAGATATCTCTTTAACTTGGAAAGATACTTCCATAACTAAAAGAGATATCTCTAATTGAATGATCTCTCTCTCTCTTTCTCTCTCTCCTTGAGAGATATCTCTTTTCACGAAAGAGATAGCTCTTAAGGAGAAAGAGATATCTGTTTAAGTGGAAGAGATATCTCTCTCTTATAAAAAGGGATATCTCTCTAAGTTTAAGAGATATCTCTTTTTCATAGAGATATCTCTTAAAAATGAGAGATATCTCTTTAAGTTGGGAGATATTTCTATTTTTAAAGTGATATCTCTCTAAAATGAGAGATATATCTTTAATTTTTAGATAAATTTAATTTTCCGAATAAATAGCAAAAGGGCTTGCCATATAAATCTGTTAAACTGAGAATTTTATTGATAAATTGAGTACAAAGTATTTGTAAATTAGCAGGTATTAGAAAGAATATTTAAATTCAAAGCTAGTCTAGAAGTAGTTTAATGAGAGAGAGAGAGAGAGAGAGAGAGAGAGAGAGAGAGAGAGAGAGACGTGTACCCTATGTCATGATCGGACAAAAGGAAAATCCGTGCAAAATTCATTGTGTAAAATGGCACCACAATTGCTTTGAAAAATGTACGTCAGTATTTGACTTATTAATAGATATTAATTGCTGACTGTATAGTGAACTGAACTTAATGCAAAACATTTATGTCAAGTGTTAGGAGTGGGGAAACAGACACATTACTGTTTTACTTGTTCGATCTGAATACTATTAGTAATTGACTGACGTAACAGAACATTTACCTTACGTCTATTTTTTATTTAGGTAATTGATTTTAAACTGATTTTAGGCACACATCCATTTATTCTACACCAACTCTTTATTTTTACAATATAAGCACTGAAATATAAAATTGTTATTGACGTTATTTTTAACCGTTCGTGGACCTTCGACTTTGCCTGAACAGATAAATATTGTTAAACCGTAAAATTTAATTTCCTTTTTATGGCCTGGGATGTAAACAAGTACTTCATGTACTTATAGCAAGTACATCAAAACTAAATCATAGATTTTAACCTGTATGTATTAAAACAAACACAGGCATTATACTTTCATATGTAAAGACAGATCAATATATGACAAGTAATCACGTATAAAAAAGAGTTTGGGATCGGACATCTATATAAGATCCATTCGATATTATCAATTTATTACTTACGCCTAATGAGCAAATTGAACAAAACACTATATATCTTGGATGAAAAGAAAACCAGATTAATTGCTATTGAGTATGGTCCAGCCCCAGATAAACACAACTACATCAAGTTCTACAGACCCCGACGATCAGTCAGCTGTTGACAGTGTGAATCCAAAACCAGTCACCACCACCACCTGGTGGCCATGGGTGGTTGTTTCTGCCGTGGTCCTTTTTGTAGTGGTGCTCGTCATCATAATCTTTGTTTGTGTTCGGAAATATCGGCATCGGTAATGCTTTAAACGTATTTAAAAATCTTTTGATTTTAAGTGTTAAGTTTATAGGTTTTGTAATATTTTCATTTAGTGAAACACATGTATAAATCTTACCCGCGAAATACATTCAAACTTTCTATCTTCTATTAAAGGTCCCTCAAAAGAAAGGGTTCAACGGAGATCACAGAGAATAAACTCTACAGCGTCACTGGCGTAACTGGAAACATTCCAGTAAATGTAAGTACAAAACGAACTGTTTTTAAAAACTTTTTTTAATTAGCATAATGCTAGAAATTGAACAAGAAGTACTTGTATATTCCAAATAATACTTATTTAGGTGACCATTTATACAAATGAAGGCTATATTCCTGACGTCATACCGACTGCTGACCGACAAGTGGCATCTAGGAATTACAAATACGACTATGTGCGTACTATTAATACGAGCCTTTTGATGAGTGATGAACAGAAAATACAACATTTGAAAAGTTCCCAAGAAATTTACGTGAATACACTTGATATAACTGGAACTCATGATTTAGATGACGACTCAAAACAATATCAAAATATCTTTAGTGAAAAGACCGAAGAAGAATATACTGACGTAGTTTCAGAATTAAAACACTGTCAAATGCATCACTCATACGTAGAAATGAGTGACGAGATTGACATGGGTCTTTACAATAAATTAAATCATGGAACGCGGTCAGTACGTCGTACTGAGTTAGAGGATATCACGTACAGTCATATACAACCGGAGTCAGAGGGGGAGTATACGATTCTGTGTGGAGGGGAAGCCATGGTTAGCTTGAAGATATACGAAAACCAACCAGACAAATGGAGCAATCAGCCCTAGAGTCATAATGCTACAGCAGGATTTTGTATGTCGAAAAATCCTAACACATATATTACATGTGTGACTTAACTTCAAACACAAGCTTAAATACTAACTAGCTTGTGATTTTGCATAATATTATGAATTTTCATTCTTATAATAGTTTTTGTTAAAAAATAAATTGCTTGGTGATGCATTGACATACGAGGGGCATTTGAAAAGTTCTGAGAACTGTTTAATAAAAAATTAACCATTTCACGGAAAATTGAGATTGATATCGTTGGAAAGATCAGACAAATATACACATATTGTGACGTCACTTTTTAAAATTTTTATGACATAATAACTCCGAAAATGACGTCAGAATTAAGAATGTTTAGCATACTGAAAAGTCGCACTTTTTATCCACATGAGACGATACTAAAAGTGCTGCCAAATGCTTATTTGAAAAAATATATCAAAGAAAAATTTAAATTGCAAAGAGGAAGAGTAGGACTATGGTACTGTTTATCAGCAATACCATTATTCATTGTATGGTTTGTTTACTAGCACGGTTTATGTCCAGTTATGCGATCATCGTCATTCATTTAAGATTTTCATTTACATGATACGGCTAGATTTTCGGTCTTTTATATTGCTCTCCATTGTTTGAAATAAAACATGTTTTGTATTAACTGAAGTATATTAATGCAGTTTTTAACAATTAGATGTATATTTTGAGTAACAGGACTCTTACCGTTTACGAATAAAATGTACTAAATCTTGTCCCTGACTTGGTTCTGTGCGTATTTTTTCATATTAATTCAACTTCGGCGTCCCAAAACTCACTTCTGCTTTTGATCTTTGACTCCAAAAAATTATTATAAATTACAAAGACATGTAAAAGCTTATTTATTTTCCATGTATTAAAATTTGCGAATATGTGGAGGTACGGTGGGGTTACAACTGCGCCGGCGCCATTTTGGATTTTACGAGAAAATATGGGGCACACTTAACTTACCTTCTCGTGAGCCTCCATTGATCTCGAAAATCTGGTTAAAACACGAATTTATGCCATAAAATTTTGTAAAACGATCGCCTATTTTTCTTTGATTGTCGACTTCGTCTTTTTCTCACAGTTAGGTCTTTTTTACGCAATATTTTGAGCAAGATTCGATAAAAACACTCGCTTAAACCATTTCAGAACAAGAAGATCTCCAAAATAGAACACTATATGATAGATTGTAGTCGATGTAAACATTCCACCAACTGGCATTTGCGTCCGTTAGCTTGTCTCTTCGTTATGAGCAAGGAATGATATGGAGATAACGAACAGTATTCAATCTCAAAGTCCATAAAACAATACAAAATAAGAACAGAGCAAACACGGACCCCCGAAACATCAGAGGTGGGATCAAGTGACATGGAGGAGTGAGCATCCCCTGCCGACCGGTCACACCCGCCGTGTGCTCCTTGTCATGATCAGGAAATAACGGAAAAAATCCGTCGTCAATTCAATTCAGTGTATAAATAATGGACTAACAATTGGTATGAATTAAGTCAGCATTTGACTCAATGATAAATTGTATTTGATGTCAAGGTCATTGTATCGACTATAGAACTTACGAAATGATGACTTTAAACGAGACTGCTGATATTCTTGTTTCATCAACTTGCTTTTCAATAATTTACCTCGTTTTAGAAATTGTTCATACGTAGAGCATGCTCTTGCGTATCGAATCAACTGAGATATATACTCCCAGTGCAGATGATGAACGTATATTGCTGCATAAGTAAGGGAATTTGACAATAGAAAAGTTAAAGTCATCACATTTATCATATAACTTGGTTGTTAGATTACCATTAGTGTCTTTTTCAAGAAAAATATCCAAAAAACAGAAGTGTCGGTATCTTTTATCTCAAGCTCACCAGGATATATCGAATCGACGTAGGAATGGAAATTACCATTATTAATTGACAATACGTCGTCGATATATCTAAATATGGAGTTGAAGGCCACAGCAAGTGTTTTCCTCTTTTCACGCATAAGATTTTGCATAAATTCTGCTTCATATCAATATAAAAATAAGTCTGCTAATAACGGAGCGCAATTTGTACCCAAGGTATTCCAATAGATTGTTGGAATACCTGGTCTCCAAAAACCACATAGATATTGTCAATCAGAAACTCAAGCATCTTCTTGATGTCAACTTCAGAGTACTTATGTGTGCAATCAGAATCTGTTTTAACAAAATAATTTTGCAAATGACCAATGACGAGGTAAGTAAATTTACGAGTTCCATTTTTAATGAAGAAGCATGTGTCAATGATATCAAAAAGCCTGGAATTTAATTTGATGTGGGGAATTGTTGTGTATGAAGTTGAAATGTCGTAAGTTTTTAAGCTGTTGATTTTTGTAAAGTCTTGTGATTTCAAATTGTCCAAAAGTTCTTTAATTAGAATTTTTAGTATCCACATCTGATTCACACCACTTCTTGAATATATAGTTGCACAGTACTTTTGAAGTTTTTTTTCACTACTGTTAATATCTTAGTGAGGAGTAACAAATGAGGCTTGGTTGAACATTTACTGGAACCTGCAATGATCTTTGTAAGGATTCTTATGAAGTTTCGGGGTCCAATGTATATAAGGTAGTTCAAATTCATTTTGGCTCTGTGGAATATTAAATGTATTCAAAACTGACAGGTGATTATGAAGAATTTCTTCCTTAGAAAGGGAAGTATGAGTACAAGTAGCATTACCGCCTGTAGAATTAAATCCAAGTTTTTCTAGAATGCAATTTATATAATGAGCCTTACAAACGAAGACAATGTTGGTACCTGCTTTGTCGGGAGGAACCAGTACATACTGATCCTGTAAGGTATTTAATTCTTTTTTCACTTCTGGTTTATTGAACACAGAAGGATAGATGGTTTTCATATTGCACCTCAATCTTTTAATACGTGACTTTAACATGGATCTGCTACATATAATCCATTCTGACTAGGTGTCAACGTCTTCTTTTTCATATCTGGCCCATCGTCTGGCGTAATTTTCAACAGAATTATGTCTTTAAAATTTTAATTTGTTCTAATTGAGTCTTTTGTTACGTCATTTTTATGGTCAGTATGCTAAACATGCGTAAGTCTGACGTCATGTTTGGAGTTATTACATCATAAAAATTATAAAGTGATGTCACAATATGTGTATATTTTTCTGATCTTTCCAACGATATCAAACTCAATAATTTCCGTGAAACGGTTTATTTTGTATTAAACAGTTCTCAGAACTTTTGAAATGCCCTTCGTATTTTAGTAACTTCTACCTTTATTTAGTAATATTAAATTAAGATTCAAAAAACCAACCCCGCGTTTCCATCTGTATCAAACAGAGCACCACATCTGAAATCAACAAATAGGAAACTAGTACCATACTAATAACGTAAAAGACAGGATGTACAACTTTAACTTCCGAATAATGTGGCTGGTGTCTATCTAGGGGTAAAATGAATCTTTGATTGGAATATGGAAAAACGATGTGGTGATACCTGTTCATTTTATTCATTAAAACACGACTCAAGTTGTTATTTTCAATTTTTAAGACAAAAGTTAGTTTGTATAATCTGTCCTCAACTGTATGTGACGAGATGGAGTAAAGTGCCTAGTAGGAGTAAGCATCTCCAAGCTCATTGGTGGCCAAGACCTTGTATGTCAACAGGTATAATCCACACCATTTGTTAGGATGTTTCATACTCATATGAATATAGATTAATTCGTCTACCTGTTCAATATATGACTCAATGTGGGTGTGAGACTCAACTACTAGGTACTTTACTCCACCTCTCAACAAGATGACGGCAGCTTATAAATCGAAATGTTTCCTTATTTATGTACCATGATTTCACTGTATAACCTCCATAACAATATCAGGTAGAGTAGTCCAAGCAAAACGAGACCCGTTTACCTGTGGCTTTCCAATATGTTAGCAATGGAAGTATTCGACAATGGTGAACTGTTTTAAGTAAGTAATAAACCTCGAACGCGCCTCGGACGGTCTAATGTCTGACATATGGACAGTTTGAGGTTTATAACCAATACTTATATACACATGTTACAGGAAAAATCTTGCTATATAAATAAGGGAACCATCGATTTAAAATCTGTCGTTATCTTGTACTTAGACTTAATCGTCTATAGGGATAAGTATAACATCCAAATGCGTAAAAGGGGTTACCATTTTCATTATTCTGAAGCAAGGATTCTTCCTAGTCATACATATAAGCATGTATTTGGTATACATGTACCTGTTCAATACCCGAGAGTAAAAGAAGAATATCAGCTGAATTCATATACTGAACTTCCTCCTACCACAAACTTTAAAAAATGCTTTCAGTTTTACGGTATATATTCTAAAAGTCAAAATTTATTTTTTATTCGATAAGTGGATTGTTAGAAAAATGTTACATTGAAATGTTTTAAAAATGAAAAGTAATATCAAAGGAACATTTCTCTTTTTTGTAGGGAAATGGAAACATTGTTTTCAAATACAGGTAAAACAAATGTATGTCCTCAAATGGTCCTAGAAACAAATTTGACTAAAGTTCAACCTTTGGAATCGTGGCTGAATTTTGAAGTGGAATTGTCTTTCCTGGTCTAATGCTCATGTCTTTCATTTTCTTGAAGTACATCATTGTAGTCCGGAAAGTCACTATTGCCTGAAGAACTATCCTCGAAATCTGACGAAAGTCCTCTTTGTGGTACATATTGGCCTGATAAAGCACTACAAGCAGTATCGTCATACAATTCCTCGACCTCTAAACATGTGCTATATGGGTCATTCAAATCTTCGGCATTCTGTTTGCTTTTATAAGACAAAGAATGATCTGTTCTTAGATTTAGAGATCCTGCATGTGCTTGGTTTGTTGCCTCAATGAACAAAGTATTGCCGTGTGTCCTGCTGTTCTGCTGTATACCCGTTACTTTGACTGCTCTTCTACTCAATCGATTTACGGAGGCGTATGTACTCGAGGTATCATCCTCTTCAATCTCCACTTTGAAAATAAGGAAGCAATTGAACTAATTATTCTTTAATTACGACTTAAGCTGAATTTCATTAAAATAATTTTAGTATTGAGCCTGATGGAAGCTATGTATAAGGTTGGAGAGAGAGAGAGAGAGAGAGAGAGAGAGAGAGAGAGAGAGAGAGAGAGAGAGAGAGAGAGAGAGAGAGAGAGAGAGAGAGAGAGAGAGAGAGATTCTACTTACTACTTGTTGTGGTGTCGGCTGCAGCAGGAACTTGACGTACGTAAATAATTGTACATCTGGATAAGATATTTATGTTTAGCATTTAATTGTGTATTAAAAAAAAACATATATAACATGTTTTACGAAATATAAGACTTAATAGGCAAGAGTCCCATGGACCACATCGCGCACATGAGCATACTGAGCAAAAACAAATAAGTTCATTATTTCAAAGTTTTAAGGGATAGAGGCAGACCTAAATACACTACCTTAGGATGCTTCCATATCAATATAACTAATAATCATGAGCTTTGATGTAATTCACTAGAAGGATTTGAAAGATTTGATCCCACCTCTGATGTTTTAGAGGTCCGTGTTTGCTCTCCTCCTATTTTGTATTGTTTAATGGACTTTAAAGCTTGAATTCTGTTCGTTATCTCCACATGTTTCATTTCCCCTCTGTATTCCTATGTAAAACTCTGATTGCTCATTGTGGCCCCACCCTAAATTTGCACAAAATTGAATCTATGCTACCTGAGGATACTTCTATTAACTTATCACTCATCATTACCCTGCAGTTCTTGAGAAGATTATTTTTAAAGACATCCTTTATAATCCTATGTAAAACGTAGACCTCCTCTTGAGGCCACGCACTTACCAAGGCGTTATGACATGAACAAACCTGAATTAACAGTCATTAATGAAGCCTTCACATAATTAAGTTTCATTTGTTGTACTTAAGAAGAGTTTTAAAAGATGTCACAATTTTTTTAAACGAATTCTTAATTATCTTCCCTTGAAAGAGGGAGTGGCACTTCTTGTTGACAAATTTGAATCCTCTTATCCAAAAGATGCTTTGAGGCAAGTTTGGTTGAAATTGACCCGATGGTTCTTGAGTCGAAAATATTTAAAGTTTACAGTTGACAAACGGACGCCGGATATCAGAAAAGCTAACTGGAGCCTTCGGCTTGAACTAAAATTATCATTGGAATGCAAAAAATTTAATTTTTAAATTAATTGCATCATACATGAATTTATATTAATTATTTTTCGGTGAAACCAGGTAAAACCAAAAAAGGTTCTTTCTGTCTAAATTTTCGTCTTATTGCAACTAAGTGTGTATAAACAAAATTCAAGGATCAAGAGGAACTCAATCGTTTGATAATTTTACCTACTGAAACACATGAAGATAAATTAATTTAACAATACTAATTTATATTGCAATACTGAGAGAGTATCACTACACACGCATACCTATAGATAATTCCAAAACATCCAACCAATAAAACAACAGTGGCAAGTAACGCTGGTATTGTAATATGAAGAAAGGATCCTAACTTGGTTCGTTGATTTCCCTTCAAGTCATACTTTTCTGTAAATAATTGAGATTAAAGATTATTTATACCCCCGCTTGAAAGATGGGAGGGTATACAGTGATCGGGATTTGTTAGAATACACAATTTTGGTTCTAAATACAGGTATTCTATACTGGGCTCTCAGGTCCATTGCACATTGGTTGTTTTTCGTATACAATCTACTATGACAAAGGAACTCGATTCTTAAGATCTCGTCCAGAAATACTTGTAATTTTGACTTGAATTCCGGGGTTTGGATAAGAAAAAGTCACTACTTACGTTTTACATTTAGAGTAAGATTTGGAGTACAAGAATCGAATGTTGACCTCCTCATTACTTAAATTGTGATTGACGATCCGTATCGTTGTTAGTCAGGTTTTAGCATTTTAAAACGTTTTTGTTTTATGGTCATGATCATTGTTCTTCATTAAATTGACTGATTATATTTCAAAGCATAATAAATTGCAAGCTCTCTTGAATTGTATGTGATTTTAAGTTACAATTCCTCTTTATGCAGTCTTCATACAGCTTTAAAGGTTGCATGGTTTTCCACACAAAACAAGGTCACATTCTTCTTGTAACAAAAGTTAACATTATCGAACTTCATTTCAACAACATAACCCTAATGTACACAAAATATCTAATTTTGAAGGCATACTGTCAACCAACTTTTATTCGTGTGCATATCAAAGTCCTACCAATTATTGTGTGTGAATTATGTTTTAGTTTGTTAAATAAAATTAAGAATTAAGTCAAACAATCACATTTAAAATGATGTTGCTGCCAAGCTAACAACGTGACTTTAATTTGTACGAAAAACCAAGTGATTTAAAAAGTACGCGAAGCTGTAGGGGCTTTTCGATATAGCGTTTTCATGTCTTATCATTTTTATTTATATTAGCTTTTATTGAGACATAATTTTTAGCAAGAGAACTTAAATAGTAGATACCCGATTTATTTGTGAGACATCCTAAGACACTGTCACACTGACTAACATCACAATTACATTTCTCTCGGCACTGTTTGCCATAATAGCCTGCAAGGCACTCTTCACTGCAGTTAACACCGAAGAACCCTTCGCATTCTGTAAAACAATACTGTAAAACTTTCAAAAGAGAGATAAATCAAAATGCAAGAAAGTGTCATGATTTTCTTAATACTCCTATTCATATCACGTATCTAGTTTAACTTGATGAAGCTATTACTCTATTAACATTACTTTTGTACTCAAGGTCATAAATTGTCTCCTTTTTGTTACAAAGTCTGTTTAAACAATACGTTTCTGATAAGTGAAATTTTTCTGTAAATGTCATCTTTATTGCTTTATGATACTAAGTATGTCATTTCGTTCTATTTCATTTTTTATGAAATGTGTGATAACTAAGAAAAGATGTTTTTATTGAGAAGCGGGTTTTGAAATGTTGAATGCATGTGTAAAATAGGTCTCTAATTTATTTTTTTTTAAAATGACAATGGCATATAAAGAACATATAAACTATTCATACTCGATATTAAAGTGTCATATACGCATTCTGGTATTATTTGTTATTAACTTTGTTCCTGAATGTATCCCTTAATTTGTATTTAATCCCTAAAGAACGAGAATATCAGATTGTTGAGTACATACATTCACAGAAAAATATTAATTTTAAGGAAATAAAGTAAAACATCTAACATACAGCTGCAGATTACTTATTTTTGAAAATTTAAGCCTCTAATGAGAAAACTCAAAAACTTCTATATGAGATTTTTAAAAATCAGCAAAAGAAATATTTTTGAAGTTCATGCAAATCCCATCATGAAAATAGTTTAATCTAGACACAAAAAAATTATTCTAAAATTTGAATTACCCTTGCATTTATGCTCATCCTGTAGATACATGTAGTTTACACAGCATTTTGCACCTGTCCTACAAATAAAATGTCATACGGTAAAACAAAACATCGGTTATTTATCTGTTTTCATAAAAGGATAGAGAATTATATATGTTGTTGGTCTTACTCTTCGTCGTAGCATACACCATTTGTCTCATTCTTGTGTCCTTCAAAACAAGGTTTGATACTTGATAGTATATTTTTTTAACTAACTCTGATAAATACTAAACAGTTTAGAGAGAGAGAGAGAGAGAGAGCATACCCATAAAACAACCCACTATCTTGTGACATGTATCCTCCGAACAATTACATTTACTCTTACACGATGCTCCGTAATATCCTTCCAAGCATTTTTGTGTGCAATTATCACCAAATCGTCCAACACACTCTTAAATGCCAAGAACAACATATTAAACCATGTAACACAAAGGATGCAAATCCAAAAGCAAAAATTATGCATATTTTTTCTATTTCTATAGCTAAGTTCTCTGTGACTTTCCCAGAACTAAAATTACGCATATTTTTCTATTCCTATAAAAGCCAATTTTTCCACAACGTTCTTGCATTTCACAATCAACAAAAGCACGAGAGATAATAAATTCTTACCTACACAGCGTTCCTCCTTTTCACTATATATATAATTTGTACAGCACCTTGTGTTATCACTAAATGATAAGGTGAGTGGATACTTATATATGAAATCTACAATGAATCTGAAATATTTATAAAATTTGAAAAGAAAAACAGTAACGTATGAATGCTTACTTATCATCAAGACAAACTCCATCTTCAAGTATAGATGCGTGCAGTTGAATAATTTGTAAGCAAAAAAGTAAATAATTTTTGAGAACATTTTTCAAATAAACCGAGGATATAGTGTGGTGTTTTCGTTTTATTTTATTTTATTTTTATTCTGGACTTTAAATGTGGACTTTGTAAAACTTTCAAATTTTATAAATACTTCCTAATTCATATCATGATACTCCTCTTGAATATAACTGTTAGGCCTCTTACAATTTATTCGTGAAATAAAAAATTTCTTTCAATAGCAGAGGTATCTTTTTAGCATAGAGAGATATCTCTTAGGCTTATAGCTCTTTAGCTTATAGAGATATTTCTTTGAGATAAATTTATCCTCTTTAAACAAAAGAGATATCTCTTTTTGTAAGAGAGATATCTTTTTTATTTAGAGAGATATCTCTATAGGCTAGAGAGATATTTCTTTAAGCGAGAGAGATATACCTTATAGTTACAGAGATATCTCTTCAACAAGGTTAAAAGAGATATCTTTCTTAGTCAGAGAGCTATCTCTTTAGATTTTCAAAAAGAGATATCTCTCTTAGCTAAAGAAAAATCTCTTTCAGTGAAAGAGATATCTCTTTTCCAGTGATCCGCAGCACAGTTAAGGTGCGCAATGGAAATATCGACTAAATTTTGTATTTAAAAATGTATTTGTAATCGGAATGGCGATTATTTTTAGTACATTATTTATATCAGATAATTGTAATTATGATTAATAACTACATATCGAGGACGAATATATTTTATATTTAGACTAGTCATGTGATGCTGCAGTCAGGCGATTTTAGCACATTGACTTGCATTATTGATGTTACATGTAAATATCACTAGTGCAAGGCCATAACCAAGTTTAATTTCCAAGTTTATTATATAATTATTTTCAACACACATTGTAGTTTCTAAAAAGTGCTGCGATCCTGTCTAATTTCTGCAATTTCATTGTTACAATTATATTTGTATGACCGAATGCTATATTTTTTGATGGTCAGCGGCATGAAATATTGATATAATTAAATTGTTTTTAAGATTTCATCAGGATCGCAGCACTTTTCAGATACCTTAATAGTTCTAGAGTTGAAATGTAAAAGCTTATTATGATCCATAGAGGGTATGCCCTTGCACTAGATCGATTTATTAAGACCCCCACATTACCCTCCGGTGTACTTGCATACAAATATACGGCAGTGTCAATTAAATACGTAATGTACAGAAAATATATTAATAAAATAGTGAAAACGACATTAAATCCAAGTTATTGCTCATAGAATATCTGTAAATAATATTTTATTTAATTAGAGAATAAATATTTTGTTGAGAAAATATTACTTGATCTGCCTCTCACTGCATACAAACTACGTCACGTTGTAAGAAATGACGTCATATTGACATGTGTATTGCGATCAGTGACATGTATATAACTTGTTATGTGGGATTTAACTAAAGTCAAAACAACACGCTGTAGTAAGTTTTAATGTAGTTGGATCATTTCTTACTGGTTAAATTAGCAAATCAACTCATTTTGTGGTATTTTAAAGAAATGCTGTATGACGTATATTGTGTATGATGTCATAGTCAAGTTTTCCCGTACAAATTAGGCTCCGCCTCCTTTTTGTAACCTTAACTGTGCTGCGTCCCTAAAATAAAGTAATTTATTCTCCCCTTTCAAACAAAAGCGAAAACAGGAAGTAAAGTCTCTGGAATTTAATATTTCGCTAGAAAAAGACTGAGCACGTCATATACCCATAATAAAATATGTGCTATTTAGAAGAAAATGCTATAAATCCCTTATTTGAAACAACAAATAATAATTGCAACTTCGTTGATAAACAATGCTAAACATTTAATTAATATTTAGGAAAACGAAAGTAAGCATAAAAGCTCAAATGCAATGGACAAAATTTTATCAGCTTATTATATAATCAATAATATTTATATATATATGTTGTATAAATATATATATATATATATATATATATATATATATATATATATATATATAACTATATATGTGTGTCTTGTATTTGTAATGTCTTACTTTGTGTTACATGTCTGTGTCTTTAAGTAATTAAAAGTAGATTTTAAAATATTTTGCCTCATTATGAACATAACTGACTTACACAAATATATTTCAACAGGTGCAGTATTGGCTGGATGGTTGTGAGAAGGACGATGATGTTTATGAGTTAAGAGAACAGGAATTTCCTACAGATTTGAAGGACGGAAATTTTTTTATCCTCAGTAAGTGCATTTTACAATTCCTGCTTTAATACAATGCTTTTTCTGGGGGGCGGGGATGTAATTTATTGCTGGAATTTAAATTTTCCTAATATTTCATTATAAGGATATGTAACATAGGAGTATTTATCCATTAAAATGAGTAATTATTTCATTTTTAGACAGTACACAGTTGGATCACTGCTACACAAATTTTTGAAAAAGACTATAAGGTTAATTGAATTTTTAAAGTTATCTTCCATAAAAATGAATTATCTTTCTTTGAAATAACAGTCCTATATTTGTAATTGGATTACCTCCCTTTTTGAACAACTGTTTTATTAAAAGAAACACCAATTTTGCACAGTGTGATACTGGTGACGTCACAATACCCAATATCAAGGACCGGTCCGAAAATCCATATCACGTATCGGACCGGCAGGCAAAAATCCATGTCAAACCGGAAGGAACGTTTGTATAAAAATTACAAATAATTTACTTTAATTTATTAAATATAAATGTAAAAAATTCTTTAGAAACATTTGCAGACTTTTCTTTTTTCAATTACCTAAAATTAAATTTTAAAGAAAAAGGCATAAACACGCATGAAATATTCTTCAATGACTGTACGTGAACTCGCATATTAAGTATATTAAATATATGATAAATAGAATACTATATACTAAAATCTATGTCACATAGCATATGCCCATATATATGCCCGATATATATATATATATGCTATAAAATTACGCCATTTTATAAATCATATTTGTCTTCAAAACGTAAAAGCTATTCAATACCGACATTACGACATAAACTTTTTAGATAATTTAAAAAAAGAGAAATTTTTCAAAAAGATTATAAATAGTTTTTATACCTTTATGCTATCATAAAATAGATACGGAGATATTATTTTCCCGATGTCGTGTTTTAACGCGCCATCTGGCTTTGCATGCTTTACGAAACAAAATTTACAGTTACCTCAAGACGTATACATGCGTATGGCCACATGCACGCTGTGGCGCGGTATATCGCGATAATTGACACTTAAAGAATGGACGTTTGTTGTGAAAACAGGGTGGCGGATGGCGATATGCGAATTTGACGTTATAAAGAGAATTTTATATAGCAAGAAAAAGGTTCTTGGGAAATCATGGCGGTATTGCGAAAATGGTGATGAATCGAATGGCGTTAATTTGAGAATTGACTGTATATGATAAATAGAATACTACATACTAAAATCCATATCATATGTCATTTAATTCTTATTGGCCTAATTATGTAGAACACACCTTGTCTAATTTTGCGCGCGCGCGCGCGCGCGCGCGCGCGCGCGCGCGCGCTGCGCTTCACGCTTGTGCACCTGTGGGCGGCGCGCGCGCGCGCGCGACACGCGCGCGCGCGTTTGTTGTGCGCGCGCGCGCGCGCGCGGCGCGCGCGCGATTGGCCTCGCGAACACACGCGCGCGCAGATGTATAGAATAATGTAGAAAACTTCGCTACTATACGCTTGTGCCCCCTAAATAATTAAGTATCATGACCTTTCTTTTTGCTTGTCCATTGTTGGTAGTTGATAATGCCCCAAAAAAGAAAAATGTATGGTTGTAACCTCCCAAACTGATATTGCTTCCTACAGGCCTGCAAGGACCCTAAAACATCAGCGATGGTATCAGTATTCCTGATTGATAAATTTAATATGAACCATAGTATGCAATTTTCATATTTATTTCTGAGCTCTCGTTTTCCATGTTTTTTCCAGCTGTCAAACATTTGTTTAACAAATGGCATTATCATTTGAAGCTTTAAACTACTAGTCAGGAGAAGAGCAAACCGGCATGGCCGTGGAACACACCCAATAATTTTCCAGATGTATAGAATAATGTAGAAAACTTCGCTACTATACGCTTGTGCCCCCTAAATAATTAAGTCTCATGACCTTTCTTTTTGCTTGTACAATGTTTGTAGTTGAAAGTGCCCCCAATAACTTTTACTTATGTTTTTTTCAGCTGTCAAAATTTGAACCATAATATGCAATTTACATATTCATTTCCATTTGTTCAACAAATAATATTATCATTTGAAGCTTTAAACTACTAGTATGTGACCTACATACTTTGTCAGAAATAATTTGATTAAGCTTTTTTCATGTGACCAATATAACATCAAAAAATGAAAAGATTTTTTAATACATGTATATTACTTTGTGCATGTTTTTCATTATTTCTAGCAGTAAAAATAATTTTATAATTACAAATCTATTTTTTATACAGATGCACACGATGAGTTATTTTTCCTTTATACATTGAACTAGAATTTAAATATTAAAACTATATAAATATAAAACAATGGTTTTAATTTGGAGTCTATATATCTCAGTTGATTTGATATGCAAGAGCATGCTCTACATTTGAAAAATTTCTTAAATAAGGTAAATTATTGACAAACAAGTTGATGAAACAAAAATTTCAGATGTCTCGTTTAAATTAATCATTTTGTAATTTCTATGCTCGAAACAATGATTTTGTCATTAAATACAATTTATCATGTAGTCAAATGCTGACTGGCGTTTTTTGTACTAATTATTAGTTCATTGTTTACACACTGAAACATCCGTTATTTCCCGATCATGACAAGGGACACACGACGGGTGTGAAAGGTCGGCAGGGGATGCTCGCCCCTCCATGGCACCTGATCCACATCTGATGTTTTGTAGGTTCGTGTTTTAGTAATATTCTCTATTGATTTTATTTGACTTTTGAGAGAAAGTAGAAAAATTAAAATGGCTGAACATTATTATTGTGTTATTTATAGATTTTCATGATATTAATCACTGCGTGTTTTCCTCACTATTTGCATTGAAATAGATGCAAGTATGAAAATAAAACAGGGGTTTAAATATTGTCATTTAAATAAATGTGTGTCAATTATTAAAAGAACAGTTAGTTTATTTTAAACATTGGAAACGTTCATAACAGCATAATCATCAGTTTGATTTTCATTCTCGCTATTATCATAACAGTCATTGGGATGGTGTTCGCTTTTGTCATCATCAAGATCTTTGTAATCCTCATTGTCTACACAATCCTTAATGCTCCCCTGTGTGGGGTTGTTCATGGTTTTCTGTCGATTTCTGAATGCTTTATAACTGTAAATAAATTACACAGGTTTATAAGGGGGAGGGAACGGAAATATTCAAAGGATGACACTGCGCATCTCTGAAGAGACATAATTTGTTGAAATGCACATCTGGAGCAAAATTTGGAACCGTATGATATTTTGGATTGAACAAACATTCTATCATTAAAATACACATGCAACCAAAATAACTTCTTACCTTTTCTTTATCATCACAACGAGGAAGACACAGACAAATGACACACCGACAGTTATACCACAACACATAAATTTCCATGGAGTTTCTAGGCCGATGCTAGACATTGCGTTACCACTGGTATTGCTAGATTGATAAGGTATTTGATTGAAAGTTGCTGAGGTCACATTGGTTTCTCCAAGTTTGTTATTCCTTACTTCAGATGGAAATAAATCTAGAAAATTTTTGAAAGAAATATATTATTATTTAGTTCCTATAAAACTTACATGTTTTCCATCATCATAAACCCCCCTTTCGAACAAAAAATGAATTAAACATTGTTTTTTAAAATAAACATTTTTATGATAAACATAATTATTCGTAGTAACAACCTTTAAACATTCTCCTTTAACTCTTGGTTTTGGGGGATAATTAGATACCTGTTTTACATCCCTGGAGGACGTGGCAGGAATCTGTTGGACATTCACAGCGGTACCTACATCTAGCTCCAAAATACCCGGATGGACAACTACTCGAACAATTAACACCAAAACTCCCTTTACATTCTGTTTGAGAAATGTTTATATACAATAACATCAAGGAGGTGTGTGCTTCCTTGTTTTTATGATTGCACTGTAATCCAAAAACAATTTATTTCAATTGTTACAGTAAACATGAAACTGGAACAATTTTGATTATGATTTATTAAACGTAAAGAGGTGAATCAAATTATTCGAAACTTGTAAAAACGATATCGAAATTCGTATATTTAATTATCTAGTACGCATGTATATTTTAATATATTGAATATTCAAATGATGCGAAAGAAGTTTTATTGTTTTGTTTTTCTATTTTTTAAAACATAATACATACCAACACACTCATTATCTTTTGCAATATAACCTGTACAACATGACAGTATGGAACCATTGTTATAACCGCAAATACCACTCCTTGCGTCGGTTGAGGAATTGGAGTATACCAAGCTTAGATATTGAAACATTCTACGTGGAAAATAAGATACTGTCTTCATGGTATTTTCTATCTTCCATACAAAGCAGTCATCTCAGTGAAAAAAAAAAGATCTTTCAGATACCAACGGTTTTGTAAGTAGCCAGTCAAAACTAATTATCTTTTTCCTCAAATAGAAATTAAAGCAAATAGATGAGTGTTATCAAAAATTAAATAACTAAGTACGACAGGTGTTTAAGACGATGCAATTAAAAAATTTACGTAATCTAAAAATAATTAAAATGTTATTTTTGATCGTACTTTGTTTTTTTCCCGTATTTCACGTAAAGTAATTTTGATCAAAGTCAAATGCCAAAAGCGTTCTTTAACTAAATGTAAGATGTATTTATAATCACACCTCAAGGAAGTTTACTATGCTTACAATAAATAATATATTTTGCTGTAACAATACGACAAACTTCCACTTCTTTAATGCTAGGTAGTTAACAATTATATTACTTCCTTCGAAATTTGTTTAATAAATGTATTTTGATAATCTTCTTTAAAATCATTTTTTTCACACTCCCCCGTCGCCCCGTCGAGACATTACATCCTTCACCTTAAAGGGGCATGGACAGAGTTTCAGCTAAAATTTCAAAATTTATTTTTCCATTTTTACAAATATTTAACTAGGGCCTTTCTAATGATCATCAAAAATTTGAATGCCAGTTGTCCAGATATAAGACAGATTTAGAGCTCCAAACCTTTGTTATGTAAACAAGGCTAGTTTCATGTTTTTGTTTACACAAGTTAAAATACTAATATATGTTCATTCAAAGTAGATAATTTCAAATGAAAGTTAATTTTAAATACGATTGGACAGCTACTATTGATTTGCTGAAATTCATTTCGTTATGAATATGATATTTTCTATATGTAAACAAAAACAAGGCACGAGCCTTGTTTACATTATGAAGAACTTTAAGTTCTGTATCTTGTTTGTTAATCAACAAATGATGTTCAATTTTTTGCTAATCAATATATGATGCCTTAGGTAGGAATTGTATACATTAAAATTGGTTTTAAAACTGTGTCCAGACCCCTTTAAGAGATAAGTATTTAATTGTAATCAGCAAGCTATTCTTCTATCATTGTTATTTCTATACCCCTTAAATCGAAGATTCGAGATTATGTAGTTTTGTTCTCTCCGTCCGTCTGTCTATTGTGTGTCTATTTAAAAATACTTTAAACTTGCTAATAACTTTTGATTGATTGGAGCTATGGCTTTCGTAGTTCACGAGTGCATTCCTTGTGATTTCTTTGGGTACAAACATATTCGACCGCTTGACCTTGAACTTGGAGTTTGACCTATTTTTGCAAGAAGTTGCCAATCTTTATCTTTTGCCATAAATTTTAAACAGCTTGTTCTAGGACTTTCATAATTTACTTTTGTATTCATTTTGACATGACCTTTCCACGGATTTACTATATATTTTTGACTTTTTGACCTTGACAAATCAAGTCAAGTAAATTTTATTTTAAAGTCGGCATTTTAAAAAAATCTTTATTCAATATTATCATCAGCTTTATGAACGGAAAGTAAATATACTAAAAATAATTTGAACAATTTAACTGAGTCAATTATTCTTGCCCTCCACATTATATAACTTATTTCTCTAAAGCTTCATTTTTTGTCTCATTTAATGTTATCTTCTTACAACTCTGCAAAAGAGATCAGAAATACATGCACAAGTCCCTATTAGGTTTTTAACTTATAGGATGAATATGTCTCAAATCAAAACCCCATTTTATGCTATAAAGAAGTTAAAAACGTATCAATTATGTAGAAAATGCAAGCTTTATAAATGAATATACAATGAATATTATTTCTGTTTCATCACAATAATACATATTGAAAAATTGTTCATTTTGGAGTCTTCAATCTAATGTTGAAAAAGCCAATCTTAAATTTGAAAAAAAGCTTAGAATTAACAGAATATTCCAAATGAAAAAAGATATTATCTATATAGAGGAAATAAAAACAATATTTATATTTTTAAACATTTATTGTTTGGCGTTGTTGGTCGTGGCATAATATATAAGCAGCAAAGGGGTCGCCAAGCAGGGCAGACCCAATATTCAAGCAACAACACAATACAAAGCAAATCAACAATTTGGCTGTTCCAGGTTTACCGTAAACAGTCATTTACCTTTAAGCTTATTAAAGATTTTTTACTTATAAAAAGTTTGAATAAATTCAAATATAGCAACAAGCACAAAATGAGCAGCACAAATTCAAGCAGCATTTGTTTGTTCCGGGTTGACCGCGAACAATGAAATAAAATGTTATATGTTATTTACATTATAAAATATCAAGCCAATGTTCACAGTTCAGTGTCTTCAAAATATCATACACAGTCAGATGCACAAAGCTGACACATCAGTTGAATGGATGGGCGCAAATGCCTCAGTGTGCGATGCTCGGGACTTCATTTCTTCCATCCAAGATGCCACGACAAATATCGTAATTGAGGATATCCTGTTGTTCTGAAACAAGCAATCAAAAAAACCAAAAGCAGTACCTGTTTAACTACCAAATGAGCATTGTATTATTGGGAAGGGAGGGATGGGTTTTGAATAAAAGAAATAGGACTGTGATTATTTTTTAAATTATTTGAGAGCTAAAAATGTCTGCTACCTTTCTGTTTGAAGCGCATGTAAAAAAGGATGAGTATACCGAACCCGACTGTGTACGCCGATCTCGACCAAAATATTTCCTCATAAGATAAAGACATCTATATTATATTTATATAGATGCTGTTATCTATATAGAGGAAATAAAAACAATATTTATATTTTTGAACATTTATTGTTTGGCGTTGTTGGTTGTGGCATAATATATAAGCAGCAAAGGGGTCGCCAAGCAGGGCAGACCCAATATTCAAGCAACAACACAATACAAAGCAAATCAACAATTTGACTGTTCCAGGTTTACCGCAAACAGTCATTTACCTTTAAGCTTATTAAAGATTTTTTACTTGTAAAAAGTTTGAATAAATTCAAATATAGCAACAAGCACAAAATGAGCAGCACAAATTCAAGCAGCATTTGTTTGTTCCGGGTTGACCGCGAACAATGAAATAAAATGTTACATGTTATTTACATTATAAAATATCAAGCCAATGTCCACAGTTCAATGTTTTCAAAATATCATACACAGTCAGATGCACAAAGTTGACACATCAGTTGAATGGATGGGCGCAAATGCCACATGACCTGAACTTGAGAAAGTTTAAGGTCACCCCACACATGGGGAGCCCCATTCAACTGACCCACGACCAACATGTAATGGTAACCACCCATCTTAACAGTGGGTGTCAGGGAATACTGACCCACACCCACTGTTAAAATATTCAAGACCCCCCTGTTTGTTGTTCAAGAATACAGAATTACCTAATGGATTTAGATGCACCTTGTCACTAGCCAAAAAACACTCTATGTTTCTAACAAGATCTGGGTGCTTAAGATAAGCCCCTCCTAGCTGGAGTACCTGACATGCAGCTGCCCTATTCAATCTTTCCCGGGCCCATTCCATGGCAGAAATGTCTAACGAGTGTCTGTACGTAAGGCGTGGCAAAATTTGGGACCAAACAAGTCTTGTGTTGGGAAGGAGCTGAGATAGTTTTGTTAAGTCTTTCTTCATTATTGTAATAAGCTTAAATAAAGGTAAATCTGGTTCTCCTAAATCATTTCCCCCACAGTGAATGAGTAAGAAGTCAGGATAATCTTCATATTTGACTAAGAACAGCACTTTTTTCTTTAAATTAATTAACTTTAAACCTGAGTAGCCTTGCCACCAAATATCCATCCCCAACCTTTCCAATCCCAAGTGAACCCCTCCTGTCCTAAGCAAGGCGGCCTGAAAGGCATGCTTAATTATGGATGACCCAACACACCATACAGTAGAATGACCTGAAAAGCATAAATTTTACAAACAGTTGCTTTATAGGGCAGCGAATATAAGACTTATAAACTTGGGATTTCCATCTACCTGCCTCCCTAATAGAATCTGGGTCACACCCTTGTTGGTAAGCAGTAGTAGCAGCCCCGATTCTAAAAGAATGGGATTTATAATTACAGCTCTGAAATCCAAGAAGATTTATTGCTTTATGTAAAACTGCTGTGAATTGATACCTCGTTAGAGGACAATGGTTAAGATGGCAGAATAATGGACCATTGACTGCAGGTCTCATAGACAGAAAATCTAACATGTACCTGACTGGGCAGTGTAGAGTACCAGATTTTCAATGCAAATGGTAACCCCTTTCCCATACTGGTCATTTTTAGAATGTCTTATGGTTAAATACATTTCTGAATTGTCACAGCCAAATTTAATATCTGACCTATGAATGATGGAATCAAAACTATTACCCTTTGACAATGTTAATTCCCCAACTCTCAAAAACCCCAAAAATGCTAACATGTATGCCGCTTGAAAGAGAGAAGACACGTACAAATTTGTACAGACTGATGGTAAGATTTGAATTATTTTGCATAGTATAGAAGGGGTAATTGGAAGTCGTGAATCTTTCGTAACTGATAATCTCTTCATGCCTTCCAACATCTTACAAACCAAAAAATTCTTTGTGATATCCACTAGTCCTCTGGACTTACACTCAAAACTTATTGCTGATAGATACAATCTAGCAGTTGATGAAGTAAACTTTTTCAGAGATAAATATGCTATAAATTGAAAAACATGCTCTGGAGGTGGTGGCCAAATATTTGAAAAGCTAAATTCATCCCTAAATTTTTGAAATGCAGCTATTCCCGTATCGTATGCTCGCTTTGTATTCTTTGACAAGGAGGCATCCAATAGTTTCTCTACTTGCAACTGTAAATCGTTTGAAGAAAATTGGTTGGAACGGGTTCTGGACTTTCCCTTGCTTCTGGAGCTAATTCCCTGAACCGCAACCACTGCTTGCGGGAAATAGAATCAGCAATACTATTATTACTACTAAAAATGTGTTTAGCCTTAAAAATATAATTACACTCCATAAGCATTAATACTAATTGCCTAACTAGCTTCATTACTCTCTTGGACTTTGATGTTTGTTTATTTACTATACTGACTAAAGCAAGTTTGTCAATATGAAACAAAACCTTTTTGCATTTGAGTTCATGACCCCATAGACTAATTGCTAATACCAGGGGAACCAGCTCTAGAAATGTCATATCTCTAAGAATATGAGTCCTTGGCCATGCTAATGGCCACTGAAAAAACACCCATTTACCCTGAAAATAGGCACCACATCCAAGCTCTGCACTTCCTGCACTATCTGTATATAATTTAAGTACATCTGAACTTATCCACTCTTTCTCTGGAAAATAGGAAATCCCATTGAATTCCTCTAAAAACTTAGACCACATATATAAATCCTCCTTTAACTCAACTGTTAACCTTACATGATGATGAGCTTCTGAGGCACCACTCATAGCATCATAAAATCTACGGTTGAATGCCCTACTGGATCTTATTGCTTTCCCAAAGAAATTTAACATGCCTACTAATGATTCTAATTCTTTCAATAAAACAGATTTCCTTGCCAAAAAGTCATGTATGATTTGTTTTAGAATATCCACTTTTGCCTGAGGGATCCTTATTAGCATATTAATGGTATCAATTTCCAATCCTAAAAAATATAAGCACAGAAACAGGGCCAATGGTCTTTTCCTCTGCTAATGGAATACCCAGCTCAGAACACATATTTATAAACTCTGACATTAGTTTTTGACAATTGTTTGTCCCTGACCTTCCAGCAAAAATAAAATCATCCAGATAGTGATCCAATGAATCTAACCCTGACCTAACTTTTGTTAACCAATGCAGAAAAGTCGCAAAAGTCTCCCAGATTTTGCAACTTATTGAGCATCCCATGGGTAAACATTTATCTATGTAGAACAAAGAATCAATTGAAAAACCTAATAAATCAAAATCACTTGGATTTACAGGAATAAGTCTAAAGGCACTTTTGATGTCTACTTTACCAAGTAAGGCCCCTTTCCGAAGATTCGATATCATTTCAACTACATTGTCAAATGACGAGTAATGCACAGAACACAAATCTTGGTCTATAAAGTGATTTATGCTTTTAAATTTTGGATATGAAAGGTGCATGATCATACGCCACCCCCCATCTGACTTTGGTACTATTCCTACGGGTGAAATATGGAGATTAACTAGCGGAATATTACAAAAAGGGCCCATAATCCTACCCATCTCTACCTCTTTCCTAACTTTATCCAATAATTCCTCATGATGATCACAGGCTGATGTTAAATTTTTTTTACATAGAATGAATCCTTGGACCATTGTAATGTAATCGAAATCCCTCACAAAACCCCTGTTTTAATTCAAGTGCTGCAGCTTTATTTGGGTATGTTTCAAGACTTTCAATTAACCTGTCCACATTAATTGGCGTTTTTACCAGTTCCCATAGGTCTGGTGGAATACGGGTAATGATAGTTAGTGCTGGGCAAGTTATGTCTTGGAAGCTTTGCTCTGGGGACTTGCATTTGTGTTCCTCGGGGACGAAAACGAATGGGGGCAACTGATGATGGGGGAGAAATTTTGTTATTAACCTGCCCATAGTTATTCCCATAATTGCCTGATTGAGTTTGAGGATAAGATGCCCGAGGGCACTGTGACACTGGATGGTTACCTCGACATTTGATGCAAGCATGATTATAAGAACATATTGGGCGCACACAAATCCCTTTATAATTGTAATCAAAGCATGTGTATGATGACATAGAGGGGACTGTGAATGGGGTTTGAATTGCATTTGTTGGACACATATAAATCAGCACAATTCGTTGTCTACATTTCCCCATGGAATTGTTGGATTAAGGCTACGACGAAGACGAAATTGCTCATCATAGTTTTTGAAACCAAAATCCCCGACCCTTGATGCTCCCAACCTAACATCATGCATGTATTTGAATAATCCTTGAACTGAATCAAGGTGAACTGCCGAGTAGATACTGCTATATATAATAAAGGCATCTGTCCATTTTTCAATGCAATCAATTTTAACAGATGGTTTGGTAGTTTCCCTTGTGACAAGTTCCCCCCTTTCATTAATATAGATAGACTTTTCTGAGGGAACAGCATTAGTATTGTGAAGCAGCAAAGCAAGATCTACATAAGCTGAACTTATTATTTTTGATTTGATATTTTGTGACACATTCACTGCCAACTGATGAGTAATACTTGGCATTATTTGAGGTGTACCTTGTGAATCACCCATGGCGTTCTGATCAGACTGTGAGGTACAGGGGGGTGAAGTCACCGACTGTACACAGGCAACTGTCTCGCTAACTTTATTGATTTGCTCGACTACTGGAACCACAGGCTCCTTTTCAATCTCTGCTGGCGCGTCATTGGGTCCTTTACTGGCTTTAGATCTTGTCCTGGTTGCTTGCCTTCGCAATGGCGTGTCCTTCGCCCTCTAAGCTTTGACTCGTGGCATTGTGATATTACAATTAAACAAAATAACAATAGCAAATATTACAATTTAAAATAACACAAAAATTTTCATTTATTTTTTCCAAGTAGAAAAGCCTTGAAGTATGAAAGCCGCTTTTATTCGAATTTTCTTACAGATTTCAATCCCACGAAAATCAAGTCTTAAATACAGCTTAACTTAACCATCGATGCAAATAAGTATCACCAATGTGTCTATAATTATTGTTTAGACAATTATTTTGAATAAAAGAAATAGGACTGTGATTATTTTTTAAATCATTTGAGAGCTAAAAATGTCTGCTACCTTTCTGTTTGAAGCGCATGTAAAAAAGGATGAGTATACCGAACCCGACTGTGTACGCCGATCTCGACCAAAATATTTCCTCATAAGATAAAGGCATCTATATTATATTTATATAGATGCTGATATATTATACTGGTAAGTTCAATGTCCTGTTTCAAAGTTGTGAAACCAAAGGTTAAAGATAGAATTATAAACTTCGACGTTTGAAAGGCCAATTTTTGAATTGTGAAATCTAATGTTGGAAAAGCAAACTTTATAAGTTGAAAATAAAACTCTGAAAATGAAATTGCCAACTTAAGCACTACTTCCCGTCTGTAAAATGCCATGCAGAGGGCCACGACATGTTTTTTCTTCTTCTCTTGTATATGTTTTTAAAATAAATTATGCTTCATATGAGCACAGAAATAGGTACATGTATATGTAAATAACTGGGCGCTATTGGTCCCCATAAGAATTCCAGCACTTTGTTGGAAGAACTGGTATCAAAAAACTTCACAGATACTGTTAATTAGAAATTCAAGCATCTTCATTATATCAATTTCAATTTTGTTTGCAATAAGAATATTTTTCCACAAAATAATTTTGAAAATGATCGTCAACAAAGTAAATACATTTACAAGATTCATTTCCTATGAAAAGGAACTGTCAATGATGCCAAAAACCTGAACTTTAAGTATAAGTCTGCTCTGGGACATTCAAATAAACATATTTTAAGATAGGAATTCTATAAAGCTTGTTTGCAAGGAAATATATAAAGTAATTATTACTTTCGAAAAATAAAGAATATGGACCTTTTACTTGTTTGTGACAGCTAGTTAGATTAAGTATTTTGTCGTATGGTGAGTGATGCGAATAAGCTGATAGCATTCAACTGTTCATCTAATTAATTTCAAAATCAAAGTTCAAAAACCAAAAATGGGAAACTTCATCGTATTCATCTGATATGGGCAAGAAATAGATTGTTCTGAAACAATAATTTTGCCTATATGACCATTGACATGGACGAAATCGCAGAGACTATAGCTCATACTCAGATCAAAACATTTCGGAAGTGTTTAATTTTTTCTAAATTCACCAAAAGCAATTTAAAAGCAAACTTTCTGTTTTCTTTAAAGGTTTCTTTAAAAAAAAGAAAGAAATGTTTATTGATGTTATTTAGCTGTAAAATTGCAAAGAAATGCCCTTTACAAATTGTCTAGCAGCATTGTGCACCGACTTTTGCACCGCAGTTCATCTTTAATTTGTCGGGAGTAATTAAAAGTCGTTCGGTGCCTTTATTTATCTGGCTGAATAATTTATCAGAAAAAATAACGTAAGAAATGATAAAAGCAAATTATTTTCTCACTCAGGACGCACTAAGTTGAACTGGCTTTATAACAGCGCTGCATGGATACCTCTACTTTTGATTCATTTAGCAAACAAAAGAACAGAAAAAATATATCTGTACGTATATTTTGCTTTTATTTATAAGAAGTGTTTGTTTAAAGTACATACCAATTTTCACAACGTTCGTAAAAGAGATTTTAAAATATCTTCCCATTCTTTATATAAAACCAGTTTCTAATTTTTTTTAAATAATTCATCAATGATAATATACAATTCATTTGCAAAGTTTCATGCACCATTCATGCGTCAATGTTATGATGTATCTGGTTTTCAGTTTCATATCTCTCTGTCTGATCAACACCGTCTCCCTCAATATCTATGTCATCGTACACTGTGACGTCATAGCTATCCACTGAGCTGTGGTCGATGCCAACGTTTTCTCTTTGCGAGTCTGAGGATGAAGGAATGCAAACAGTGTCACCGTACGCGTCTTCTAGCCCTATACACACACTGTATGGGGAGTTGAGGTCTCGAAGCGTTTGTTTTTCTTTATAAATAAAGGAACAGCTACTTTGCAAAGTATTCGATCCTCCATATTCTTGATTAGATGTTTCGGGAATCAATGTATTATCATACGTCATATCGTTTTGCTGTATACCCCTAACAGGTTTCCTTTTTGGACGTATTACAGCGGCATATATATCTGAGTAACCTGTCGCTTCGTTGTCATCTTTAAAAGAAGGGGGAATAGTGTCATCTAACATGAATTCATGGCATTTAGTCTTTTTCTCTAATTCGAAAAAGAACATCTTTTTTCCTATTTACCTTGTGTTGAATTGTTGGCATTTGGAATTTCAATGTGTTTGTTCTTAAACCTAGGTCATAAAACAATTTTAGAAAATGTCAAACAACACTCAGAAAATTAATTTTATTATATCAATAAAAATTGGAAAAATGTTGGAAATATTTTCATAAAATTTGCAAAGTATTGATTTATATAAAACAGACCTGTAAGCAATGCCTAGAACTATCAAAACCAACAAAACTGCTGCCGAAAGCGAGGTGAATAATACAACTGGAAAATGCTTCTCTAGCTCGCGTCTCTCGTTTTTCTGTACCACTACAATTTTTCGTTATCGAAACAAAACAATAAAATTCGTATAAGTAGTAAGACAACCATTTTTGAATTAACTTATACTCAGTCTTAGCATTTAAATACCGTACATAGATCTTTACTATACCCGTTGTAGGCAATAGACAGCCCCGAACGTTATCACAATGGATAGCATCACAGGAGCACTTCTCATTACATTGTCTCCCGTAATATCCACGTGGACATTCCCTACTGCAGTTAATACCGAACCGTCCTACACACTCTTTAAAGAAAAGTTAAAACATAAAAGAGCACTATATTTTTTCATTTAGAGTTTGATTTAAATTGTTCGAGACAATCTTGTGTAATGTTCACAAGAAGAAAAAAAGTGTAATCATATCATAAATAATGTACTAGAAAATAAAGAAATACTAGAAATTAAATGTTTCGTCGAAAATTTTAAAACTTAAAAATACCTTGACATCTTTGCTCAGTCTCCAAATACATATAGTTTGCACAGCAATAAGAAACATTCCTGGAACAGAGAAGTTGGTCATTTATATAATTGGGGTATTTTGTATATATACTCATAAAACTCTAAATTTAAAAAAAAATCATATATAACTTACTCCCTGTTGTAGCATACACCATCCGTACTATTCTGTGTACCTAAGTTTGTATAAGGTTAACAGCGTCTGAATAATTTCAATTTTCGTGTCCAATTGTGTGTCACAGACAGAGAGAGAGAAAGAGAGAGAGAAATCATACCTTCTAAACAGCCCCAGATTTTATGACACGTTTCACTAGAACAGTTACATTGACTCTTACAGGAAGCTCCATAATACCCATGAGGACAGGGCTCTGAACAGTTTTCTCCAAATCTTCCGACACATTCTCCGTACATTAAAATGAATATTATTTTCATCCATTAATTTTCCATTCCTGTTCATAAATATACGGCTGATTCGAATAAGTATTTTATTATTTATCGTGTTCGCTTTTAATGTTAAAGTTGAAAATGCAATTAATTTGCTTATCTCTCCGCCCTATTCATGGAAACACAGATGAGGCGTTTCAATATTGTATTATTAATCTTGGTACTTATTCATAACGCAAATATTTTATAGGATATTACCCTTGGTCTTTGATAGAAAAATCAAATGAGTTTACCTATACATTGGTCCTCCTCAGCATTATATAAGTAGTTTGTGCAACACTTTGTATTATTCCTGAAATAGCAAAATGAATTTCTTTCAGTCATTAAATATACTAATGAAAATATCATGGTTTTAGTATTCACATACTTATCATCCAAACAAATCACATTTCCGTTCATGACAGCATACAGTTGGACAGTTTTAATTAGGTAAAGTAGTATGCTTTTTTCCAGCACGTTTTTTTCATTCATTTTTTTTATTTATGAAATATACATTTGTATGTGTTGAAATCGCATTAACATTTGATCATACACTTAAAGTATTGACTTTATTGCACTGTGAACTTTATTCTGAGTGAACTTCCTTTATGAAAGGTTAATGTTCAAAAGACTCAATTATATTCTACGAGAGATATCATGTCAGCATAATCATATGTGTATGCTAAATCAAGGATGATCGGTCTACGTTTTGATTTCTGTTTAACTATATTATCAATACATTTATGATAAGTCTACTTGAAGTTTGCGCTACCAAATAATCATTTATTACTTTCACATGATTTACCTGGTTATTCTTTTTTGCCAATGAAAGAGAATCCTAAAAAAGATTTAACACCCCACAAACAGTCCATCCCGGAGTACACCTTTCCATAAAAATTAAGAAGAATTTTGGAGTAGAAAACTAGGGACAGCCTTTCCCTATGGGTGTAATAACTGATGATAGTGTTGAAAATCTTTCCAGTCCACAGTCTAACAATGTAAATGTGATGGAACTTTTTAAATTATACACTACGTAAGCGTACTTGTGGGCATCGGTCTTACAATAAATCTTTCATACACGATGTTTCGTTTGATTCATTTCAACCTTTCATCTATGTTAATCAAGTTAGGCATACATCAAATTCACACTAAACTTTTAATCTGCCCCTTTGAAACTCATAGGCTTTTTAAACCCCCATGTTTTACTAAAGAAAATGCAGCTAAAACAATCCGTTTTTCCTTAAACTTCAATATGCCAATAGCAGAATTGATGCGGTTAATATAAGTAATCTTTTTAATCACAATAGGGTCCAGTCTTGTATTCCACCATGTTTCATGTAAAATACTAAACCTTGCATATCCTACAAATATGCATCGACTTTTGCTTCCAAACTTTTTAATTAAAGAAAACTTTACAAGGCCAGGATATCGAATATCTGAAAGAAGGATATGGAAATAAACAACAGTATTCAATATCAAAGTCCATAAAACAACACAAAATTGGAGCAGAGCAAACACGGACCTCCGAAACATCAGAGGTGGGATTAGGTGCCATGGAGGAGTGAGCATCCCCTAATGATCGGTCACACCCGCCGTGTGCTCCTTGTCATGATCGGGAAATCACGAAAAAACCGTCATCAATTCAGTGTATAAATAATGGACTAACAATTAGTATGAAAAACGTCAGTCAGCATTTGACTCAATGAAAAATTGTATTTGTTGACAAGGTTATTGTATCGACCATAGAACTTACGAAATGATGACTTTCAACGAGACTGATGGTATTCTTGTTTCATCAACTTGCTTGTCAGTAATTTACCTCGTTTTAGAAATTATTCATACGTACAGCATGCTCTTGCGTATCGAATCAACTGAGATATATACACTCCGTATGCAGGTGATGAAGGTATATTGTTGCATAAGTAAGGGAAGTTGACGATAGAAAAGTTAAAGTAATCACGCATATCATATAACTTGGTTGTTAGATTACCATTAACGTCTTTTTCAAGTAAAATATCCAAGTATGAAACAGATGTGTCAGACTTTGTGATATCTTTTATCTCAAGCTCCCCAGGATATGTTGTAACGACGAAGGAATGGAAATTAACATTGTTAATTGACAATACGTCGTCGATATATCTAAATGTCGAGTTGAAGGCCACGGCAAGTGTTTTCTTCTTCTCACGTATAAGATTTTGGACAAATTCTGCTTCATATGAATACAAAAATAGGTCTGCTAATAACGGGGCGTAATTGGTACCCATGGGAATTCCAATAAATTCAATAGATTGTTTGAATACCTGGTCTCCAAAAACCACATAGATATTATCAATCTGAAACTCAAGCATCTTTTTTATGTCAACTTCAGAGTACTTGTGTGTGCAATCAGAATGTGTTTTAACAAAATGATTTTGTAAATGACCAATGACCAGGTAAGTAAATTTACGAGTTCCATTTTTATTGAAAAAGTAGCTGTCAATGATATCAAAGAGCCTGGACTTGAATTTATCGTGGGAATGGTTGTGTATAAAGTTGAAAAGTCGTAACTTTTTAAGCTGTTGATTTTGGTAAAATCTTGTGATTTCAAATTGTCCAAAAGTTCTTTGGAATTTTTGAGTATCTACATCTGATTCACACTACTTTTTGAATATATTGAACATTATGCCAATCTTGTTCATGAATATTATGGATTCTGTAAAGATTCTAATAGGCAATGGGCCACATATGAGAAAAAAGACATTAACACTTTGTCGCTAAAATGTTTAAAATTAAAAGATTGAGGGTCAATATGTAAAACCATCTATCCTTCCGGATTTTTGAATACAGTGTCATCGTGTACAGCTAATTTTAAACACATGATGCTTGGAGAGTTGAGGTTCCCTGTTATATTTGTTTGTCTTTAAAAATAATTGATTTTTGTTTCTAATTAATGTACTCGGTCCTCTATATTTCCTTGTTTAGTGTTTCAAGAAACAATGTATTTAGACATGTATCATTTTGCTGTACAATCCTCACATTTTTCTTGGTTGAATGTACCCATGGTATACCCCACTGGCATATCTTATTATTAATTCTTTCGACAAGAAGTTGTGATAACAAACATCCTGCAAGTATCTGCTGCAAGCATCGCTATTTTACAGCTGGGGCCAAACCTGAACCTCAACGACTTGGACGTTTTAGGTCCAGACGGTGTACACCTGTGCGCTGCTTCACCGCATACATAAGAGAGTTTGCCTTCCCATGCAATTGATTGACTAAGGACAGTTTGTAGCTTTCAAATCGATATTCAGATATATCGACAATATTTTATTGATTAACTATATTTTCATTCATATGTCGACTTGATATATCCCAGTGAACTAGAAATAAAGACATTTCAGAGTCTGCCTCATTTTCTTCGTATTTGGATGTTTTACTGACTATAGATGATGAGGGCTAACTAACAACTAACTGGTATGAAAAACGTGATAACTTTAACTATTCCATCGTCTAACCATTTTTATGATGCATTAATATTTCACAATCACCTGCTTATGGTGTTCAGGTCCTCAAACTTATTCGCTACACAAGAGCTTGTCCTGAGTCTGATTAATTTTAGCAAAGCAAGCTAATCACAATTAAATTGATGTTCCAGGGATTTCATCAGCCTTGTTTAAAATCATCATTTTTATGGTTGATAATGACTGTGTTTCAAAAAGTTATCATAGAGAAAAAAATTAGCAATGGAAATATATATATATTAGACCTGACAACATAATGTATGAAACATGGAGATAGCGAAGAGTATTTAAGATCACAAATCCATCCAACAACGCAAAATAGCAGAACAAACACGGACCTCCAAAACAGTAGAGGTGGAATCGGGTGATATATGATGTATCAAATTACAGCTAATTTCAAGGCGGTAGTGACCGGTCAACAAGGGGTGCTTACTCCTCTCAAGCACCTGAAGCCACCTTTTTGAATTTCTAGGGGTCAGTTATTTATGTCTTCTTTGCATATTTGTTTTGTTTATAGATTTTTTTTGGAGATTGATGACTGTTATCTTCACCTTTTACAGTGACACAAACATTGATCTGCCTTCAATACCGAATGTTTATCAGTCATCTCAATTAAAGTAAACTTTTGCAAGTTTTATTGTCTATACTATGACCTTGTCAGAAAATGAAATAAATTGTTTTGTCGAAAAGCTATGTTTTTCATTATAAATTGTCCATACTGACTATTTACTCTATTTATTGTTTATTAATTCTTCCTTTTGCCCGATTGAAAACAGGAGTACACTAGCTGGGTGTAACCAGCTGACAGGACATGCTACTTCTCTATTGCACATGTTCCCTCTTTTGTTGCGTGTGTTTTTAGAGGTTATTGCTAGCATTTCTTTCGATTTGTAAATATAAATGGATTTCTGAGTTTGATTGTCTTCGAAATTTTCATATTTTGTTTCTCTGGGAATACCTGAGGATGAGAAGATGAAAACAGTTTCATAGTTCACAACTTGTTTTTAACACCCTGTTTGAGGAGTTGAGATCTCCAGTCACTGTAAGTGTACATTAATAGAAGCATTGATTTCAAAATTTTGCACAATTACTTGTTTGAAGTTGTCGGTGAAATCATGTATTAGTGCTGCACTTGCAATGTCCTTGTCGTGTATTGTTTATATATTTGATTTTTTGGCGCCGAAGCCCCTTAAATATGATTTTTGAAGTACACATATAGTATTTGTCGTCAAAAGTATAATCGAATTTAATTTTAAAAATGAAATCCTTAAGGTACTGCTAACCACTATTATTCGCGTCATATTTTATCCGCGATGATGAATTTTCCGACCTAGGGAAACTCTCTCTACAAATACACAGCAAAATAAATGATTCGCTGCGATAAATAATCGCCAGTAAAAGAAAATCCCGAAATTCAAAATATTTATCGATTAAAAGCATGTGTAAAGTCATCGACCTATTCATTTTTGGCTTAGAGTTCGAAGAAACGATATATTTACATATGTTATTTTGTTTAAAAAGCCTAATACGTTCCCTAGTTGGTTGGATGCAACAGTGTATATCTGAAATCCCATTTTGTTTGTTGTTATCTCTTAAAGTGTAAACTAATTTTATCAATACATTTTAAAGAAAGAATGATACAACGTGTATGCTTTTTTATTTTCTGTTTATGCAATTGATGACATTTGCTAATTCAGCATTTTTTTTTATTGGTGTTTGTTTGTGTGTTTCAGTTTTTCCCCATGTCACCCCTGTTCATCCCATAAAAAGATGAAGTTTGCACAGCAATAAATAATATTCTTAAACTTTGTAGACAAGTTCTAAAATGAAAAAGTACACGTGAATGAATTTTTAAAAATATTCTGGCACGAAATACAGACGGGTGGGATGGGTCCAAGTACAAGTTCTGGATTTCACACAAAGAGGTATTAAAGTTAGAGTTTTTAAAAATGTCACGTACATGTATTGTGCCAAATGTCATATTATAGTATTAATTCACTGCAGATTTCAATTTCGTTTTTTCTAGAGTTCCTATTGCAATTCATGATACAAAAAATAATAAAACAATAATATGTCTATTCCCCTGAATTCAAAAGCCGAAAACAACATTCAATAAAGTAATGCACATACATATCACAATAATTTTGAAAGAATTTATCATTACCATTTATAAGTCAATGGCAATTATGATCCTTATTATTTACAATTATTAAAATAATATTTTTTTTGAAAAAGTCTTTAAAGTGTTTCTGTGAACTTTTTTAAAAAATGAGAATAATTTTCAGACAGTGTTTCCGGATGGCACTCATTGAAGATACATAAAATTATATAACTTCCTCAATACATCAATTGATTATGATGCTATTGAATTTATTTAACTCATGAAATATGGATTAGAAAATATATCCTACACGTGTCAGGAATAATTCTATTTAAAACTTTTATGATGGCGTATTGAATTAATTTAATTATTTAGATGTACTATCATAAAGATTTTCAGATACATGAATGCCTAAGTAAGTGTTTGACACAGAATACACATCGCCACCTAGTATCCCTCCATCTTTAAAGCAATGAGTCCTATCATATGCCTCCCCAGATTGTGAAATATTAGCCTGGGAGTACTCATTCAAGTTATTGTCTGGTTCCTCATATCCTCTCTTAAAGGTCTTTGAAGAATGGTCAAGTTTCTTAAGTTGTGTAATGTTGTCTGTAAAATGAAGACTACCATGTTTTAGGTATTTTAAAATCTTTTGACAAAGTTATCAATGAAGCTTAGTTATATGTGAGTATGCCAACAAAAGTTACCATAAATCATTGTTGTAAATGTGTATGCTTTGGATTTGGAGTATAACACGAGAGACAAGCTGAAGAAAACACGATCAAGAATTCTGTAAAGGCTAAACTATCAGGTAACCAAAAGAAACACAAAAAGCAGTTAGCTACAATATCTTACGATGTTCTCCTCGTATTTGACTCTGTTTCTCATGTAAAACACGTAATAGTAACAAAAAACATATTTAAAACGTTTTAAAGATCTAGGAGTATATCCACCATATAGAGATACCAGCAATTTCAGAAGTTTTCACCTTTCTTCTGTCTTGTTATGTGGCATCGCTTTGTATAGCATCTAAATCAATCAAGAACATTTTAATTCAACATCCATTTAATGCGATACTTAAAGGAAAAAATACATGATTCATAGCGCATTCAAACTAACCTGTAAAGCACAACAGTCAAAACAACTCCCCCGGTTACAGCTGGAACTAAACATTTAAAAAATAGAAAGAAAAGAAACTAGTGAGAATAAAAAAGATAATAATTCATTTATTTTTATTGCCAAAAGGTACAATTTTCTTTAAATACTTTGTTAATTCAATAATTTATTGTTAAAGGGGTCTCAGTCTATCTCGAGTCAATAAATCTCACAAAGCTTAAACAGCAGTAGCTAAAGATGCTGGTAAAATATCAAAATATCACGGACTTGCTGTGTTCAATCCCCATTCTAGTCTTACCTTTCCTGTTTATGGTCCACTTCTTTATTTTTTTTAACTTATCATAACCCTTTCATGAAAAGGTTCGATCCCCTATTCTAGCTGTGCGTACCTGCTCCATCGTCAATAATTTACTAATAGTTTTTGACCAGGTGGTTTTAAACAAGATTTTTTAGCAAGCAATCTCAATTTTTGTCTTTTATAAATTGATACCCTTTGAATGATGCATAATTGTTGAATTTAGATTTGATTTTGCCAAAGGATGACCTCTTGCAAGTTTGATGGACATGGATCCTTTGATTAAAGAAAAATGGAAAAAAAGAGAAAAAACTGAAGGACTAAGAAAGTAAAAAAAAGTTAAATCGTAAAATTAAGAATATCTCAGGAACCACTTACTCATTGTATTATATACAGTTTGACATCCTTGTTTTGGATCACAGAACTTGTTCCATGTACATTTGCATTTCTTCGAACATCCATAACCATAATATTCATATGGACACGGCTGTGTGCAGTTTTTTCCAAAGGATCCAAGGCAATCTGGAGGCAATTTAAACAAAATTAACATTCTCTAATATTAATGTTTGTTGAATGAGATCAGTAAATGCATGTATATAAAAATATTTTCCCGTATAATGTGTTACATGTAAATCAAACAGAGTAATTACATCTTCACTTCTTTTTAGCAATTTAAATCACAAATATAAAGACATCTTTTTGTTCTAAACTTTTCTGTTCTATCATAGATATAATTTTGTGTTTTTTTTTCAGTAATTGCCTGTTATTGTATACAAAATAAAAATTACCTGTATCTCAGCTTAAATCAAAATGTTTTATATCTACTCACGTATACACTTGCCGCTGATTAATTTGTAATTTGTACAGCATTCTGCTTTCTTTCTAAACAATGGATATGAGTGTTATGTAGATTTTAAATATATTGTACAATAATTCTGTTATTCTACTTAACAAATAGATACATCTTTACGACAAATTTGTCTTCTTTTTATTCATAAATCCAGACTGATACAATCCAATATTCTTAAATGCATAAGATAACTAATGCATACTATAACATAACTAGTGATATAAGAAGTGTTTGTTGATAACTTACTTGGTAATACAGAGCCCTGTGTCATTCATATTCATATTGGTCTCACTGCTAACTCGTCAAATAGTTTTTGCATTTGTCAGATTTTTTTAAATAATTTAAGTTTAGATGTATATTAGAACATGTGAGCGTAACCAGTGATTGATATATTTTAAAGTAGACTTTAACCATTTCCTTCATGTCGACATTGTCACTTCTTTTCCTCTTCATCAATGTGATGAGCGAATTCCTTAATCGTAAAAGCGTGAACCATCCTTTACCACTTACAGATAAACAGCTATATGGTTTTTTTTCTTTTACAATGTAAAAGATAACGATAATGAACAGTGATCGGTGTCAAAAAATCCTTGAACAGTACAAATATGAGAAGAGGGCAAAAAAGACGCAACCCTGGAAATGTCAAAGGTGGGATCAGGTGCTTAGGAAGTAGGAGGAGTAAGCATCCCTTACAGTCGCCTTGAGCCGTATGTTGGATCAGGATGATATACAAAGGATGGTGATATACAAAGATCTCTGGCTGGCAATTGAATAAAAACAAAAGAAATTCCAATGATGCTTAAGAATAAACAAAGATGTAGAGAAAACATTGACATTTCATCTGGTTCAGTGATAACGAGCTTTCAAATCCCCGTGTCAATACAGGCGTTTCCACGCTAAAGATCCTTTACTTCTCAATGAGCTTGAATGCCAAGTAAAGGTTTTAATTTCAAACCATTTAACGCTATATGAGTGAAAAGGTCTCTAACGGGACGTAAAAATGTCCTAGTTCTGCACTGTCAGAAACAGTTGACACAAATAAAGAGTGTTACATTTTTCTGTTCTCTTGAAGTTATTCTCCTGCTTATCTTTTTAAGTCTTTTTCTGTGATCTGATCTTTATCAACTTATTCATTATCAGTAATTCGCTTTAAACGAAATTCCAAAATATTCTTTCTGCATGCAAATACTTCTAAACTATTTGTTTCTATGCCGCAAGCATTCATATCACTTTGGTAACAACCGAGAAGTAGAAGTGTCTGCTGCAAGTTCCTATAAAGAAGATCCTTGGGGATACACCCATTCTGTTCTGGTGGCCTATCCATCGAAGATATATCTCTGAAAAAGAAGGGACATCATCGGATAGTTAAATTGTATATGCTCTTGTGTTTCCCCCAGAAAGGATTGGATAATTATTTAAGAAATAAGATATCATTTTTAGAGTGACATTGTGGTATGACATGAAGTCGGTCACGTGATCAAATTCTATAACGCCCTTAGGGCGTAGATTTGAACACATACCGTATTCATGTCATATCCATTTGACACTCTAAAAATGATATTTTATTTCCTATATTTATATTTCTATTTCTATTCACAGTACAAAGATAAAATACTCTATTTAGACTTATTTATTGAATGCAAAATAACGTATAAATACGACGTAATATGACGTCAGAGTCAAGACTTTCCAAATATCTCGAGTAGTTTGCTTTCCATACGCAAGAAAGTCTGATCATGTGACCAACTGCATGTCATTGAAAATTGAATTTCATTTTTTTAGTATTGTCATATAAGGAAAGACATTGGCAATTGTAAATATGTCTTAATTCGATGAGTTTGTTGATATTTATTTCTCTTGAGAGGTTGTCAGTAGTGTAGAACCTTTGTGTTGGATTTGTGTGTCGACTTCCAAATTTTCCTCGTTGATGGTGGGTGGTATGGAGCTCCCTGGCCCACGAAAGGTAACTTAGGGAATTTATCTTTTCATCTCTGCAGTTCCACCTGAGCATGAAAATCAGTTGCTGAAAAGCGTAAGCGCTAGAACACAGCTTTGTTTACCTCCACTTGTATCCAAACTCGTCTAAAACGTCGAAGTCAAACTGAACGACCTTCTATATACAGTCGCAAAATGACCTAAGCTCAGCAATTTAGATGGGCAACCACAAGAATCAGCATCTTAAAACAGCCTTGTTTTCCTGGTATCTGTCCTCTTCTTGTAGGAAATTGTAAGAAATTTTTTCTGAACATCAACAGCTTAAAATTTACCTTTTAAAACTGTCTCCTTAATTTTCAAACAAATACAAATTCAATCGAGTTTTCATTTTGCTATTAACTATTTCTGTGAAAATACCTTCATGCTTTCAAGTACTAGGTGGAATATTCATTTATTCATATCCCAAAATTTTGCAGAGATAAAATAAAGAAAAACATTTTGGCATCATAGACAATTACTAGTTCAATAAAATTGTGACTCGAAAGCTTGGATTTCTTACCACTGGTCATCTGCCAACTTAGCATTTTTAAAAAAATTCTAATGCTATACAAAAGTACTCCCATGTGAATATTCAAAAACTTGTACGAGTTTCTCATTGACAATATCTAAGCAGTTTTTTGAAACGGAGTCTTTAAACAATCTGTTGAAAATTGTGTGTTCTAATTGCGCCACACTTTTAGCAGACCTGGTGTTTTTGGTATGAGGATACATTTCTTCTACATGAAAATTAGAAGACTCTTGCTTTAGCGTTCAATTGCTCTCAACGAGTTCCTCTTTTCAAATTTAAATGGAATGGTGTTGCAAGGAAATACTTAAGAAATCCATAAATGTTTAACAATTACAGATACAGGTTTCCGTGGCATTTGAGCAAACTAGTTAAATGATAATATCCTCTTATGTCAAGTAATATCTAATAATTAGAAACTTAAATCATTGACATCTACTTATTGATTAATTGCCATGCTAAGATTAAAAGGGCATATATTTTAATATAATATCGCAAATTAAAAAGACGTGTAAATCGGTGTCTATGAATGTCAAACAGCCATTTTAAACTAAAATGCACATCCATTTCTACATGGTATCATTAACTAGGTTCCATATTCATTTCTATATATAATTATTCAATAAATTGTCATTCATTTCTGCATATAATTATTCACTAGATTGCACATTCACTTTTACATATAATTGCTAGAATAAGTATTTATTAGATTGCACATTCATTTTTACATATAATTACTAGTATTTACTAGATTACACATTCATTTTTACATATAATTACGAGTATTTACTAGATTACACATTCATTTTTACATATAATTGTTCATTAGGTAGCACATTCAATTTTACACATCATTATTCATTAGATTTCACATTAAATTTTACATGTAATTTTCATTAGATTTCACATTAAATTTTGTATATCATTATTCATTAGATTGCACATTAAATTTTACGTTTAATTATTCATTAGCTTGTACATTCATTTCCACGTACTCTTCTTCTTCAATGTCATCCTCATCTTCTTCGTCGCAACCTGTAAAGTGATGAACGTTATCTTTTGGTGGAGCCATGGACATCCTCATAGCAAAATAATCCTCTGTAGGTTTATTAGGATCTTCGTCATTGTGAGGAGGAGCTCTCCGCACACGTTTTAGTAATGCGTCAACATAAACATTTAACTTTCCTCGTCTTTTAGGTGACTCCAGACTGCTTTCGTTCGGATCCTTAGCTTCTTCGCCATCGTCATCAGAAGACGCTGCTCTTCGAAAACGTTTTAGCAAGGCACCTGAGAATACGTTTAATTTTCCTTTTCTTCTAGCTGTTTCTTGATTGCTGTCCTGTTTGCCTATGGCGTTCCTATGGGATTGAAAGAATATAAGAATCTATTGTCTAAAAGAATATATTTATATTTCATATGACGTCTAAGCAAACATGGTGCGTATACGACTGACTGTTAATTGTACCTTGTGCATTTATAGCAAACAGGGTTTTAACTTGAAATTTTGGATTACTTTGGTTCGAGAAATCTGAACGAAAATATTCAAACCTTTTTCTAGTTGATATGAAAGCATTAATTGCAATCGCTATTGGTATACTGTTAATGATTAGCGTGCCTAGAATAATGAAAATCCAGTAGCGATATGTTGCGGTCTTCAAATCTGCAATTTAAAAGAACTAGGTTCACTTAATGCGTAAAATGACCCTGTACTTATATCAATTAATTATCACCCTCTTTCCCATTTCATATATCAAAATAAAGTAGACACTTGATGCTTTCATTTTCTGTAATAAAATTTCTTTTTGAGAATCCAGAAAATGGTCGTAAACGACGAAAATCAGTACAAGTTTCATTTCCTAAAAAAAGAACTGTCAATGATGGCAAAAAAAAGACTGAACTTTAAATTTAAGTCAGCTCTTTGATTTTCAAATAAACATGTGAACGTTTTGAAATAACAATCATTGATACTTGTTTGCAAGAAAATATGTTAAATAATCATTACTTTCTAAAACTAAGGAATATATAGACCTTTTATACTTGTTTAAAACAGCTGGTTAGCTTAAGTGTTCTGTCGTATGGCGTGAGGTATGAATAAGCTGATGGCATTCAATTGATCATCTAATGAATTCAAAACCAAAGTTCAAAAATAAAAAAAAGAAAACGGGAAACTTCAACATATTAATCTGATTCGGACAAACAGATTTTTCTGAAACAATACATGTGCTTTTTTCGGCGTAATTTGAAGCACTGTTGTATTTCAGAACTGTTTTAAATTATAACCTTTAACAATAAATTTTCATAAAATAATACTTTCTGTGTTTTACTTGCCATAGTTTATCGAATAGTGATTTACTTTGAACAAATCAAATTTTGTAAATTTGACTTAAAAAATCAACCTTTGATAAGCAGATGAATGAAGGAACAATGTACATAGAGTTAAAAAAAATTGTATGTTTCCAGACAATATAATCTGTAGACAAATCCCGGTGATATTGTAAACTTTTATATAACCAATGACATGAACCAAACCACAGAGATAATCATTCCGTCTTTTCAATATCGACTCTTTCGTAGATTTTCTTCACTCATATCGAAACGTTTGGGAAATTTTTAATTTTCTTTTTCTAAATTCACTAAAGGAATTAAAAAAAATAAACGTTATGTTTTCTTTAAAGATTTCTTGAAAAACCAAAAAAAAAAGTAGAAAGGTTTGTTGTTGTTATCTCGATGTAAAATTACGAAAAAATGTCCTTTAAGGCGGTTTGTCTAGCAGCATGCTGCACCAACTTTTGTACCGCAGTTCAACTTTAATATGTGCGGAGTAATTAAAAGTCGCCCGGCGCCTGGTTGGATAATTTATCAGAAAAAAAGTGCTCTTTAGTAATAATAAACGCAAATTATTTTCTCACTCAGTATGGGTCAACAGGTACTTAGCTGAACTGGCTTTGTGACGGCGCTGCATGGATACCTCTCCTATTGACTCACTTACGACGTTTATTGAAAGGAAGAAAAAACTTCCATTCTTTAATTCAAACACGTTTCTTAATTTTTATAATAATTCATCAATGATGGCATACATTTATTTCTAAAGTATGAATAAAAGGAAAGCAATCAGTATTTCAATTATGTGAACTTCTCTGTATTCACAGGATGTATTATACATGTGTATTTATTACAATTAGAACGAATGTACCATTCATGCGTCAATGGTATGATGTAACTGGTTTTCAGTTCCATATGTCTCTCTCTGATCAACACAGTCTCCCTCAATGTCTATGTCATCATACAATGTGACGTCATAGCTATCCACTGAGCTGCTCTGGATGCCAATGTTTTCTCTTTGCGAGTCTGAGGATGAAGGAATGCAAACGGTATCATTGTAGTCGTCTTCTAGTCCTATACACATGCTGTATGGGGTGTTGAGGTCTCGAAGCGTTTGTTTTTCTTTATAAATGAAGGAAGTGCTACTTTGCAAAGTATTCGATCTTCCATATTCTTGGTTTGATGTTTCAGGAATCAGTGTATTATCATAGGTCATATCGTTTTGTTGTATACCCCGAAGAGGTTTCTTGATTGGATGTAACACAGTGGCATATACATCTGAGGTACCTGTACCTCTCTGTCCGTTGTCATCTTGAAAAAAAAAGGAAAAATAGTTTCATCTCTATTTTGTTTTTATTACATTTAGTCTTTTTACTGGAAATAAAAAAGCGAACAATTTTTGCAAATTTACCTTGTGTAGAATTGCTGGCTTTTGAAATTTCAATGTGTTTTCTTTTCAACCTAAGTCATAAGATAATTCAAGGTCTATAAATTTATTATCTAATTAACTACACTCAGAAAATGAATTTGTTATGTAAATATACATGCTTTTTAAACTTTTTAAATATTTTCATAAATTTTACAAACCATTGACGTATAAAACAAACCTGTAAGCCATTCCTAGAGCTATTAAAACCAATAAAACTACGACAGAAAGCAAGGCGGATAAGGCATATGGAAAAGCCCTCTCTAGTTTGCGTCTCTCATTTGACTGTACAACTACAAATTTTGGTAGTCGGTACAAAAGATGAAATAGTGTGAGCAGTAAGATTCCTAATTATTCTATATTTAAATCTATTTACACCTGCTCTTAGCATTTTAAAAAATACTATGGATCTGTACTATACCCGATGTATCAGACAGACAGCCCAACACTTTATCACAATGTCTAGCCTCACAGGAACACTTCTCGATACACTGTTTTCCGTAAAACCCATCAGGACATTTACTACTGCAATTAGCACCAAACCATCCTACACATTCTTAAAAATGTATATTTGAATAATTATAATTTATATATTTTACAAGACAAATATTTTCACAATAAGTTCACAACAATAAAACAATGGTAAAGATTTGATATACAAATCTAAGACATCTGATATAATAAAATTAAAAATTATGATTGAAAGCATTTGATTAACATGTAATTCACAAATAAAAATAGAATTTATGATAAAAATGCTCTGTTATTATTCAGATTGAATGAAGAACCAAGAATGAGTATTGTTGTAAATATGTCATTTATTGATGACATAAATGAAACACATGAAATTTGGGAGATCCTATGACTCTCTACAATTAATATCTACACCATGTTATGGATCTCCCAAAAATTAAAATAACATCAAGGCAATACTCAAAAACACAAATTTATCAAACATTTAAGCTGAAAAATAAGGTGGCAACAAACAATAGGCCAACAAAAATCCAACTACATTGGATTTTCCGCCACCAATTCACAAACAAAAATAGAATTCAACTTAGAACATATTTTTCTTTTATCAAAAATGTTCAACCTTAAACCTTATGATTACCTTGGCATCTGTGCTCAGATTCTACGTACATGTAGTTTGCACAGCAGAAAAGACCTATCCTGCAACAAAAATGCAGGCTTTTTAATGTTTTATAATGGCGGTTATCATCATATATTCAGACTCAGTTTCGATTCTTCTGTATATATCTTTGAATATAACTCACCACTTGTCGTAACAGACACCATCCTTGTTACTCCATGTACCTAGGTTTGCGTAAGTTTTACTGCTTATTAATAATAATTTATTTGTACATATATGTCATTGTGTTTCAGAGAGAGAGAGAGAGAGAGAGAGAGAGAGAGAGAGAGAGAGATGTTACCTCCGAGACAACCCCAAACCTGGTGACACGTATTATAAGAACAGTTACATTTCCTCCTACAGGAATCTCCGTAGAATCCGTCTGGACAGGGCTCTGAACAATCCTCTCCAAGTCCTCCAACACATTCTAACCAGCGTACATTAAAATGGATATTTTTTTCATCCATTATTTGTATTAAGCAATACACAGACGAGTCAATTAAAATATTTATTAACAATTGTACTAGCATTTATAATGCGTAACATACTTTTATGTTAGCCTTGATCTTTGTCTGATGACTTTTTGGGGAAAATCAAATTAATTTACCTATGCATCGGTCCTCCTCAGATTTATAAACATAGTTCATGCAACACTTCGTATTATTCCTGAAATAACGAATCAACCATAAGCCTTTCAAATCTCAACAAAGTAAAAAATAAAATGCTCATATCATTCACTTACTTATCATCGAAACAAATCGCATTTCCATCAATGGCAGCATACAAATGAACAGCATTGCTTAGGTAAAGTAGCACAATAATTTCGAGCATGCTATCTTTATCCATTTTTAAAATTACGAAATACATGAGTAAAATCTTCAATTTGGTATGAGCGTTTAATCATACACATATGGTTTAAATTCAATAGCATCATGAACTTTATTCTGAGTTAACTTCCTTCATAAAAGTTTAATGTTCAAGATAATCAAATATTTTCTATAATAAATATCATGACAGTGTGTTTAAGTGATCATACCAAATCAGAAATGATGCTTGGAAATAGTTAGTGTTTCCTGTTTGTATACTATATATTTATCATAAATGAATTCACATAATCATAAGTTTGCACATTCTGTTACTTAAACAGTTCCAAACCAGATTGTATGACAAATACGAAATGAACATAAACGTTAAACTCTTGCAATTATTTCATTAGAAAAGGGCATTAATTGGTTATCGAAGAACAAAATGTAATGATAAACCTAATGAATTTAATTTTTCAATCATCAACTTCCCTCATTCAAATAGCATTATCACCTGCATAATTTCATGGTGTTTATGACTTCAAATTCATTCGATACTCAAACATGCTCTATGTTCGTTCAATAAGCTACTGAAAAATAAGTTGATGAAACAAGGATGTCAACGGCCTCGGTTAAAGTCAACATTTCTTATGACAAGGGGTATACGGTGGGCGTGACCGGTTGACAGGGAATATTTACTCCTTGATGGCACTTGATCAATCTCAGTTGTTTTCAGAGCATCGGATAAGGATAACATGAAGTTTTGTCTTCTTCTTATCTATAAGTCCCCGAAGAAATTCCAGCTTTATATGAATTCAAAAGTAGGGCTGCTTATAACAGGTCGCAACTGGTACATCATTGGTAATCATGGGTATTCTGATTGAATATTGGAAGACTTTGGAAGACTTGGTCTCTATAAATACATAGAGCCATTTGACATTTGTATTTTTTAAAGACTGTTAAAAATGGCATAAGGGGAAACTTTAAATAAATTTACGAATAAGTATAATTTAGAAAAGGGTTAATTGAAAATAATTAATATGGAATATTAAAGACGGTCAAGAGACAAAAAGACGATGATTGTTCTTCGATGCCACAGACAAACATACATATCATGGAGAAGGAACGAAAGCATACATGTAGGTATGGATCATCACTGAAAGCAAACCTAATTTAACCTTTAAAATTTGAAAAAAAAAATGAATTTTTATACGGTAAATTACAATTACTCATTTCAATTATTCCATCCCTGAATACAAAACTTGACCCTATTTAGATTGGAAATTTTACTTATATTTACCGTGCCAATTCCATTGTTGGTATATTGAAGTTAAAGAAGAAGGGATGGTTTTACAAATATTTTCTTCCGTAAAACTTGTTGGGTTCGTAAACCTCTGATTTGCAGTATTCAGAATTATAGTGAGTTGAGCGAGCAGAGCGCTCGTCACTGCGAGCTCTTCAAGCAACGCCTGGGCAAAGAGAAAATTCGGACTACTGCACATTCATTCGATATAATTTTATGCCGCAGTAATTTTGACCCACAATGCATCGCTTCGTAAACAAAGCTAAGCCAACGTTCTAACATAGGTTAAACGAATAAAATAAACTTGCCTTGATTTGATAGTCAATAAAACGGTTCTTCCTTAAAATCAGCCCTGTTCTGGCTTCGGTTTGGTAAAGCAGAGACGTATAAGAGATCTCTTATACATCTCTGGTTAAAGCAACATGCATTCGACGTTATGTGACGTCAGTGTCGTAGACGCGCCTAATGTCACGTGCGGTTTGACGATCCCGACGAAACGCTGACCAAACTAAACTGGAATCAGAAAATCAGCAATCATTAACATAAACCTTTAATCTTGGAGAATTGAATGAGTTATTTCACCCGAAGTCGACCAGAAATAAACCATTTCGAGGAAATACATCGCGAACTTACACTCCATCCACTTTGGACGATTAGTTTCCAGCACTTAGAATCAACTTTGAAAATATTTGAACTCATAATTCGTTCAGTTACGTTTGAAATGAAAAAAAGCAATGTCCAAATTATGGAAAATTAAAACACATGATATCGTACTACATTTCACCTTAGACTGTCCAGATCTGTTAATTAATATGCCGTGAACAATCTAAAAGCCTGTGTAAAGACGAATAATGACCCCCATTAAATAATGATCGGTGGTCATGTTTCAACGACAGAAAATGACCCCCTCCCCATCCATAGAAAAAAAAATCATTTTTGTGGAAAAAGAGCCCTAGGGGTCATTATTTCATAAGTGAATCCAATAACAAATTGACCCCCTTTGGAATATGACCCCTTTTAGAGTGATACAAAATTTACAAGTTTAGATTTATGCAAAGCAAAAAATATTTTCAATGTTAAGTCCATGTTATCATCGTGTTGACTCAGGGCCATTAATTGTCTTGCGAGGACGAAGATAGGGTAGTATCATAACAGAATTATTGAATCAATTACAAAGGCCATACATATAAAAAAAATGCCTCAATGCTGACAAAAAAGGACGTTCAACATGCTGATATCGTGGATGTTTGTCATGTTATATGATAATGCCAATGTTCTATATCAAAATAGAATTTTAAAAAAATCGTGGTTCATTTGCAACTGTAATAATTAATGCTTTCAAAACAATATTTACTAACGATTTTTGCCTTAAAAACTTATACAAGTTATTAGTAATTTTAGTCACTGTTATTCATACCAGGAAACTCAATACGTTTTGATTCCATGTCTTATGCACATCCATCTTAATGAGCAGTTCATGCAAACAATTTTTTATAAAATCATAAATTAATGAATATCTGATGAGAAAAAAAAAAACTTGAAAAATTATCAACAACCATTAGCACAAAGTATAAAGCTAATTTTAAAATCTTTTATTCACTACTTTCATGTTTGTTATCAATAAAGAATTATTTCATCGAGGCATTAAAAAATAACCCCTCACTTCCCATGTGCACATTCTAACACAACCAACACTATCGGGTCTCACAGAGCAAAACATGAACTTTGCCATTATAGTCATATGGGAGGCGGGGGTATCATCTAGTGAGCTCATAGCTCACAGTACGTCTAGTTTTGAGTGTGTATGGTTTACCGTATAAGTGGAAATTTTAGCGAGACGCAAATTTAGCGATTTGACCTTAAAAATTGCTAATTTATTTTTAGCGAGATGTAATTTTAGCGATTTTTAAAAAGCTCACTAAAGAACCTTTTACAAATAAACCAATATTAATAATTAGCGATATTAAATTTTAGCGATCTTGGCACCCTCGCTAATAATGCCAAAATGAAATCCTCGCTAAAAATTCTACTTATACGGTATTTAGATACTTTATGGGTAAGTGTGCGAAGCATATATAATACAAAGGAATAGTCTGCAATTTTTTGTTTTCATATTTAGCTTGAAAAGTATGAAGAAAACATTACAAAAATGAAAATGTTTGTTCTGATTTTCATATTAAACTCTCTGAAAAATGTACATAGAACTGACTATAAGGATGGAATAAAACAAGATTTAAACTAGAGGTGCTGTGAGCACTGTGGTCACTTAGTCATGCCCTCGCCTCCCATATGATTATAATGGAAAAGTCCATGCTTTGCACTACAGAACAAGAAATGAGCATCAGACCAAAAACTAAAATAAGAGGTGCACAATGGGAATATGTAATAAAGAATCTGTGAAAGTCTCATAAAATTTTATTTAGTGATGCAGGAGGAGTTGCGGAAAAGAGATGGATACTTTTCGATATTATAGAAAGAATGGTAATGTCCATGTTCTGCTATGGGAAATCCGAGAAATGTGTCCGATCTAAAAGTAAAGTAGACTGTAGGAGATGTACAATGGTACTATGTAACCAAGATTCCGTGAAAGTCTCATTTAATTTCATTCAGAAGAGTTGTGGATAAGAGATGGGTACCCCAAAGCGTAACATACGGACGGACGTACAGACAGATTGACGGACGGACATCCCAATCACAATATTACCTCCCGCTTTTCAAGTGGGATGATATACTTAGTATAATATTGCTGCATTTTTCTGTCAGAACGATGAATTTCCACCATCGAAAAACAATATTCACCCAGCCCTTTGCGCCAAATATATCTTTTACTTATCTAGATTCTGAAACAATGCGTTGACCTTAAAGTAGTAATAATTGTATAATTTAATGAGATCAACACATCATCAATTTATTCCCAATTTAGCTCAGGTGAGCATTTTGGCTGATAGGTCTCTTTATTGTTTATATTTGCCTCCTAAAAATTTCAACTTTAATACACAAGGGGTCGTTATTCTACGGAGGTCATTTTTCTTCACGTAGGGTATGCAAATTTTTAGGGTAATGACGCCTTTTTTACGGACAAAAGGGTCATTTTTCTACGTCGAATAATGACCGGGGGTCATTTTTTGCCGTCGAAAAATGACCCTCGGTCATTATTCTATGTGGTTTATTATTTGTCTTTATACCTGATTATCACGCACAAGCCCGAAACTATAATCATTTTTCTACGTCGAATAATAACCGAGGGTCATTTTTTTTGCCGTCGAAAAATGACTCTTTCTCATTATTCTATGTGGGTCATTATTTGTCTTTATACCCGATTATCACGCACAAGCCCGAAACTATAATGATAAATTATCATGAAATGAACCTAGAAAAGGAATGTATAACCTTCACATTGTCCAACACTACCGACATTACAGCATTACTGAAGGACATAAAACATATTACAGACCTGCAGGAATAAACCTTTTCAAATTTCATTGCAAGAAAAAAGCTCATGATCACTTTTCTTTATTGCACTTGTACATATACTATTCACGAAAAAGAAAATGAGAAAAGGAAACTTCACATGTAATATATTTACATCCACTGAATATTTTCACCTTTATTTCTTAAGAAAACCCATTGCGTTAATCAGTGCATGAACTACACTAGACACGTCACCTGTACAGATTTCATGATCAGTGGCTGTTCCATAAATGAAACATACAAAGACGTTTGCATTATTAATACAATAATTAATCTTTTTAATCCCATTTTAAGTGATTATTTAAACAGATACAAATATAAACAATAAAATGTCTTTCTTTGGTTGTTAGTACGGGAGTGAATGTCGCAGCTATTGCAGCTATTACGCGGATTATTCATTTTTTCTGCACCAGCTGCTTCATTCATTCCCGTACTAACAACCAAAGAAAGCATTTTATTGTTTAAATTAATCTGAAAGCTGTATGTATGACAAACGTTAAATATCCCTATGAAGTGTCCAGCAATGGTACATGATTAAAACTAGAGGTACTGTAAGCAATGAGCTGACTAAATGATATCCCCCACCTCCCATATGAGTACAATGGTAATGTCAATATTTTGCTATGGGAAACCCAAAATATGTGTCGGATCTAAAAGGAAAATAGGAGGTGCACAATGGCATCAGATTCTCTGAAAGTCTCATCAAATTTCATTCAGTGGTATTAGAGGAGTTGCAGATAAGAGATGGGTACCCCAAAGCGTAACAGACAGACGGACGGAAACCCAATTACTATATACCCTCCCGATTTTCAAGCGGGGGCATAATAAAAGATGAAAATAACAAACTGTTTTCAAATTCATAAGTTCATTCCTACAAAATAAATCAGAAGCAGAGCAAAGACAGACCTCTGTATCATCAGAGGTGGATGTCACGACTACCATCGCTTGATCAGTGATAATAAGATTTGTTTTTCCATTTGTAATTTAAAACATACGTACAAATATATAGAAAATAAAAATTAAAAAAATTATCAAAGTCCATCTTGGTAACCGCTTGTGCTACATTAATGTACGTTCATTCCTTGCGGTCTTACGGTCCCTGTGAATAGGTGAATAGTACTGAATACGGATACCCAGCCCAATGCACCTCGCCACAACGTCGCTGATAACCTTCGCAAATTCCAAAGCGTTTTAGCGTCCACTTTGCTGACCAGGAAACCACGTTTCCCCAACCGGCCTCGGGCTAGCGTACCACGCCCTCGAGAAGTGCCATCGTCGACAGCATCAAAGCTTGAAGAGATATATCAACTTGACTCAGTCGAGCTGCCTTACATCAGAATAAATATTTTAACATACCGTGTTGATTAGTATGATTTGTTTTTCCCATAATTTCAAGAAGTCCATTTTTTTCAATTTTGTTTGATTAACAATGATTAAAAAAGGCAAAAACAGCAACTTTTAAAAATAATCATTTTTTCTATTGTAATCCTTTTATAACAAACCATTATGATAACTTTAAATGAATTTTTTTTTCTTCCCTACTTACCTGGGAATGAAAAGTCAGTCATATTGTAACTTGTAACTTTCATTGGTTAATAGCATTTGTCATCGTATTCTCTCGGATGTTTCTTTGTCAGCACCGGAGGTTAACGATAACAAGGGTTTGAATAATTTTTGCACAGTAGATTTTATTTATTTATTTCCGGTCGGGTTTTCGTCTTTTTTTCTTCTTTTACATTGTTCGATAATCAGTCTGAACTTTAAGAACTTCGACAATCATTTCTTTGAATTATATGATTTTTGTATTTAACTAGCCATCAAAAATTTACTGGTTAGAGTCAGTTTCAATTTTTCAGAGATCTTTAAGTGTAAATTTGATGGTTGTCTGATTAAATCGTGGAAAAAGCATTTGAATCGAAAAAAATAATTTAGAATATATTTTTGAAAAATAATATACAAAATAAGGCTTTTATTATATTAGAATATGCAAAGGGTAGGATTCTACGGTGAAATACCACAAAAATGGGAACACTTTATTAGGAAATAGTCTATGAATAGAAGAAGAATGGCTGAATAATTGTGATATTTTTAATTCTTATGTATTATGTCGACATATTTTATTACTTAGGGAATTTTCTTAATTTTTGCCAATTTTTGAAGACTAAGATGAGGAAATTGATAAGCATGACTAATATTAGGGCGCACCGGAGAGCATAACAAATATTGTTTGTAGTGAGTAATTATGTTTTAATAAAATTCAAATGATAACGGAATCACTTATACATAATAGGCTTTTGATCAAGGCCTCGTGTAGACATACATACAATCAGCTATTAGCACTAACAATAGACTTATTATGATAGCCGGTAAAAAAAGTGACTGCCTTTTTGGTGTAGTAAAAGAACCTTCCCAAAGGTAGTCGGTGTAAATCATTGAAATAATATTGTTGACAATAAAACCTTGATAATTAAAAATATTAATAGTGTGCACCTGCGGTAGGTGATAGACAACCCAAAACATTATCACAATGGTTAGCCTCACAGGAACATTTCTCGTTACACTGTTTTCCATAATATCCACGTGGACAGTACCTACTGCAGTTCACACCAAACCGTCCTACACACTCTTTAAACAAATGTAAAATAATGCAGAAAGTTGCCACAAGTTTTATCAAAGTTAAGTTTAACTTTTACAAAAAATATATTCACTTTGTTGGCATCAGTAAATCGAGGTTATATTTGAATATACATATATAAATCGATTGATATTGAATCGAATTTGACTAGTTATACAGTATTCAAAGAATAAAAGTACTCTACTTAGAACATTTTTTTACCTTGGCATCTATGCTCAGCCTGTATGTATATGTAGTTTGCACAGCAAAAAGAACCATTCCTACAAGAGGAATGTTGGGCATTCATTAAGTGACATTAATTAGAATATTAAACGTTTCAATATGTTTAAATAAAGAATAATTTTATATATATATACATATATATATATATATATATATATATATATATATATATATATATATATATATATATATATATATATATATATATATATATATATAACTTACAGTTTGTCGTAGCAGACACCTTTAGAATCATCCATATAATCTGAGTTTGTACAAGAATTATTGCTTGTGAATAATTGCATTGTGTAAATAAAAGAATATGTAAATATATTTAAATGTCTCTGAGAGTGAGAGAGAAAGAGATCATACCGTTTAAACATCCCCAGATTTTATGACAAGTCTCACTTGAACAGTTACACTGCCTTCTACAGGAAGCTCCATAGAACCTTTCAGGACAGGGATCTGAACAATGCTCTCCAAATCTTCCGACACACTCTAACCAGCGTACATTAAAGTGAATATTTTTCATCTCTTATTCTAATTCATGAATACAGAGATGAGTCAAATATTTTAAATCAAATTTTCTACCTATGTCTTTTAAATATAATATTTTTTATTTGATATTATTCTTGATCCTTGGAATTTTAGTTGGTAAAATAAAATTTATTTACCTATACATCGGTCCTCCTCAGCATTATAAATGTAGTTTGTGCAACACTTTGTATTATTCCTGAAATAACGAGTTAAACTTCATTCAGTCATGAAAATGTACAAGTAAAGGTAACATGGTTATAAAATGTACATACTTATCATCCAAACAAATCGCATTTCCGTTCATGGCAGCATACAATTCAAGAATTTTTATTAGGTAGAGTAGTATATTTTTTTCGAGCACAATTTTTCCAATCATTTTTTATGCATATGTTTGTGCTGAAGTCTTCGTGTATTTACATTTGATCATACGCTTAAAGTATGGACTCTATTGCTCTGTGAACTTTACTCTTAGTAATCATCCTTCTCAAAGATTAATGTTCAAAACACCCAATGATATTCTATGATAGATATCACGACAGCTTAAACATGTACTAATATCAAACGAAGGATGCATATATAGCTTATGTTCACGTTTTCTGTTTGATAGATTGTAAATACATTTATAATAAGGTGACTACAGGTTCGCAATGTGACATTGATATTTACTTTTAATATTAAGCATAATTATGTGATTTGGATTGATGTATCTTAAGTTCTTTTAAAATAACATACAAAATCTCAGATCTTATGACTGATACTCAGCAAATAAAATTGCTTCCTTAATACAAATCGCTTTCATAAAACACAAAAGTACTAATATTAAAGAGATGCTAGAAATCCTCATTGACAAGATTTATGTAGTCTTCAGAGACCAAGTTTTTCTTAACAACTCTTGGAATGCCAAAAATCACCAAATAAACAATATACTTCATACTTGATATATCCCAGAGACATTTCAGAATCTGCCTAATCTATTTCATATTTGAATGTTTTACTGACTATAGATGATGAGGGCTACCAAACAACTACCAAACAACTAAATGGAATGAAAAACGTCATAACTTTAGCTTTTCTATTGTCTAACCTTTTTTATGATGTAGTGATATTCTACAATCACCTGCTTATGGTGTTTGTGTCATCAAACTTATTCACTACACAAATACTTGTCCGGAGTCCCATTAATTTTTATAGCAAAGCAATGCTTCTCACCAATAAGACCTGACTACAATATGTATCCTTGATACATAATGTATTAAATTACAGTGTTCACGGCGGGTATGACCGGTCAACATGGGATGCTTACTCCTCCTAGACACCTGATCCCTCCTTTTTTTAATTTCAAGGGATCATTTACATGTATTTAAGTCTTCTTTGCATATGTCTCATTTAAAGCAAACTTTAAGTTTTATCGTCGATACAATGACCTTGACAGAAAATGCATTATATAATTTTGTCGAAAATGTATGTTTTTTTAATACTACGAGGGCTGTTCAATAAATAATGCCATCGGTGCTTGGAAAGAAACAAAAAACCGCTTTTCAATGATTTAGTCATAATGATTTTACTTAGATATTCTATTTTAATTAAAACACATGTCTAATTTCTTTTTGAACACATTTTTGAGTATGGCCCTTCGTATACCTGAATATGGTAGATCCTATGATTTCCTGTATTTATTCTTTTTACTCTCTGAAAGGTGATCGTTTTAAGTTTGGGAAATGAAACAAGTCAAAGATTGAAAGATCTGGCAAATATTGTTGGTGTGACAAAACATTAAATATCTGTTTCTCCCCAAAACTCCTTTACTCTTCGTGGTCTGGGCGCTCTCAGGTAGAAATTAAATGTAGTGGATTCTTGATCCTGGTACCTTCCTCTCATTAACCTTTCGATTTTTTTGCTTTCTAGACTCCTCCAAAAATTGAACTGCCTACCTGAATAAGAATTTGAACAACAAGATCAGTAATATTTAAAGAAATAGCATTTATTGTCATATGATTTCTATGTTGCATGTAATCGAGCTAATAAAATTATTTATTATATGATTGAATAATTTCCAACTCTCTGATTGGCTGAGATCTAACTATGGTAGAAAAATACTACGTTGTATTGACCTGCACGTGACGTTCCAGGTCAATACAAGGATTTATTTCCTCTACTTTGATCTAAAAATAGATTGGGAAATTCCAAATTGATACAAATTGTTTTGGAAAGCTATTTATATGATTTTTGATTTGATCATGTCAGCAAAAAATAAGCAAATATATATTTTAGTGTGAGGGTGGTAACAGGGGGTGCAGGGTCCTCCCTCCAACACTTTTACTGAATAAATTTTTTTTTTACTTTTTTGGCATTCAGTTTTCCCTGATAATACTCCTTCCTTTCAAAATCTATCCTATAAAAAAAGACTGACATTATATATTTATTTTCATGGCAACTAAAATTGATAAAAACATTTCAAATTGATATGACCAGTAAGGTTTATTGACATTTTAATTCTGCTTCTCTCTTGTATATGACTTAATAAAATGCAAACAAGTAATGAGCTGTATATTTTTTATCAGTGAATCATATAATAAAACAATTATTGCTGTTTTTTCGGTCAATACAATGATTTAGCCATCTTTGAAGTACAATATTCACCTCGCCCTTCGGGGTCGGTGAATATTGTACTCCTCAGATGGCTAAATCATTGTATTGACCTCAAAAACAGCAATAATTATATATTATTGAACAGCCCTCGTAATTGTTCATACTGATTATTTACACCATGAATTGTGTACGGATTCTTCCGTACATGTTTGCCCAATCATAACCAAGAGTACACTGTTTTTGTGCTCTCGCAATTCTTTGCTCTCCGCAGGCCTTTGATGTTTTCATCAAGTGCATCTTATTGTAAATTTGTTTTGAGGGTTTAAAGCAATGGATTCAAGTTTCATTATCTGTTTGAATTTCAGGCAAAAGTGGATGAGTACAATTTTGATATTTTAAAATGGTTGTTCAGATGTTCTTACACTTTGTCGTACTTTGTCGTTTTCACTCAGTTTTCAAAACATAGGGTGACCTTTGAAAATTAAGTTTTTTTGTACTGTCAAATGTTTCTTTAAAACATTGTGAACTACCCCCAAAATGATGCCTATCAAATTTGCTATGTTTCGTAAAGTCAATCAAACATAATCAGTGATATTTTGTTGAATTTTCGCAAAAAGTACATTGGTTGTTGTAAGTGCTTGTCGCCAAGGACGGTACCCTTTTTTGATGCTCATTATATCATTTTTGTTCATTGAAATCCACCTCTCATGTGTGCATTAAACTTACATTGTCTGCTGTAAATTTCACATATTTCAGTTGATATTTTTTGGGGATTCTTAACAAGTTTTACAGCAGTTTTAATGAAGCGTGTAATTTCACTCTAGTTTACTGATTCTTTACCATTCATTTTTGATGTAGTGTCTCGAATAGGCCTTGTTTTCAAGCTTCTGCGATGAAAAGTGGTTACATAAACTATTATCAATTCATTAAAGATTGAATAATGAGAGAAAGTGAAGGTTAATGTCATATGATTTCTATGTTGCATGGCATCGAGCTCATGACATCATTTATTGAACAGCCCTCGTAATTGTTCATACTGATTATTTACTCCATGAATTGTATACGGATTCTTCCCTTTGCCGGATCATAACAAGGAGTCAATGTCGGGCGAGTGTAACCATCTGACAGGGCATGCTACTTCACCATTGCACATAATCCATCCTTTGTTGTATGTTTTTAGAGGTCCGCGTTTGCATTTCTCTCGATTTGTAAATATAAATGGATTTTTGAGCTTGATTGAATTCGAAATCTCCATATTTCTCTCACTTGGAATTCCCGAGGACGGGAAGATGAAAACAGTTTCATAGTTCACATCTTGTTCTAAACACCCTGTTTGAGGAGTTGAGGTCTCCAGTTACTGTATGTGTACATTAACAGAGGCATTCAAAATTTAGCGCAATTACTTGTTTGAAGTTGTTATGAAATCATGAATTAGCGCTACACATGTCCATGTCGTGTATTGTATATATTTGATTTCTTAGCGGTATCCGCATTGATAAATTTTCTGACCTAGGGAAACTCTCTACAAATAAACAGCAAAATAAATGATTCACAGCGACAAATGATCACAAGTTAAAGAAAATCGCGAAATTTGGGATATTTATAACTTGCGATTAAAAGCAGATTTACAGTCATCGATGTATTTATTTTGGCTTAGAGTTTCAAAAAAAATATAATGTTTTGGTATTTTTGGTATCATGCTTGATATTCAGATTATGCTCATATGTGTGACATATATTGTGAAACACCCTGTATTTACATATGTTATTTTGCTTATGTCCCATTTTATTTGTTTCCATCTCGTAAAGTGTGAATTAATTTAATCGATACCTTTTTAAGAAAGAATTATACCAAGCGTATTTATGCCTCCTATAAGAAAAATCAGCCTGATAGTGCAGTGAAAAATAACCAAACACAGATATGCAATTTTGTCGAATATGTCATTTAATTCAATGACATAAAGTAAAAGGTAAAACAAATCATTAAGGGGGATCACCTAATATTAAACAATACAGGTTACATGTACATAGGTGAAAGGTACAAGTGTGATCCCCCTGAGACTGACTAGAAATTTACATGCAGTGAACATGTCAGAGTATATGTAAATATGCATAAAATATAACATAAATGAGTAAATCCTTGGAGGCGTCCAAACAATTGCGCCAATCCAAGAAACGTATGACAAGTTATAAAATAATATAAAACCAAAAACCCCAAAAAAGGGTGGGTGGTGGGTTTTTTTTTTTAAGGCAATACCAGGCTAACAAAAATGGCGCAACAAAATCAAAGATTTTGATTGTGTTACTCTGTCAAGAAAAGCAAAGCTTGCGATTTCGCAATGAAAGGTTATTTGATAATTGCGCTGCGATAAAGGCGCATATCCTGCAGACTGCGCAGAGATATGCGGAATTATCCTAAGGTGTAAAATATATTTCTCATAGCGGCATAAATTGAATTATCTGTGATAGTATTGTTTTATGCCTCCTATGAGAAATATCAGCCTGATAGTGCAGTGAAAAATAACCAAACACAGATATGCAGTTTTGTCGAATATGTCATTTAATTCAATGACATAAAGTAAAAGGTAAAACAAATCATTAAGGGGGATCACCTAATATTAAACAATACAGGTTACATGTACATAGGTGAAAGGTACAAGTGTGATCCCCCTGAGACTGACTAGAAATTTACATGCAGTGAACATATCAGAGTACATGTAAATATGCATAAAATATAACATAAATGAGTAAATCCTTGGAGGCGTCCAAACAATTGCGCCACAAGCCCTCACGCAGTGTCACGCAGTGAGGGGTTGACGCCAAACAAGGAGAAAAATCAAAAGAAAACATTTTTATAAAAACAGTAAAATACAGAAATTTACAGCATTTTATATAACAACATTGAAGTTGAAGATCGTATGATATCACGTACTTTTAAGACTAGGTGTTCTTGACAAATAACAAATTCTGATGCAACAAAGACATTAACATTCACCTGTTAGCTGTTCAATTGTGGATCAAGGGAAGCCAATTATGAAGGTCGTAATCTAACCTCAGACAATGCAGGCAGAATTTTTAACATACAATTTACATGAGCAGCTATCCGATGAACTCATGTATCTTAACCTGAGACTATGCAAGCAGATTTTAACACACAGTTTACAGGAGCAGCAATTCACTGAACTCTTGTATCTTAACTCAAGACTATGCAAGCCAGATTTCATCATACAATTTACATGAGCAGCTATCCGCTGAACTCATGTATCTTAACTCTCGACTATGCAAGCAGATTTTAACATACAATTTACATGAGTAGCAATCCTCTGAACTCATGTAACTTAACTCAAGACTATGCAAGCAGATTTTGACATACAATTTACATGAGCAGCTATCCGCTGAACTATGTATCTTAATTCAAGTCTATGCTGGCAGATTTAAACATACATTTTAAATGAATAGCATCATCTTACATGTAGCTCAAAGACTATGCAGGCTGGTTTCAATGCTGAACTCATTGACATTAGTAAGCAGATTATGGAGACATTACAAGTACATCAACACTAAGCTCAGTAACTAAAATACATAAATTGAATTATCTGTGATAATATTGTTGCTTTTTTATTTTCTGTTCATGCAATTGATGGCATTTGAAAATTCAGCAGTTTCTTGGATTTGATTATTTGTGTGTTTCATTTTTCCCCATATCACCCTTTTTCATTATATGAATTATTTTATTATATAATTATATAATTATAATAAATGAAGCTTGCACAGCAATAATGAATATTCCTAAACTTGGTCAGGTTCTAAACAGAAAAAAAAGTACACGTAAATGAAATTTTTATTTCTTTTTCCAATTCTGACAAGAAGTACAGACGACATAGATGAGGCCGATTGCAAGTTCTGGAATTCACATAGAGAGGTACGTATTTTAAAAGTTTAGAGTTTAAAAATGTCACATATTGTGCCAAATGCCATCTAGCATTATTTCATTGCAGATTCCGATTTTGTTTTTTTTTTCCAGAAGGTTTTCTATTGCATTTCATAATACAATTTAATAAGATAATCTTGTGTCTATTTCTCGGAAAACAACATTCGATAACTAAGGCAAGTAATGCACATAAATATCACAATAATTTTGAAAGAATTTATCATTACCCCATATAAGTCAATGGCAATTATGATCCTTATTATTTACAATTATTTAAATAATATTTTTTTTAAAAGTTTTGTAAGTTTTTCTCACATTAAAGTGTTTCTGTGAACTTGAAAAAAAATCTAAATAATTTTTAAACAGTGTTTCCGGATGGCACTCATTGAAGGTACATATTATATAACTTGCTAAATACATCAATTGATTATGTTTATACAACCTAATGCTATTGAATTGGCTTTACACATGAAACATGATTTCAAAAATACATGCTATAAGTGTCAGGATAATCTTATTTTAAATCTTCAGGATTGCGTATTTAATTTATTTAGACGTGTAATCATAAAGATTTTCAGATAGGCCTGAGTAAATGTTTGAAATATAATAAAATAACGCACACGTGTATTTTCTAGACATTCTTTTAGTTTCAAACAAACAGTACTTTTATCGCCAACTACATGTAGAAACACTGATACCTGTACATTGTCATGCGACTCCGCGCATGTTAACTCTTAAAATTCCAATTCACTATATTATTAATTTGCTAAAAATCAAAATAGAATATAGCCACTAATATAACATCGACAAAAATGATATGATACATGAAACTCTTCAACAATTTCAACATTTCGAAAAACCCGCGCTATTGAAAATAGTTCGCTTAAAATATGCATTCAGCAGCGTATGTGCACAAACTGTTATATCATGATTATCCCAATAAGCAAATATCTAATTTCTTTTTCAGTTTAATTATGAAGCAAAAATATTGATCATTAACTTTTCCAACGATTGGGATGTCAAAAATATTTGCTTGAATATCGTATCGCAATGGGACTATTTTATTTATCGGAAGTGTCTGCGTTGATGCTGTTTGGTTTTTTTTGTTTACTTTACTACTAGTATTTATAGTAAGACAGTCGATCATGATGCCTATAGCCAGGACTTTGCTTTCAGCAAAGCCCGGCTAAAAATGAACGCAGATCACTTCAAACACACTTGTTATGGTTCATTGAATTCTTTATCAACCACACGGTCCTTGCAGAAAAAGAATTGGTTCAATTTTTGAAGATTTATTAAGTTTTTAAAATATCCTACATATGATACTCTATTTTTTCATCAGAGGAAAGAAAGTCAATACAACGGCAGAAACAAAAAGCTACATAAAAGCCTGTTCTAAACTTTAAAAAATCAGCAAAGAAAACATTTGAAGAGGTACACAATATTTATGGAGACAAACAACCGTCACACAGAACCGTTTCCAGGTGGCTGAAAAGAATTTAAAGATGGGAGAGAAAGATGATGTACGATTCGGAAGGCCAAAAACAATTAGTAATGCAAAATACTTGCTGAAAATCAAAGACTTAGTAGAGGAAGAGGGAAGATACACTGTTAAGCACTTAGCTCGAATACTGTATACAGGGTTATTTTCGCCACGTCTTTTTTTCGCCCTTTCACACTTGCAAACAATTTTGCCCCGTTTTAAATTCGCCCAGTCATAGTTTTGATTAAGAAATTATACTGTATTCTTTGAATTCGCCCCGTTTTAAATTCGCCCAAATGATAGCAGGGCGAAAGGGGTGAAAATAAAACGGGGGCGAAAATTTCCCTGTATACAGTGGTAGGGATATCGATGAGAGCAGTTAATAAAATTCTTACAATAGATCTCCGTTACAGGAAGATTTCTGCAAAGTGGATACCTCATTTACTGAATTGAGGAACAGAAAGCTAATCGCGTTTCATGTGCGAAAAAAATAATCAAACTAATCAAAAAAAAAAGGAAAAATTTACAATTTTCAGACATAGTAACAGGAGATGAAGCGTGGGTGCATTATTTTCAGCCGCAGAGAAAATTTAATAATAAAGTATGGATGACAAAACATGGAAAGCGTCCATTTATTGCCACACGCTGTCAGAAGACAAAGACGATTCTCTATGCCGTTTTCTTTGATAGGAAGGGTGTTGTCTTGCAATTTCCTATTCCCAAGAAGAGAATTGTAACTGGAAAGATGTACTAATGCCAAATTTTGCATAAACAGCAATACAAAAACAAACGTCCAAAATCTGATATTAAGGGTCTCTTCTTGTTGCACGATGATGCTCCAACCCAAAAGTCCAAATTAGTCAAAGATTTTTCCAGTTAAGAGGATGTTATTGTCATCCCTCATCCCGCTTACTCTTCAGATATATCCTCCTTTGACTTTTTTCTCTTCCCAAAACTTAAAAGACATTTAGCTGGAAGACACTATAACTCTAGGTCGTCACTTGGCTCCGCAATTTATCAGTTTGTGAAGGGTCTGCCTAAAGAGGAATATAGGAAAGCTTTTCAGGAGTGGATTTCTCGACTAAAAAGTGTATACGTGTTAAAGGGGAGTACCTTGAAGGAATGAAATAAAGAAATGCAAATTACTTTATGTCCTTATTCTTTTATTCCACTAAGGACAAAACTTTTTGAATGACCCTCGTATGTCTCCCCGGATTGTGATATATGCCTGACAATATTCATTCAAGTTGTTGCCTGGTTCCTCATGTCTTTTCTTCAACGCCTTTGAGGAATGATCAAGGTTCTTTAGTTCTGCTTTTGATGCAATGTTGTCTGTAAAATGAAGACTACAGCATGTTTAAGCATTTCAAAAAGTATCTTAACAAAAGTTAACAATAAAGAAAAGATATATATGTATGAGTTTGCTAACAAAAGTTACCATACATCATAGTTGTATATGAGCAAGCTTTTGATTTGGAGAGTTAACATGAGAGACAACTCAAGAAAACGCAACCATGGATTCTGTAAACCGTCAATTAAGCCAAACGTAACACAAAAAAGCAGATTACTACAAGATTTGACGTTGTTTTCCCGTATTTGACCTCGTTTCTCTTGTAAATTACTAAATAGTAACAAACATTGTATTTAGTCCATTTTGTCAGTTCATTATTTATGCACTGAAATGACGACGCATTTTCCCTTTATTTCCGATATTGACAGGTGTGACCGGTCGGCAGGGGATGCTCACTACTCCATGGCACCTGATCCCGCCTTTGATGTTTTGGAGGTCCGTGTTTGCTCTGCTTCCAATTTTTTTATTGTTTTATGGACTTTGACATTGAATACTGTTCGTTATCTCCATATCCTTCATTTAAAACTTTTAAAAAGATAATGGAGTATATCCACCATATACAGAGATATTAGCAATTTCAGACATATTCACCTCTCTTCCGTCTTGTCATCGCTTTATATAGCATCTAAAATAAAGTAAGAACATTGAAATTTAACATCTATTAAGTGCGACATTAAAACTAAAAGGTTGCAAGGTCCACAGCGTATCAAAATTTACCTGTAAAGTATAATTAGCAGCACAAAAGTCAAATACCCCCCCCCCCTCCCCGGTTACTGGAACTAAACATTTAAAAAAAAGAAGAAACTAATAAACTAAACTAAAATAATTCATTTCTGTCATTGCCAAAAGGTACAATTTTATTTAAATACTTTGTTAATTCAATAAGTGTTTTTGTTCTCTATATCTACAAATTTAATTCTTCAATCCATATTTCTGGTCTTACCTTTTCTGTTTATGTTCACGAGAAGAACAAAGTTGTCTCTACACTTCCTTAATATTTTTTAAACTAATTATACTATAGATGCCATTCGCTGCGTCGGCTGAAGACTTAGTAAACTGAGCTTAGAAATAGAAATATTCTACTAGGAAAATAAGACACTGTCTATGGTATTTTGTCTATCTTCCATTCAAAAAAGCCGTATCAATGAAATAATTCTTTCGTATAAATACCAACGGTTTTGTAACTAGCCGGTCTAAGATAATTTTCTTTTTCCTCATATATAAAAGTCAATTGATAAGTGTTTTAAAAATTGAATAACCAAGAACGACAGGTGTTTAAGACGATGCAATTATAAAATTAAAGTAATTTAAAAATAATCAAACATCACTTTTGATCTACTTTGTATTTTTCTGTATTTTGTCTTTCATGTAAATTAATTTTGATCAAAGTCGAATGTGAAAAGAGCGCTTTTTAACTTATTTATAATGAAAGACTTAAAACTATTATACTATTACACATCAAGGAGCTTTAGTATGCTTACAATAAATAAACTGCTTTGCTGTAACAATACGACAAACTTAACTTTATTAATGCAAATTAATTAACAATAGTATTTCTATTGTAATAATTTTAATTAATGTATTTTGACCGTGTCCTTGAAAATCATTTTCCCAACACTTTACCCCTCAGATACTACCCACATGGCGTTAAGAAATAATTAATCAATTATAATCACGTGTCATTGAAGCGTAAGCATCTCCAATCACCGGTCAGACCTGCCGTGTGTTCCTTGTCATCATCGGGAAAACAAAAAAAATCTGTAGATAATTCAGTTGGTAATTTCAACTTTAATTCCAACTTTAAAGTTGACTTTTTCAACTTTAATCTTGGCTTTCCCTACTTTAGTTTGAGTCTTTTCTTTCTTTTTGTTAGTTTGTAACCTTTAGTTAATATCATCATCAACTTTACTAATGGAATGCTAATACACAAAAACAAATATTTGAACAATTAAATTGTGTCATTTATTTTTGACAAACATCTTACAACTAACTTATAATTCTTAAAGCCCTGATATATTTGTCCATCTTATATAATTTTATATAGTAAAATTATTGACAAACAAGTTGATGAAACAAGAATATCAGCAGTCTCGTTAAAAGTCATCATTTCGCAAGTTCTATGGTCGATACAATGACCTTGTACGCAAATATCATTTATCATTGTGTCAAATGCTGACTGACGTTTTTAGGTCACCTGAGTAAACTCAGGTGACCTATTGCTATCTGTTTTCGTCCGTCGTCGTGCGTCGTGTGTTGTGTGTTGTGTGTTGTGTGTCGTGCGTTAACATTTGAACATTTTCATCTTCTTCTCTGCAACCACTGAACCAATTTCAACCAAATTTGGCAAAAAGCATCTATGGGTGAAGGGGAACAAAAATTGTGAATTTTATGGTCCCTGCCCCCCTGGGGCCTGGGGGGTGGGGCAAAAACCACTAAAATTAATGCAATCTTTAAAAATCTTCTTCTTTACTCCTGGACATCAAGCAGTTAAATTGTTTGCATGATTGTAATCAGCATGGAGTCCTCTACCAAAATTGTGAAATTCATGGCCCCAGGGTCAGGAGTTCTAGTGCTAGGGCGGGGCTAAATAAGTATATAGTGAAAATGCATTATGCATTATTTCTTTTTAAATCTTCTTCTCTGCTACTGGGTATTAAATAAACCAACTAAGTACATAGTTATGATGAGCAAGAGTGCTTCTACCAAAATTGTGAATTTTATGGCCCCAGGGTCAGGGGTTCTGGTGTTAGGGCGGGGCTCTATAGATTATATAGTGAAAATACATGAATTCTTTGAAAATCTTCTTCTCTGCTCCTGGGTATTAAATAAACTAACTAAGTGCATAGTTATGATGAGCAAGAGTGCTTCTACCAAAATTGTGAATTTTATGGCCCCAGGGTTAGGGGTTCTGGTGTTAGGGCGGGGCTCTATAGATTATATAGTGAAAATACATGAATTCTTTGAAAATCTTCTTCTCTGCTCCTGGGTATTAAATAAACTAACTAAGTGCATAGTTATGATGAGCAAGAGTGCTTCTACTAAAATTGTGAATTTTATGGCCCCAGGGTCAAGGGTTCTGGTGTTAGGGCGGGGCTCTATTGATTATATAGTGAAAATACATGAATTCTTTGAAAATCTTCTTCTCTGCTCCTGGGTATTAAATAAACTAACTAAGTGCATAGTTATGATGAGCAAGAGTGCTTCTACTAAAATTGTGAATTTTATGGCCCAGGGTCAGGGGTTCTAGTGATAGGGCGGGGCTCTATTGATTATATAGTGAAAATACATTAAATCTTTGAAAGTATTCTTCTCTGCTCCTGGGTATTAAGCAGATGAACTACCTATATAGTTATGATGAGCAAGGTTGCTAATCTTCCAGAATTGTGAATTTCAAGGCCCCAGGGTCAGGGGTACCATAGGGGGGACTGTACTTATATACTGAAACTGGATGAATTGTTTGAAATCTGCTTCTTGGTATTAATCAAATATTTTTGAAAAGCAAGGGTGCCTTTTCAAAAATTATGCAATGTGTGTATCTAAGCTTAAGGGTCAGGGGTTGATGTGTGATAGGGGCATTACTGATTATTGCTGAATATTACTGATTACTTGAAATGCATTTTTTGTTCCCCTACCCTGCCTATGGGTATTAAGTAAACAAACTAAGCAACTGCTAAGTGTATTGTTATGATGATCAATGGTGCCTCTTTCAAAATTGTGAATAGCATAGCATCTGGTTTAAAACATGAATCAAATTCAATCACTGGAAAGTTGTTGCATAATGCTCAGGTGACCTATAAGGCCCGTGGGCCTCTTGTTCATACTTATTGTTATTAGTCCATTAGTTATACACTGAATTGACGACGCATTTTCCCGTTATTTCCCGATCATGACAATGAGCACACGGCGGGTGTGACCGGTCGGCGGGGGATGCCCATTCCTCCTTGGCACCTGATCCCACCTCTGAGGTTTTGGAGGTCCGTGTTTGCTGTGCTCCTATTTTGTACTGTTTTATAGACTTTTGATCTCGAATACTGTTTGTTATCTGTATAGGTTTCATTCATGATATAGTAACTTCGAACATTTTTTTTTAAAATGATCAGACATACTTGTATATGAATTTCTTGAGAGTAAACAAATAAGACCATATTAGATGTTTCATCTATGGAATTAATTAACACCGTATTTTATGCTACAAAGAACTAAAAAAGTACCAATCGTGTTAAAAAACAACTTCGTAAGTAAAAATACTTGAATATAATTTCTTTAAGGTAGGATTCTTCTCTGGTGTCTGACTAGATGAAATATTTAAAGTACAATTCCTTATATGTCTTATATATTTAGGTGTAAGAGATTAAAAATACCATATTTTTCTTTCCTCAGCACAACTGTACAACTTTCAAAGAAAATAGTAAAACGCATTTGAAAACTAACAGGGACTATATTTTTGGCGGAATTGTGGCGTATGAAAATATATGCTTTTCTGCCTCTCAAAATTATCATAGAAAAATGAATGAAATTATAGTTTTTACACAATCAAAGACTTGAAGAATTTTTTAAATGTAAGTTTATTTAATAATAAGGGACTAAAGTTCCTTAAATATCGATAAATATGATTTTTCAAACAGAATAGAACTATGTTAGCTTTTAGAACCTTCAATCCGAGTACAGATTTGAGCTAAAAATCCGTAAAATGTATTTTTTCTCTCTTGATAAACGATCAAAAGTTTTTGTTTTTATATCATTTTGTATCTTTATGTGACAACTTTACCATAGTGAAAATGAGAAAAATTTAAATATAGGAAGCATATAAAAATAACTAATATATCCTAAAAATTCAAGAAAAGTAGAGAAAATTCGGATTGGCCAATATCCATTTTAGTTAAATTATCTATGTTAATTTGGTAATATCATCTTACAGATTCTTAATGGTAGTATCTTTTTATGCAAAAAGAAAAACATTCAATCTTTTTAAATACAAGTAGGGATCGTATAATTGGACACAGCATTTTTTTCTATTTTTAATGTCCAGGAAAACGGTAATGACCTTGACCTGACGTAATCTCTAATATAAAACGGTCAAATTTAATTTCAATGATACCATCACATAGTGATATTGTCTTCTTGATTCTGTGTACATTTCATTAATTTTTAGATACAAAAAAATATGAGAAAAATCCTACCTTAAATCAGAATAATACATATTAAAACTTGTTTATTTCCATTGTAATAAACAGCAACATGATAACCATTCAATTAAAAGTTAACAAATAAAACGTATGGAGTCCAAAAAAGTGGGAAAAGGCAGGGTTAGATTAAGTAAAGTAAACTTTGAAATTGGAGTTTTTAACTTTAATATTGTTATAGCCACCCTGAAATTTGTATAAAAAAAAAAAAAAAAAAAAAAAAAAAAAAAAAAAAAAAAGAAAGAAAAGAAAGAAAAAAAAAGAAAAAAAAGAAAAAAAACAGAATCTTTGATATTCCACCATTGAAGTTGAAAAAAACCCTGATAAAAGTTCAAATTTCCAGTTTTAAAGTTGGAAAACTAAAGTTAAATTTAAAATAATTGAGTTTTTTAAAGCTGGAATCTGGAATTACAAATTACAAAATCGAAAAGCCAACTTAAAAGTTAAAATTTCAAAATTGAATGTTGGAAAAGCCAAGATTTAAGTTGGAAAAGCAAACTTTTAACTGAAATTGCCAACTTAAAGAAAAATATTACTTGGCACTAATACACTTCCTTAAATGTCGAGTAAGTCAGAACAAGTGCTTTCTCTTTCTCTCTCTCTCTCTCTTTTTTTTTTTTGGGGGGGGGGGGTAGGGTTATGAGTGAATTCTGCTTCATACAAATACAAAAAAGTTTACTAAGGGGAGCAGTTGGTATCCATGAGAATTCCAACAGATTTTTGGAAGACATGATCTCCACAAACTACATAGATATATTATTGATAAGAAATTCCAGCATCTTTTTATTATCAACTTCAGATTACTTTTATTTACAATCAGAATAGTTTTGACAAAATCATTTTGGCAAATGACCAATGCAGAGTAAGTAAACTTAAAAGTTTCATGTTTATTGGAAAAGCAGCTGTCTATAATATCAAAAAGCCCTAACTTTAATTCATCATCTGCTTTGAGTCATTCAAATAAAAATGTGAAAATGCTTAATATAGCATACATAACACAAATCAATTTATATAACTTGTTTTAAGGGATTTAGTCAAGGGATTTTTATCATTCTCGAAAAAAAAGAAGATGATGGAAAGCCTCTTATTTAAAACAGCCGGTTAGCCTAAGTGATAAATCATAAGGCAAAGGATCTAAAAAAGAATGATGGCATTTAACTTTTAATTTAATTCATATATTAAAATTTTCCAAATCGAAGTCCAAAAAATATAAACGCAAAACTATATGAAACTGATTCAGGCAATAAATAGATTTTTTTTATCTATAGATATTTGAGACAATAATATGGATGTTTTCCATGTTTGACGTACGCGCATTGATGAATATTTCTGTCGAAGTTTGCAAAAAAAACGTTTTAACAAAGTGAAAATACAATATACATGTAAATAATTTTCCACTTATTACAGGTCCACTGAAACATACTTTAACTGACATAAAGATTGCGCATTATTAACCCATTAAAATATAACACAATAACAACAACAACAACAACAACAACAACAACAACAATAACAAAGAAATGTATATTGCTTTATTAATAAGTAGTGTTTGTGTTAAGTACATATCAATTTTGAGTAGTGCATTTGAAAGAAGAATGAAAACATCAAATTCAAAACCGGCATTCCACTTTCCTAGCCAGCTGTAAATTTTTAATTATACTGTATACATGTACATTGTTATTTTCACCCCGCTTATTTTCGCCCTTTCAATCTTGCAAACAATTTTGCCCCATCTTAAAGTCGCCCAGTTACACTTTTGTTTAAGACATGATACTGAATTCTTTGAATTCGCCCTGTTTTTAATTCGCCCAACCGAGGTAAGGGCGAAAGGGACGAAAATAAAAAAATCCCTGGATAAGTAATTCATCAATGGTAGTATACCTTTCTAACCAATTTTTAAAGTGAAGCAATCTTATAGTTTAATTTTTCTGTATTCACATGTTATTTTGTATTCAGGAGAATTATAACGACTTATACGATTAACACGTTGATATTATAATGTATCTGGTTTTCAGTTCCATGTCTCTCTCTGATCAAAAGAGTCTCCCTCGTGGTCTATGTCATCATACATTGTGACGTCATAGTTGTCCACTGAACTGTGTTCGATGCCAACGCTTTTTTCTCTTTGCGAGTCTGAGGATGAACGAATGCAAAGAGTGTTATCGTAGGCGTCTTCTAGTCCTATACACATGCTGTATGGGGTATTAAGGTCTCGAAGCGTTTGTTTTTCTTTATAAATGTAGGAATTGCTACTTTGTAAAGTATTCGATCTTCCGTATTCTTGGTTTGATGTTTCGGGAATCAATGTATTGTCATACGTCATATCGTTTTGTTGTATACCCCTAAAAGGTTTCCTGTTTGGACGTACCACAGCGGCATATATATCTGAGGTACTTGTACCTCTCTCTCCATTGTCATCTCCCAAAAAAAAAAGGAAAAACAGTTTCATCTTCATTTTGTTTTTATTACATTTAATCTTTTTACTGAAAATAAAAAAGCAAACCATTTTCACAAACATACCTTGTGTAGAATTGTTGGCTTTTGAAATTTCAATGTGTTTTCTTTTTAACCTAAGACAAAAGATATTTTTATAAATAAATAAAATATATTTGTTTTGTCAATATAAAAGCTTTTTAAACTTTAATATATTTTCATAAAATTTACAAAGCATTGACATATAAAACAAACCTGTAAGCGATTCCTAGAGCTATTAAAACCAATAAAACTATGACAGAAAGCAAGGCGGATAAAACGTGTGGAAAAGCCCTCTCTGGTCCGCGTTTTTCGTTTGGCTGTACCACTGAAATTTTTGGTAGTCGATACAAAAAAAAAAATAGTATGAGCAGTAAGATACATATATTCAAATTCATTCACACCTGCTCTGAGCATTTACATATAATGAGACTTTACTATACCCGGTGTAGGTGATAGACAACCCCAAACTTTATCACAATGTCTAGCATCACAGGTGCACTTCTCGTTACACTGTTTTCCGTAATATCCACGTGGACATTCCCTACTGCAGTTCACACCGTACCGTCCTACACACTCTTTAAAATGTTATATGTAAATGTTATACCACATTTAAAAAGGAACTACTTGCTTAAATTCAAAGTCAAGCATTTCCCCAAAAGAAATGAAATATCTAATGTTCACAAGAATTATACAGTCATAAAGTTTTGATATAAACATTGATGATATTTGATAAGATGATATTAATTATAATAATGAAAACCATATGTTTAATATACTTGTTACAGAAAAACAAAGAAAAACGGATGGTTAATTTTGTCTTAAAAGTCTACCAAGATCAGTTTTTCGTTTGAAGAAAACTATCAACTGTGTAATTACTCTTGCATCTATGCTTGGCCTGTAAATACATGTAGTTTGTACAGCAATAAGAACCATTGCTGTAAAATAAATGCAGGGTGTTTATGAAATGGCAGAATTCAGCATTTTATTGTTCATCCTTGAAATTTAGTCGGTAAAATTAAATTTACTTAACTACACATCGGTCCACCTTAGCATTATAAATGTAGTTTGTGCAACACTTCGTATAATTCCTGAAATAGCGAAGTAAACTTCATTCAGTCATGAAAATGTGCAAGTAAAGGTAACATGGTTATAAAAAGCACATACTTATCATCCAAACAAATCGCATTTCCGTTCATGGCAGCATATAATTCAACAATTTTTATTAGGGAGAGTAGTATACTTTTTTCGTGCACAATTTTTCCAATCATTTTATATGCATATGTTTGTGCTGAAGTCTTCGTGTATTACGTTTGATCAAACACTTAAATTATAAACTCTATTGCTCTGTGAACTTTATTTTAAGTAATCTTCCTTCATTAAAGATTAATGTTCAAACCACTCAATAATATTTTATGATAGATATCACGACAGCGTAAACATGAATTGATATCAAAGGATGTATAGCTTACGTTCATGCTTTCTGTTAGATTGTAGATTGTAAATTTTACATTTATAATAAGTTGACTACAAGTTCACAATGTGTCATACCTATTTATTTTTGATATTATAATTGTATGTGATTTAGATTGATTTATTTTAAGTTTATTGAATCTAAAGAAAAATAGTTACATGTATTAAAGGAGTTAAATCACAGCCAAGGATGTATTACTCCTGCCATATGAATAAATATGACTTTCACTTTATTGATTCATGAATCATTGGTATGTTCTAACTAGATTTTTTCTACGTTCGCTTGAATTAATTTCCATCATAGTCTTTTTTCATAATTAACTATCACATCATAGTTTCGAACGTCTATAATATCAAAAAGTTAAGTCTCATTTTATCTTCGTTCAAAAGTTATACACTATTAATTTTTAAAATTCTAGACTTTTTGATATCATAGACAACCGTTTCTTCAATAAAAGCAGAACTCGGAAATAATCAGATCTTATGACTAGTTCTCAGCAAATAAAAATACTACGTTAAAAATCGATTTCATTGAACATAACAGCACAAATATTAAAGAGATGCTAGTAATCCTCATTGACAAGATTTATGTAGTCTTTAGAGACCAAGCTTTTCTTACCAACTGTTGAAATACCAATAATCACTTACTGTGCTCCTTTATTAGCTGACCTGTTTTTTATGAAGAAAAACTTAAACAAACAATGTCTACATGAGAAGAGAAAAGCACTTGCTGTAGCTTTCAATTAGACATTCAGATATATCTAATCTATTAATTATCTATATTTTCATTCATACGTCGACTTGATATATCCTAGTGAACTTGAAATAAAGACATTTCAGAGTCTGCCTGGTCTATTTTATATTTGAATGTTTTACTGACTATAGATGATAAGGCTACCAATCAACTAAATGGAATGAAAAACGTGATAACTTCAGCTTTTACATTGTCTAACCTTTTTTATGATGAAGTAATATTCCACAATCACCTGCTTATGTTGCTTGGGTCTCCAAACTTATTCGCTACACAAGAGCTTGTCCTGAGGCCGATTATTTTTAGCAAAGCATGCTACTCGCCAATAAGTTGATGTTCCAGGAATTTCATCAACCTTGTTTAAAGTCATAATCTTTATGGTTGTTATAATGACCGTTTGGCAATAATAATAATTAATTTGGCTGACTTTTTAGTATTGAATGTTAGGCCTTTTTATATTAGACCTGACCACATAATGTATACTTGATACGCAATGTATCAAATTAAAGTGTTCACGGCGGGTGTGACCAGTCAACAGGGGATGCTTACTCCTCCTAGGCACATGAACCCATCTTTTTGAATTTCAATGTTAAAAGGTTTCAAATGGCAGTTATTTTAAGTCCTCTTTGCGTATTTGATTTGTTTAAAGATTTTTTTTTGGAGATTGATGACTTTGTGATATTTACCTTCTACTGTTGTGCATACATTGATCTGCCTTAAATACCAAATGTTTATCAGCCTCATTTTAAGTGAACTGTTAAAGTAAGTTTTATTGCCGATACAATGACCTTGTCAGAAAATGCAAGAAATAATTTTGTCGAAAAGCTATGTTTTTCATACTAATTACTAGTATTCATACTGATTATTTACTCTATGAATTGTCTACGGGAAGAGTACATGGCGAGTGTAACCAGCTGACAGGGCATGCTATTTCTCCATTGCACATGTTCCCTCTTTTGCTGCGTGTGTTTTTAGAGGTTGCTGTTAGCATTTCTCTCGATTTGTAAATATAAATTGATTTCTGAGTTTGATTGTCTTCGAAATTTCCATATTTTGTTTTTCAGGGAATACCTGAGGATGAGAAGATGAAAACAGTTTCATAGTTCACATCTTGTTCTTAACACCCGTTTGAGGAGTTGAGGTCTCCAGTTACTGTATGTGTACATTAATAGACGCATTGGTTTCAAAATTTTGCACAATTACTTGTTTGAAGTTGTTGGTGTATGTATTAGCGCTGCACATGCAATGTCCTTGTCGTGTATTGTTTATATATTTGATTTTTTGGCGCTGACTCAGGCCCCTTGAATATGATTTTTGAAGTATTTGTCGTCAAAAGTAATCGAATTTTTAAAAATGAAATCCTTAAGGTACTGCTAACCACTATTATTTGCGTCATTTTTTATTCGCGATGATGAATTTCCCGCCCTAGAGAAACTCTCTCTACAAATTCACAGCAAAATAAATGATTCGCAGCGATAACGAAAATTGCGAAATGCAGGATATTTATCGAATAAAAGCATGTCTAAAGTCATCGAACTATTTATTTTTTGCTTAGAGTTCGAAGAAACAATATATTTACATATGTTATTTTGTTTAAAAGACCTAATACGTTCCCTAGTTGGTTGCATGCACCAGTCACATATAACGTATATATCTGAACATTGCTGAAGTCCCATTTTGTTTGTTGTCATGTATTAAAGTGTGAATTAATTTTATCAAAACCTTTTTAAGAAAGAATGATACAACGTGTATGCTTTTTTATTTTTTGTTTATGCAATTGATGAAATTTGCTAATTCAGCATTTTTTATTGGTGTTTGTGTGTTTTAATTTTCCCCCATGTCACCTCTTTTCATCCCATAAATAGATGAAGTCTGCACAGCAATAAATAATATTCTTAAAATGAAAAAGTACACGTGAATGATTTTTTTAAAAAAATATGGCAAGAAATACAGACGGGTGGGATGGGTACAATTACAAGATCTGGAATTCAAACAAAGAGGTATTAAAGTTAGAGTTTTTAAAAATTTCACGTACATGTATTGTGCCCAATGTCATATTGTAGTATTAATTCACTGTAGATTTCAATTTCGTTTTTTCTAGAGTTCTTATTGCAATTCATGATACAAAAAATAATAAAACAATATTATGTCTATTCCCCTGAATTCAAAAGCCGAAAACAACATTCAGTACCTAAGGAAAGTAATGCACATAAATATCACAATAATTTTAAAAGAATTTATCATTACCATATACAAGTCAATGGCAGTCAAGATCCTTATAATTTACAATTATCATAATAATATTTTTTTTTTTAAAAAGTCTTTAAAGTGTTTCTGTGAACCTTTTTAAAAAATGAGAATAATTTTCAGACAGTGTTTCCGGATGGCACTCATTGAAGATAAATAAAACTATATAACTTCCTCAATACATCAATTGATTATAATGCTGTTGAATTGATTCAACTCATGAAATATGGATCAGAAAATATATCCTACACGTGTCAGGAATAATTCTACTTTAAACCTTTATGATGGCGTTTTTAATTACTTTAATTATTTAGATGTGCAATCATAAAGATTTTCAGATATGCCTAAGTGAGTGTTTGACACAGAATACACATCGCCACCTAGTATCCCTCCATCTTTAAAGCAATGAGTCCTATCATATGTCTCTCCAGATTGTGAAATATTGGCTTGGGAGTACTCATTCATGTTGTTGTCTGGTTCCTCATATCTTCTCTTATAGGTCTTTGAAGAATGGTCAAGGTTCTTAAGTTGTGTGATGTTGTCTGTAAAATGAAGACTACCATGTTTTAGGTATTTTAAAGTCTTGTGACAAAAGTTATCAATGAAGCTTAGTTATATGTGAGTATGCTAACAAAAGTTACCATAAATCAAAGTTGTAAATGTGTATGCTTTGGATTTGGAGTATAACACGAGAGACAAGCTCAAGAAAACGCGATCAAGAATTCTGTAAAGGCTAAACTATCAGGTAACCAAAAGAAACACAAAAAGCAGTTAGTTACAATATCTGACGATGTTCTCCTCGTATTTGACTCTGTTTCTCATGTAAAACACGTAATAGTAACAACAAAATATATTTAAAACGTTTTAAAGATCTAGGAGTATATCCAGCATAGAGAGATACTAGCAATTTCAGAAGTGTTTACCTTTCTTCTGTCTTGTTATGTGGCATCGCTTTGTATAGCATCTAAATCAATCAAGAACATTTTAATTCAACATCCATTTAATGCGATACTTAAAGGAAAAAATACATGATTCATAGCGCATTCAAACTTACCTGTAAAGTATAATTAGCAGCACAACTGTCAAAACAACACCCCCGGTTACAGCTGGAACTAAACATTTATAAAATAGAAAGAAAAGAAACTAGTGAGAATAAAAAAGATAATAATTCATTTATTTTCATTGCCAAAAGGTACAATTTTCTTTAAATACTTTGTTAATTCAATTATAATTTATTGTTAAAGGGGTCTCAGTCGATCTCGGATCAATAAATCTCACAAAGCTTAAACAGCAGTAGCTAAAGATGCTGGTAAAATATCAAAATATCATGGACTTGCTGTTTTTGAGGAGATTTTACTAGATCTTTGTTTCAGTCTTCCCATCTAAGAAATGTCACCACCGATACCTCTTACACATATGTAACTAAACATTTTTTAATGTTATTGCAAAGCAGATTCTAAAGTTCAATCCCCATTCTAGTCTTACCTTTCCTGTTTATGGTCCACTTCCTTTTTTTTTTTTTTTAACTTATCATAACCCTTTCATGAAAAGGATCGATCCCCTATTCTAGCTGTGCCTACCTGCTCTATCGACAATAATTTACTAACAGTTTTTGACCAGGTGGTTTTAAAGAAGATTTTTTAGCAAGCAATCTCAATTCTTGTCTTTTATAAATTGATACCCTTTGAATGATGCATAATTGTTGAATTTAGATTTGATTTTGCCAAAGGATGACCTGTTGCAAGTTTGATGGACATGGATCATTTGATTAAAGAAAAATGAAAAAAAGAGAAAAAAAACTGAAGGACGAAGAAAGTAAAAAAAAAGTTAAATTGTAAAATTAAGAATATCTCAGGAACCACTCACTCAGTGTATTATTTACAGTTTGACATCCTTGTTTTGGATCACAGAACTCGTTCCATGTACATTTGCATTTCTTCGAACATCCATAACCATAATATTCATATGGACACGGCTGTGTGCAGTTTTTTCCAAAGGATCCAAGGCAATCTGGAGGCAATTTAAACAAAATTAACATTCTCTAATAATAATGTTTGTTGAATGAGATCAGTAAATGCATGTATATAAAAATATTTTCCCGTATAATGTGTTACATGTAAATCAAACAGAGTAATTACATCTTCACTTCTTTTTAGCAATTTAAATCACAAATATAACGACATCTTTTTGTTCTAAACTTTTCTGTTCTATCATAGATATAATTTTGTGGTTTTTTTCCCGTAATTGCCTGTTATTGTATGCAAAATAAAAATTACCTTTATCTCAGCTTAAATCAAAATGTTTCATATCTACTCACGTATACACTTGCCGCTGATTAATTTGTAATTTGTACAGCATTCTGCTTTCCTTCTAAACAATGGATATGAGTGTTATGTAGCTTTTAAATATATTTTACAATAATTCTGTTATTCTACTTAACAAATAGATATATCTTTACGACAAATTTGTTTTCTTTTTATTCATAAATCCAGACTGATACAATTCAATATCAATATTCTTAAATGCATAAGATAACTAATGCATACTATAACATAACTAGTGATATAAGAAGTGTTTGTTGATAACTTACTTGGTAATACAGAGCCCTGTGTCATTCATATTCATATTGGTCTCACTGCTAACTCGTCAAATAGTTTTTGCATTTGTCAGATTTTTTTTTAATAATTTAAGTTTAGATGTATATTAGAACATGTGAGTGTAACCAGTGATTGATATATTTTAAAGTAGACTTTAACCATTTCCTTCATGTCGACATTGTCACTGCTTTTCCTCTTCATCAATGTGATGAGCGAATTCCTTGATCGTGAAAGCGTGAACCATCCTTTACCACTTACAGATAAACAGCTATATGGTTTTTTTTTCTTTTACAATGTAAAAAATAACGATGATGAACAGTGATCGGTGTCAAAAAATCCTTGAACAGTACAAATATGAGAAGAGGGCATAAAAGACGGAACCCTGGAGATGTCAAAGGTGGGATCAGGTGCTTAGGAAGATAGGAGGAGTAAGCATCCCTAAGAGCCCTATGTGGATCAGGATGATATACAAAGGATGGTGATATACAAAGATTTCTGACTGGCAATTGAATAAAAACAAAAGAAATTCCAACGATGCTCAAGAATAAACAAAGATGTAGAGAAAACATTGACATTTCACCTGGTTCAGTGATAACGAGCTTTCAAACCCCCGTGTCAATACAGGCGTTTCCACGCTAAAGATCCTTCACTTCTCAATGAGCTTGAATGCCAAGTAAAGGTTTTAATTTCAAACCATTTAACGCTATATGAGTGAAAAGGTCTCGAACGGGATGTAAAAATTCATACAATCAATCAATTTTCTGATTGTAATGGTTGGTCCTAGTTCTGCACTGTCAGAAACAGTTGACACAAATAAGCGTGTGACATATTTTTGTTCTCTTGAAGTTATTATCCTGCATATCTTTTTAAGTCTTTTTCTGTGATCTGATCTTTATCAACTTATTCATTATCAGTAATTCGTTTTAAACGAAATTCCAAAATGTTCTTTCTGCATGCAAATACCTCTAAACTATTTGTTTCTATGCCGCAAGCATTCATATCACTTTGGTAACAACCTAGAAGTAGAAGTGTCTGCTGCAAGTTCCTATAAAGAAGATCCTTGGGGATACACCCATTCTGTTCTGGTGGCCTATCCATCGAAGATATATCTCTGAAAAAGAAGGGACATCATCGGATAGTTAAATCGTATATGCCCTTGCGTTTCCCCCCAGAAAGGATTGGATAATTATTTAAGAAATAAGATATCATTTTTAGAGATTTTTTGGGGGATGTGACATGAAGTCGGTCACGTGATCAAATTCTATAACGCCCGAAGGGCGTTATAGTAGATTTAATCACGTACCGACTTCATAACACACCCCAGTGAAACTCTTAAAAATGATATCTTATTTCTTATATTTATATTTTTATTTCTATTCACATTACAAAGACAAAATGCTCTATTTAGACTTATTTATTGAATGCAACATAACGTATAAATACGACGTAATATGACGTCAGAGTCAAGACTTTCCAAATGTCTCGAGTAGTTTGCTTTCCATACGCAAGAAAGTTTGATCATGTGACCAACTACATGTCATTAAAAATTGAATTTCATTTTTTTTTAGCATTATCATAAAAGGAAAGACATTGGCAAATGTAAATATGTCTTAATTCGATGAATTTGTTGATCTTTATTTCTCTTGAGAGGTTGTCAGTAGTGTAGAACCTTTGTGTTGGATTTGTGTGTCGACTTCCAAATTTTCCTCGTTGATAGTGGGTAGCATGGAGCTCCCTGGCCCACGTAAGGTAACTTAGGGAATTTATCTTTTCATCTCTGCAATTCCACCTGAGCATGAAAATCAGTTGCTGGAAAGCGTAAGCGCTAGTACACAGCTTTGATTACCTCCACTTGTATCCAAACTCGTCTAAAATGTCGAAGTCAAACTGAACGACCTTCTATATACAGTCGCAAAATGACCTAACTAAACTCAGCAATTTAGATGAGCAACCAACAAGAATCAGCATCTTAAAACAGCCTGTTTTTTCCTGGTGTCTGTCCTCTTCTTGTAGGAAATTGTAAGACATTTTTTCTGAACATCAACAGCTTAATTTACCTTTTAAAACTGTCTTCTTAATTTTCAAACAAATACAAATTCAATCGAGTTTTCATTTTGCTATTAACTATTTATGTGAAAATACCTTCATGCTTTCAAGTACAAGGTGGAATATTCATTTATTCATATCCCAAAATTTTGCAGAGATAAAATAAAGAAAAACTTTTTGGCATCATAAACAATTACTAGTTCAATAAAACTGTGACTCGAAAGCTTGCATTTCTTACCACTGGTCATCTGCCAAATTAGCATTTTAAAAAAATTCTAAAGCTATACAAAAGTACCCCCATGTGAATGTTCAAGAAGTTGTACGAGTTTCTCTCTGACAAAATCTGAGTAGTTTTTGGAAACGGAGTTTTTAAACAATCTGTTGAAAATTATGTGTTCTAATTGCGCCACACTTTTAGCAGAGATGTTGTTTTTGGTATGAGGATACATTTCTTCTACATGAAAATTAGAAGACTTTTGCTTTAGCGATCAATTGCTCTCAATGAGTTCCTCTTTTTATATTTAAATGGAATGGTGTTGCAAGGAAATACTTAAGAAATCCATAAATGTTTACCAATTACAGATACAGGTTTCCGTGGCATTTGAGCAAACTAGTTAAATGATAATATCCCCTTATGTCAAGTAATATTAAATAATTAGAAACTTAAATCATTGACATCTACTTATTGATTAATTGCCATGCAAAGATAAAAAGGGCATATATTTTAATATAATATTGCAAATTAAAAAGACGTGTAAATCGGTGTCTATGAATGTCAAAGAGCCATTTTAAACTAAAATGCACATTCATTTCTACATAGTATCATTAATTAGGTTGCACATTCATTTCCATATATAATTATTCGATAAATTGTCATTCATTTCTGCATATAATTATTCACTAGATTGCACATTCATTTTTACATATAATTACTAGAATAAGTATTTACTAGATTGCACATTCATTTTTACATATAATTACTGGTATTTACTAGATTGCACATTCATTTTTACAAATAATTACGAGTATTTACTAGATTGTACATTCACTTTGACATATAATAGTTCATTAGGTAGCACATTCAATTTTACATATCATTATTCATAAGATTTCACATTAAATTTTACATGTAATTTTTCAATAGATTTCACATTAAATTTTGTATGTCATTATTCATTAGATTGCACATTAAATTTTACGTTTAATTATTCATCAGATTGTACATTCATTTCCACGTACTCCACCTCTTCAATGTCATCCCCATCTTCTTCGTCGCAACCTGTAAAGTGATGAACGTTATCTTTTGGTGGAGCCATGGACATCCTCATAGTAAAATAATCCTCTGTAGGTTTATTAGGATCTTCGTCATTGTGAGGAGGAGCTCTCCGCACACGTTTTAGTAATGCGTCAACATAAACATTTAACTTTCCTCGTCTTTTAGGTGACTCCAGAATGCTTTCGTTCGGATCCCCAGCTTCTTCGCCATCGTCATCAGAAGACGCTGCTCTTCGAAAACGTTTTAGCAAAGCACCTGAGAATAAATTTAATTTTCCTTTTCTTCTAGCTGTTTCTTGATTGCTGTCCTGTTTGCCTCTGGTGTTCCTATGGGATTGAAAGAATATAAGAATCTATTGTCTAAAAGAATATATTTATTTTTCATATGACGTTTAAGCAAACACGATGCGTATACGACTGACTGTTAATTGTACCTTATGCATTTATAGCAAACAGGGTTTTAACTTGAAAATTTGGTTTACTTTGGTTCGAGAAAACTGAAAGAAAATCTTCAAACCTTTTTCTAGTTGATATGAAAGCATTAATTGCAATCGTTATTGGTATACTGTTAATGATTAGCGTGCCTAGAATAATGAAGATCCAGTAGTGATATGCTCCGGTCTTCAAATCTGCAATATAAAAGAGCTAGGTTTACTTAATGCGTAAAATGGCCCTGTACTTATATCAATTAATTAACTATCACCCTCTTTCCCACTTCATATATCAAAATAAAGTAGACACTTGGTGCTTTCATTTTCTGTAATAAAATTTATTTTTGAGAATCCAGATATTGGAAAACAGTCTTTGAGACATTGCAATGTTCTTGAAAATTGCAGAAAACATGCGTATTTGACTACCTTCAGCAAAGAATTAAAACAAGAGCACAGCCCACGATCCCAAAAATAAGACATGTTTTTGATTTCCAGAAACAGATCTTTTGTTATGTATTTGCATATTTTGGTTCAGAGTTGTGCTCTATATGAAATATTGAAAAAATGCTTCAACTTTAGGCCATTTTCAAAGGAATTTACAGGATATGAGAAAAATTACGCATTTTATGACTAGAGGGAAAATTACGTCATGGTTAATAGACACGTGGTTACCAACACTCCAAGTGATAAATACTGCATTTGCAACCTAAACTGAGCGGTTTTTGTTTTTCAGAAATTTTCAGGGCCAAATAAGGTCCAAAGTGGCTCTTGCTTTTTATACACGTTAAATTGTTTGAGATTAAATATTTGGAGATAACAAAGAGTATTCAAGCTCAAAGGCCCATTGAAAATACAAATTGGAACAGAGCAAACACGGACATCCAAAAATAAAAGGTGGGATCAGGTGGCATGGAGCAGTGAGCATCTCCTGCCGACCGGTCACACCCACCGCTTGCTCCTTGTCATGATTGGGAAATAATTGGAAAATCCGTCTACAATTCAGTGTGTATATAATGGCCAAACAATTAATAGTATGAAAACGTCAGTCAGCATTTGACTTAATGATAAATTGTATACGCTGACAAGGTCATTGCATCAATCTTAGAAATTACAAAATGATGACATTAAACGAGACTTCTTTTACTCTTGTTTCATCAACTTGTTTGACAATAATTTACTTCGTTTTAGAAATTGTTCATACGTTGAGAATGCTGTTGGGTATCAAATCAAATGAGAGATATAAACCTCATATCCATGTGACAAAAGTATATTGCTACATAAGTAAGGGACCTTAAGCTGAAGATTGAATAATTAAGGTCATCACGTTTATCATAATTATTTGTTGTTAAATAACTTTGCTAGAAAATATCCAAATCTGAAAAAGATGTGTCAGACTCATCAGAAGCTCTGTCCATAAAAGATTGATTTTTTTTCTCTATTAATAAATTAGTTAAATTCCTTTGAGGCACATATTCAACAAGAAAAGCTTAAAACACGTGTTGTTTACTTTTTCTACGTATAAAACTTCAATGCCTTTTAAAGAAAGCTACATATTTAGTTAAAGTTAAGTAATCCCTTACCCTGAGGACATCCACTTGTTCTGTCACAGACAATGGTTCCACAATCACACCGCTTTTTGCATCCATGACCGTAATACCCCGGTGTACAAGGCCCGCCCGAACAATTTCTTCCAAATGAACCTATACACGCTGTCCAAAATAAATAAATAAAATGATCCTCAAATTAGACGATTCATGAAAATTAGACAAATAATCAAAACAAATTCTACATCAATCGTTAATTATTTACGTTCGCATCGGGTATTTTCTGGATAGTAATCTTCACAACACTCAGACGATAATCTGCCAATAAAATATAAATAAATATTGCTGTAATCTCGACTTTCATTAAGTTAGAGTTATCAAACGAGAAATACTTGAGATATATACTTATTTTTGCAGTCTTCGAGATCTGTGCAAGATATAGAAAGAAAGCTGTCCAGAACTAATACCACAAAGCCGACCCTCATAGTGAGGCTGGGAATATGACCATTGCATAAGGTCAAATGCTTTTTCAAGATAGTGAGTTTTAATAGATTATACTTAGGTCCATGCTTCCGCGATTCGATAGTTTCAAAAACTTTCCCTGTCTCCTCATCGCGTATAGTACTTGCAAAATTATCGCATAATAATTATTTTAAGCCTTCAATGTTATGTTTGTTTCAATCTGCATATTCCTTGTTCCGATTTTTCAATACCACACATACATGAATGCGCATTTATTTATATAAAAAACTAATTCTTTGAAGAAGGCATAGTTTTCTATTGTTGGGATGATTACAAACACAAGGAAATAGCATATACCACCTGTCCACTTTAAGACCAATTTTGGTAATTCTCAAATAAATTGAATTACCAATTATCAATCAAAACATATATAGTATAAGTTGTTATAAATAGCCTGTCAGTTTTGAATATTTTAATATCCCGAAGAACCAAAATGAATTTGAATTACCATATATCTATTGAAATCCAAAACTTCATAAAAATCCTTACAAACAAAGATAGGAAGCGGGTTCGAGTAAATGTTCAACCACGCATCTTTCTTTACTCCTCACCAAGATATTAACACTAGTGAAAGAGAAACTTCACTAGTACTGTGCAACAATATATTTAAGAAGTGGTGTAAATCAGATGTGGATACTTAAAAATTCCAAGGAACTTTTGAACAATTTGAAAGCAAAGGATTTTACCAAAATCAATAGCTTAAAAACTTACGACTTTTCAACTTTATTCACAACCAGTCAATAATTTAAAGTCCAGATATTTTGATATCATTGAAAACTGCTTTTTAAAAAAATGGAACTCGTTAATTCACTTACCTTTTCATTGGTCATTTGCATGATTCTTATTGTACACACAAGTACTCTGAAGTTGACATCAAAAAGATGTTTGAGTTTCTGATTGACAATATCTATGTGTTTTTTTAGAATTCCCATGGGTACCAATTGCGCCCCTTAATTAACAGACCTACTTTTGTATTCACATGAATCAGAATTTCTCCAAAATCGTAAACGTGAAAAGAAAAAAACACTTGCCGTGTCCTTCAACTCGACATTTAGATATATTGATGACTTATTGTCAATAAATGATGGTAGTTTCCATTCTTATGTCAATACGATATATCCCGGCGAGTCTGAGATAAAAGATACCACCAAGTCTGGCACATCTGTTTCATATTTGGATATTTCACTTGAAAAAGACGTTAATGGTTATCTAACAACCAAGCTCTGTGAAAAACGTGATGACTTTAACTTTTCAATCGTCAAATTCCCTCACTGATGCAGCAACATATCTTCATCACCTGCATACATCTCTCAGCTGATTCGATACGCAAGAGCATGCTCTAAGTATGAACACTTTCTAAAAAGGGTCAAATTATTGACAAACAAGTTGATGAGACAAGAATATCAGCAGTGTAGCTTAAAGTCATCGTTTCGTAAGTTCTATGGTCGATACAATGACATTGTCAGCAAATACAATTTATCACCGAGTCAAATGCTGAACGACTAAATTGACGACGGATTTTTCCGTTATTTCCCGTTAATGACAAGGAGCACACGGCGGGTGTGACCGAAAGGCAGAAGATGTTCACACCTCCATGGCACTTGCTCCCACCTCTGATGATTTGGAGGTCCGTGTTTGCTCTTATATTTTGTTTTTTTTTGTGTGTGGGGGGGGGGGGACTTTAGATCTTGAATACTGTTCATTATCTCCGTATCTTTCACCATTCTCAATTACGCAGTTAAATTCAGTTAATAGTTTTAGATTTTCTTTTATTTTGTATTTCTTGATCTCCAATATAAATCAAGTCAAACAATCCTTGATTTATCGATACCCATACACCACTGGAACTTGAGGAGGCCCTGTTTACAGATTTGTATTTTTTACATTTTTTGTTGTTGATTCAACACTGTTCTTATTATAGCCTATTTCAAAAATACTTTTATTCGCATGCAAAAAATAATCGCGACTTTTGCGACCTACTTTAACTCGCAAATATTAATCGCCGCGAACCAGTCAATTGATTACATGCCCGAAGTTGATGACCCTGCTGATGATCTTGCTGTTTCAAATATATATATGAAAATTTTGATACTAACATGACATCTGGTTCTTTAACACTAATGAATATTGCAGTGCAATTAAGAAAAAGACAATTAAATATGTATAATCAGGCTTAACCTCATGATGATGTTTTCTCTGAGATGTCTTTTAAAGTAGGATTCTTCTCACATTACTTGTATTTAAAAATTAAAGAAATTTTCAAAGAATCAAGAGGACAATATCACTAAGTGATGGTATCAGTGAGATTAAGTTTGACCGTTTAATATTAGAGGCAAGGTCAGGTCAAGGTCATTACATTTTTTCCTGGACATTAAGAATAAAAAATTTCTGTTTCAAATCATGCAATCCCAACTTGTAATTCAAAAGATTGAATGTTTTTTTTTTGTGCATAAAAAGATACTACCATATAGGGACTCTAAGATGATATTACCAAATTGACATGGATAATTTAAATAAAATGGATATTTGCTAATCCGAATTTTCTTTACTTTTCTTAAATTTTTAGAATTTATTGGTTATTTTTCTATGCTTCCTATATTTAACTTTTTCTAATTTTCACATATAGTAATGTTTTCACATAAAGGTACAAAATGATACAAAAACTAAAAGTTTTGATCGTTTACTAAGAGAGAAATAACACTTTTTACGGATTTTTGGCTCAAATCTGTACTTAGATTTGAAGCATTTAAAAGCCAACATAGCTCTAATATGTGTGAAAAATCTGGTTTATTTGATATATTTTGAAACTTTAGTCCCTTGTTATCAATTTAACTTACATTTGAAAATTTCGGCTAGTCTTTGATTGCGTAAAAATTATAACTAAATTCAATGTTCTACATACATAACAATTTTGAGAGGCAGAAAAGAAGATATTTTCATATGCCACCATTCCGCCAAAAATATAGTCCCTGCTAGTTTTCAAACGCAGTTTACCATTTCTATTTAAAGTTGTAGAGTTGTGATGAGGAAAGAAAAATATAGTCTTTTAAATCTCTTACATCTAAATATATGACATTTCAACAAATGTACTTTGAATTTTCCATCTAGTCAGAAACCAAGAAGAATCCTACCTTAATGTGACTTTTTTTAAGCTTAATTTTGTTTAGGTTTAAATGTGTCAAAGTAATTTGTCGAGTGCAAAACATGCAGCCATTAAGGCGGATAATATCTATTATCGTTTTTTAAACAAATGTCATTTTTTTTTAACTTTCAGTAGTTTATCAGGAGTGTTCGGAATCTCTCATGCGTCTGAGAGAACGTTATCTTTGTGGTAAAAATAAAATTCCCCTACTTCTCTCATACTTCTCCAATCAAGAATGAATTAAACTTGTTTCATTTAATATTTCCAAAAATCTCTTTTCAAAAAATATCATAAGTTTACAAATTGAACATAATTAGAAAGACTGGTGCTTTTGCAATTAACATCGAGCATGCCCTCATTGACATCTCCGAGACAGGTGTTTGATTAGTTTTACCATGTTATTCATAAACATTAAACGGAATTCGGAAATAAACACTTTTGACCTTCAATGTCATCACAAACCAAATTCTCAAATGAAGAGGAGGATGAAATTGATTGAAGGAAGGAATGGTGAAATGATATCCTGTTAAGGTTGTAGACAAATCTGATCGTAGGATGTTACAATCGTGTTCAATTCTTGTTCTTCGTATGTCGGGTTGACAACAGGTTTGGTCTTCTTTCTTGATATTGTCAACTTTCCCTTCAAGTGTCTTCTACATGCAGAGTAAATACAAGAATCATATAAGTTTTTGCACAGGTGCTTCAGTTTAAAACAATACAATTTCTCATGATAACCGAATTTTTATAGGACCTTTGCATTAAATGTGAAAACTACAAAATAACTCTACATAATTAAGTGTTCATATGACAATATCAAGCAAGTTAAACACGTGGCTGTGATAAAAAGTAAAAAGAATTAAGCATGATGCGCTAACAAGGTACAGAACGACAACTATTGTGCATTTATGTCTCATTTTAAGGACTTTCTGGGACAGCGGCCTTTAAGCACCGTAAACAAAATGTTATCTTCGCGATGAATTTTCTTTCATGTTCTATAAAATATGCATGCATTGCACTATTCTTTTTAAAGTATTTATTAAAAGATGCTTTGTCTGTGTATAAGCAATGCACATTGACAAGATGTGGATCAGACATTCTGCCTTTTGAATATTTTATCTATTTTTTCTATGAATTCTGAAATACGCGTTTAAAACTAATACTTTGTCATTCTCAAAATCACGACTCAATATTATACCCTTTTTCCTGAGTACATGTATGTTTGACATTCTACTATGGCTATTATTTATACAATAATACCTGTGTTTGAAGAGAATGTTCAGGAGAATACAAATTAAGAGGATGATGCAAACACTCAAGAACGAACACAGGGTAACCAGGAACTTGTCAATCGTTTGTCCATCACAGACTGGCATCGCTATTCTCTAAGTTTTTGTGGATATGGAAAAGAAAAAAAGTAGGAAATCAAAACTGAAGTATAACTAATCGTGTTGGTTATTACCTAATGGTTATTGACCTTTTAAAAGAATGTAAAATGTGGGTCATATATATCTATCCAAATCTTCTAGAAATGGTAATTATTAGGTAAATATTTAATGGAAAAATGTTACAGATCTGTATTTTAAAAAAAACAGAAATGACTTACCTTCTTGAGATGTTTTACATCATATTGTAGTACAGTGAAGTATGGGATGGGACAATCAATGAATCCTAAGACAATATGCTTTATGTCAATGAGCTTAATTATATTCTACTTTATGCAGCTGAGATTAATACACTTACTAGACATTCAATTAAAGTTTCCTTGTAAATTTTATACATGCATGTATATTCGTACACTTTTTTTAAAAAGGAAACAAGCGACAAAATAATGCCAATGGAGCGAGAGCGGAACTCCAATTCCAATTCTCTTTCTCTCTCTCTCTCTCTCTACATGTATATATATTCCACCATGGGACAAAGATCAAGTGCTTCGTTTATTTCCATGTTACAATCAATCCATATGAAATGACATATATGTACGTACTCATTGTGGTCACCAGACTAAGGTGTCTTAGTGGATTGGATGTCAGTATTTATGGCATATTGCGTCAATTATGAACGCCCTTTCATATACCAGTCAAAAGTAATCACCCAAGTTTTTTTTTTTTTTTTGAAAATTAGGTCAAACACAAGGATGAAGGTAAATGGGTTATAAATCATTACATATAGAAACATTTTGTCACAGGTAATATGAAAGCCTTGTATATTTTTCCACACCAATCACTCCCAGGTCAAAATTCGATACCATTTTAAAGTAATGTTAATTTTTTTGAAAAGTTGTTCAAACTTCAAGATCAAAGATCAAAGTAGATTTGAAAAGGTCTTGTCACAGGTAATGTACATGTAAAATATGAAAGCAATATCTCTTCTCATTCAAAGGTCATGACAAAGGTTAAAACATTTGTAACAGACGAGACGAACTGACAGACGTACAGATGAATGAGATTTAATGTCCCCTCGCTTTCACAAAAGCGGGGGACAAAAATGACAATTTAGCAAATTCTAAATTTCTTTTACATAAATGTATACATTTAAAGGAATCATAATTATTGCAAACATGAATTTTAAGGCTGATTATATCATTTTGTTAAATAAACACTCCCAGCTATTACGCACTTTTAGATTCTGTGATATCTTGTACTTAGTAAGACATGGATTATTTATGTTTTCATCATTAGAGACATCATCTGTTTATTGTTGGAGGACTCTATAACTAAATCAAGTCACACTTTGTAAGCAATAGATTCTGCATAAACGGGATCTAAATAGTCTTCTGTGCCGTTTCCTTCTAGATATTGATCGTTGGATTGTCTGTACAATTGTGAAGAAGTTCCAGGATTTACTAAACTGTATTGCAGGTCCCTGGTTGATGATTTATTTTTACTTCTGATATTATCCCCATCACTGTCATAATACTTTGTCCCGTTCTTAGATTTGCCTCTTAATTCTGTAGAACTCTCTAGTTTTCTTACACGATGTTCATCAACGTAATCATATTTCCGGTGCGATAAGGTGGCGTTTTGGGTCGATGGACTATTTGATTCCTCCACATCATTGTACTGTTCAGCGTACATGTGTATTTGTCCTGTGTTTGGTTTAAGTCCGTAATATTGTGTGTTCTTTGTTGTATTTGTTAAATTTTCAGATCGTTTCTTCTTTCTACATGTATATGAGAATCATTTTCAAATCTTGTATGTAACCCAAAGTTTGAATAAAATTTTAAACATATTTGCAAAGGATTGGAGATAAAAAGAAAGTATTTTAAAAGATTATCAATCAAAAAAAAATTAAAATAGGACTGAAAAATTTGAAAACAAACCAGAGCTCAGGTGTTTACCTCTATTTATTCATATTTGGTATTAATTTAAGGAAAAGGTCATCAGAATTCTATAATTTACAAAATAAGTTGATTTCTTCACAAATAACCCCCAGCTCAAAATTCCGTACATGTTTTCTGTCACCCAGATGTACATCTTCAGAATACACCCTGACTTCTTCAAAATATGATTGAGCTATGATGAAAGATGTTAGAAGATCTTGGGATATGTTCAAAATAAACACTTTAGATCTGCCTTTGGTCTCCAAAGAAATATAATACATGGAAAGAACAAACAGAATTCAAGCACAAAGTCAACAAAACAATATAAAATAAAAGCAGAGCAAACACGGACCTCCAAAACATTAGAGGTGGGATCAGGTGCCATGGAGGAGTGAGCATCCCCCTGAAGACCGGTCACATTCGCTATCTGCTCCTTGTAATGACCGGGAAATAAATCTGCGGTCAATTCAGAGTGTAAATAATGGCCTAACAATTAGTATGAAAAACGTCAGTCAGCAATTGACTCAATGTTAAATTGTAATTGCTGACAAGCTCATTGTATCGACCAAAGAACTTACGAAATTTTAACGACATTGCTGATCTTTTTGTTTCATCAACTTGTTTGTCAATAATTTACCTCGTTTTAGAAATTATACATATGTAGAGCATGCTTTTTTGTATCGAATCAACTGACAGATATAAACTTCATATGCAGGTGATGAAGGTATATTGCTGCATAAGTGGGGGAAGTTGACGATTGAAAAGTTAAAGTCATAAGTGGGGGAAGTTGACGATTGAAAAGTTAAAGTCATCACCTTTATCAAAAGCTTAGTTGTTGGATTACCATTAACGTCTTTTTCAAGTAAAACATCCAAATGTGAATCAGATATGTCAGACTCTATGGTATCTTTTATTTCAAGCTCACTGGGATATATATCGTTTAAAATTAACATTTTATATCTGCGTTTGGTCTCCAAAGAAAGTAAGAATCCTGAATCCTATAATTGTCAAATAACTAGTGACTATTTATTTAACATCCCAAAAGATACATTCGTTACTGCAGATATTTTAAGAACAGATCAGGCACTTTAAACATCATTTTTAGGCTCCTATTGTGACAGATGGACTGACGAACCAGAATAAAAACAATATAATACTAGTATACCCGAACCTTCTTTAAAAAGTGCGGGTATAATTGTCCTAGATTATGATCAGTGTGCAAACACAAAAAATGACGTTGTTCATACTAACTTTCTTTTCCGACAGCAGACAACAGATTGTATGATTAAACACATCAGCAGGCAGGTAGAGAGGGCGGTAACCACTATCATGGCACTGACAGGCCAAGTTGTAGGGTACTCGTGTTTGTGAAGGGTCAGCATATACTTTTCCCCAGGAAAAGAGGTCCGGTTTTCTAGAAGTTCATATTAAATAATAAATGTTAATAATATTAATAATATTTATAATTAAATATAATTAACCACTGATGAAGGCTAAATCAAAATATTTCAAAGATTTATTTAATTCTATTGTTGAAATAGGGACTTTTGGATATCAGCTGTTTGGCTGTTTTCGATTGTTATGATAAGTATATAGAGAAAATCGTTTAGGCTTTTTTTAAACCGAAATATAGATAATCACAGTACTCCCCACCAGACCTACCTTGACATCCATAAACTTGATGACATTCAGAACACTTGTCACCACACGAAAGTTTGCAATGAGTTCCATATGTACCACGAGGACAGATGCTTTCACAATTAGCTCCAAATGTTCCAGGGGGACAGACTGAAAGAACGGGAAACTTTGTAAGTTATACAGTATTCAAAAGCTGTTTGATCACATTGCAAACAATTCTTTTCACAATGGGAATTTTGTTCATAGAGCATGTCAGGTGAAATAGGGCAAGTTAGGTTTTAGAGCTGTACAATGTGCTTTTCAAATATACGAACAGAAAAGAAAAGGAAATTAATTTGATATTTCTTTTTTTTTCTTGAATTCTTAGGAATTGGTATTATGAGTCATTTAAAAGATGAAACCTGTGCAGGATCCGTGTTCATCTCGGGTGAAACCGTAACAACAACGTAAAATCCCATAAGTATCTGATCTTGAAAAGAAAAAGAATGAATATAATTAGTTATATCAATTAACAAGGTCTTGTTAATCAGATGTGTTTTTAATGGTGTTTTTATGAAACAGAATTGATACTCAATAGACCAGGGAGCAACTGTATTGTACAAATGATATGATGATATTATAAACTTTTTTTTTAAATTTTGAAACTGAAGTATTTCAAATTATTTTAGTTTTTTTTCTAATTAAAATTGATTTTCATTTCAAGAGCCCTTAACTTACGGACAGATGTTGAATCTTCCCAGCTCCTTTTCTGTCCATTTCTGTCCTGTTTCTTGTGTAACAACTGGCACTATGAACAAACAAATGTACGGCCCCACTGAATAGGTTACGCCCATTATAAACACCGTTTATATGAATTAGAAACAACATTTACTTCCTCCAAGAAAAATAAATAAAATCAAATCGTATTTCCTGATCATTGACTTTTAACGAAAATTATCAAACATTTATTTTTCCCCTCTATGCTCAAGTACAGCACTATATAATAATTGTTAGAATTACGTTAATATATTATTTTTGAACTTTAACAGAACGCGTTAAAAATAACTTCAATAAACACTTCAAAAGAAACAGGATGATGATATTTTTCCTCACCGCTGTATTAATTTTTCAGTGTATTTCTCTGTAATTAACATTTTGTAAATGGTGGATGGCTCGAATCGAATGGCAATGAGTTGATTTAAAACCAGCGTTAAAGTTTACAAGGATTCGATACAAAATAACCCGTAACTTGGAAAACTAGATAGGTTTTCAGGCCTGGGGGCCATAAAACTTAAGGCCGGTTTACACTATGCATCTTGACACATGCATCTAAACTCATGCTTCTATTTTGCCTCATGCATCTTCTTATTTACACTATGTGTCTTGATGCATGCATCTTAAGAATACTTTGTAAAGATGAAATTTATCTACTTAAAAAAATAGCAATACCTTCAAATTTCATTTCCAGATTTATTTTAGCTGAACAAATCACTCAAAATTTCCTTTTTATGATAATTCTTATTCCAAAACAAAAACTCCTCTATATTATAATCATCAAATTAGTTTTTCTTATTGTAGTTTTAATCAGTATTTTCTGTTTTTGTGTATCTTGGGAGGCTATTTTTGCAACTACGAGGGGTGATCAAAAAGTTCGCAAACTATCTCTATATAGATCTACAAAACCACAATTCAGATTAGAATGATATTCACATATAGCCATACACAAGGTCTATAAACAGCATATGCTGAATAAAGTTTCTCTCCTTGTTTTTGACGTCACAATGTGAAAATGACGTCACTATTTAGGTCACAAAATGGTTGTCTCAGTCGAACTCGTTCAACAAACGACTGTACAATTTATTGTAATATCTTAGAAATCTCTCTTCAGTATCATATAATAATTTGTACAGTTTATTGAGATAAATGAGTTCCTATAAATTCAATTAATGATTGGATTAATCGTTTTAGTGAAGGAAGGCTGATGGTTAAAAATGATACTTGTCATCTTGCCCAGTGAAAGCAAGTTTGAAAAGATATGTATTTTTAATTAAGCAATTTGCTATCAAAGACCTCCAATTAGCACTTTGAAAAATAGTTGAATATTTGAACAATGATATAAGTATTAAATACCTAAGATATCGTTTATTTACTTTAGATTTTAAACATATTAGATATGATAAAAAGGATGCACCCATTCTCTATCCACCTTGAATAAAGGTCTCTCCTGAGACAGAAGATTTGTGTTTTAATGGTCGCCATGCTTATTTTTGGAAAGGACGTTATTATCCACCCATTCTGTTGCCGAGATATGACCATTTCTGACAAATTAACTGTTCTTGTCATAAAAATTAACTCACATGGAAAGAAATATAAAACTCGGAAAAATCTTTTAACTTTTGTGACAGAACGCTACGGAGGGGGTCACGTGACCGCCAATATCACGTGATTCGCGCATGCGCAGAACGGTGGTTGATGTGCATTAAAATCGGGGAGGATTAATTTAAAATATAATCAACATTAAAACCAAATATTGTTTCTTGTATGGAAGTTATTCAATTAGTTTGCGAACTTTTTGATCACCCCTAGTATATGGAGGAAAATAAGGCTTATGATTCAGTCTCAACTCTGACCTTTCTTTTCATTGGTCAGTTCCATGCATCTTGAAGCACGGAATAGAACAAGTTCCAACACCCATTTAATTTGACACAAAGGGCTATTACATTGTGAATCTTGACACATGCATCTAAGATGCATGTGTCCAAGATGCATGTGTCAAGATGCATAGTGTAAACCGAACTCACTTTTTCTCTAAGGTACATATAGTGGAAAAGTGAGAATGAGATCAAAAGTGAGCTCGTCTAACTTTTATGGCCCCCAGGCCTGATCAGATTCATCGTGGGTTCCGACGATGCATGGATCAGATTGAGGAATAATTGGTCTCCAAATACGTTATAGATGTATTATCTGTAAGAAATCAAAAGTTAGCCTGAGGATGACATATTGATAATACAAGGAAGAAATATTCAAGAGTTTCAATTTCATTTAAAAAGCTGTTTCCTATTATATATTCTCTTTAATTTTCCATGAGAATTTAAATGGCTGTGTAATGTGTTACAAATGCTACGATTGTAAAATGTTCTGGGTTTTTATTTACCAAAGATTCTTTGGAGTTTTTTAATATACACATTTTATAAAATCACTAATAAAATGCATGTGTTTTCAAACAGTATTCTCGCTATGCGACGAACCTCAACTACCGATAAGACACTCACACAAATGTAAGGTTCATCTCTAAAATCATTTTTAATACTAGTAATAGTAATCTCTGTAAATAAAAATATTAAGCTTGGTTTCCTTATTCCCTATTTCGAGATTTTAACGACAATTTAATATATACATTTCATCATATTTCCGTTGTATTTTAAGCAATGAGAATTTTCCATTTATAGAGGTAGAGGAAGATACATGCGGATAAAATTAAATGAAAGTTTGGTGAATATATATACTTAGGAAGAGGTGTAGACAAAATCTCTCCCTGAGACTTTGTTCTATCACGATTGTTTCAGTGAAATTTCATCATTTCAATTGTATCACATTTGAAACGAATATCTTGTATCATATACATGTAGATCAAAACATGCATTCAATGTTATACTTGGGATATTATATATATATATTTTCCTCTGCTTTAATTACCACTTTGATTTATCAGCTAGGAGAATTGTAAAAACGCCTTCAACAAGCATTTAAGGTTATGCGGAATGAAACATGATATATTAAGAGAAATGTTTGTTGATAGGAGATTTTAATTCAACAACATGCAAACTGTCCTTTCTGACATATTATATTTATCAAATAAAATCTGCAACATGACTATTTGCAGATTTTGCAGATTTTATTTGATGAAATAAAATATGTCAGAAAGGACAATACCAAGGGTTGACCAGTCACCGTTGGGGATTCCAGCATTTATTTCAACTACAGAGCACTTGTGTGTTAATCGGAGTTATTTTTAACAGCTAGAGTGATTTTGTTGAAGACCATTCACAAGATGTAAACATTTGGGAGTTTCACTTATATTGAAGAAGTAGCTGTCTATGACATTAAAAATCCTACTTTTTTATTAATCGTGAGGAATGTTTGTATAAAGAGAAGAAAATTCGTACTTTTTGATGTATAGACTTTTGATTAGGTGATTTTAGTCATTTTAAGTTTGATAGAGATAGAGCATTTTAAGTTGATAGAGCTTGTAGGGATCCACGCCTGAACTATACAACTGTTACATTAAAAGTTTAAATCTAAAGTTAACTTATATATAACTATCAGATAGTTATAGATAAGGCCGGAATTAAAAATATCTTTGTTTCCCCTAACCTGACCCTAAATTCTCAAGTTGGGTCGGTAGGTAGGTTAACAATTTTATTTTCTGACAGCAGCTTTGAAAATTCATTCTAAAATTTAATGGAAAATTACATTTATAAATAAGAAAAGTACAAAAGAAATTGATTTGTGAACAAAATGCTAAGTATCATACATATGCCGTTTAAAAGTAAAATTCCTGCTTAATTATTCACAACTGTAATTTAGATGAATTTGTGAAATATCTCAAACCGGAGAACATTTATATAAATCGAATAAAAAAGACAAGATTCTCAAATACGCAAAGACTGGACATAGACAGTCAATGTACTTTTTTGAGGGCCATGAGATTTGCAGTGATTCTACAGCATTTTGCTTTGGAGTTAAGAAGTAAGTGGCTAATTTTAAGTCGCAGATTCAAATACCAATGAGGAACGTTGAAAACGGTCTTTCAAAGGGGACCATAAAAACTTATGTCCAGTGTCGCAGAAGATGCTGTCTTAAAAAAGATCCCCGCTGCTTAATGGCAAAAAAGTGCGTAGTATGTCTAAATTTGGAGCAATAGGGAATTGTTCAAATGTCCCAACAAATCTCGAAGGGATTAAAAGCAAAGAAACAACCAATCTTTAAGGGTCCAATTAAAGAAAAATACACTGGACGTCTCAGGAAGCTGAATTATGATTTCAAAACCATTTGGAAAGAGTATTTAAACAATATTTAAATGAACCAAACCGAATCTACAAATGATAAAAATGCTAGATATAAAACGATGTCATAGTCACGAAATTTAACCTGTAAATAAAAGCATGAAAACGTACAATTGAATTATATTTATCAGGATGAATAGGCAGACATATTTACAACAATTTCTACGATTCCATAATGGCATATAGTAAACATAGGAACATAGATGAATTGTTTATTAGATCAAAAGTCAAATTAAATAAAATGCAGTGAAATTGAATAATGTGTTCAATAGGTGGGCCCCTCATCTGCTCATGAGGCTGGCCTTTCCATGTATTACGTACCTTATATTCAAAGATAGGCTTGTTTGTTTGTTTGTTGTTTACCGTCCCTTTCGAAAATTATTCACTCACATGGAGACGCCAAGACACGTCCGAAACACTCTTAAATAGTCATGGAAAATTTTCTTATCTATTGTTTTAAAAGTGAAGAATTCCAGTTAGCTAAAAGCATAAGATTGAGAGATCGCCGTTGTTTTATGAAGAACTACTTTTCTATAATCACATCTGGGCACTGTTTTGTTTCCAACAAATGCTTGAAAATCACAGTAGAACAATGTTGGCCGTTCTAATAAAAACTGATTTTGATGAAATTGTATTTTATAAAACTTGGTTGACAATAAAAAAAGATTTTGAATCATCGTATTTAAAAAGTCTTTTCAGTCGGCGCAATTTAATTGGGTCGGTCGCGTTAGGGGAAACAAAGGTATTTTTTATTTTGGCCTAAGTTTAAACTTTAGATTAACATTTAATGTAACACAACTTCTAAAAAATATGCTGTAGCACAGCTAGAATGTCTGAGGTTTTCCGTAACAAGACTTTTAGAGTTAATATTTAGGTAAATAGTAAAGATAAAGGGCTCGATAGAGCATTTGTTGAATCTAGTAATATATATTTGATTGTAAGGATTTTTTTTATTAAGTAATGGAATCTAGTAAAGGAACATACATGTAGGGTAGATAGAACTCACCTTGGATGGTATACATTTCTTTAATATTTTTCTGAAACCCGAACCCTGTTATTAGCAGACATATTTTTGTATTCTTATGAAGCAGAATTTGTTCCAAATCTTATACGTGAAAAGAATGAACACCCATTCTCAATATAAGGGCTCAAATGATGTCGCCTCATTTTCATTTAAAAGAAATGCCACTGATGTAATTTTTAAAACAACATTATAAATAGTCATATAACAATGAATAAGAATTCATATAATTATCGATCTGAAAGGGTATCTAAGGAGTTCCAAATTCAAATATAGTAGCCTATTTGAAATGTACGTTACTGTCGCCGAGGCAAATATTATTCTGAATCCCCTCTGTGTAATATATAGTTTTGATTCTCAAGTAAAAATTTTCTGATAAGTTAAACCTTGTATCATATATATTTCTTTTCATAACAATAAATACATTTTCTTTGTGATAATAAATAATTTTTATTGAGCAATGTCCCTGTCGCTTAATTCTATTTCAACCACGTTACAAGCAAACACAAAGATTATACACCTGATAGTTTTGTTCTCCTTTATTTATTGATGGGCTACATTTGAAATTTCAAAGGGTTAATTACTCCTACTTAGATAATGTAACATGAAATTGAACAACTTGAGCAACTTTTATAAATATGTTCACGGAATGAAAGACATTTTCAATCGTAGAGATAAGAAAGAAATGTACGTTACCTATATTCTTCCATTAAGAATACATATTAAGTAGAAAATATGAGACGACTCTGAATAAGCAACCCCTTGCATCCTGTAAATTGGCAAAGACGTTTTGCTTAACACAATTAAAAATTATTTTTTACATGAAAAGTGATCATTTGAAATGTACGTGACTGAAATGTACGTTACCATGAAATTCGATTAAGTGAATCTCGCACGAATTTTCATGTATTCTAATACTTTCACACACTCGAATGTGTACACAAAGGAAAGTTTCAAAGGTTGGAGGTCGGCTAAATCCCAAAATTAATGAAAAGAAACGTCTCTGCTGAGGAAAAAAATATATTAAGGTCAATTATTATGTAATATGATTTTGATACCTGGTATATATTTCTGAATACGAAACCTGTATGATGCATTTCTTATGATATGCAGGTTCAAATAGTATCAATATATTGCGCGTCTAACGTATGCTTGTGGAAGAGAATTTATTTCTATATTTGAAATGTACGTTACGTATGGTAACGTACATTTTTTGTATTTCTAAACGGAATTTTTTTTAATTTAGTCAATGAATTGCGTTTACACGAGCGAAACAAAATTATCGTTACAATCCATTTGACAACTGGCCACATCTAAATGCACCCCAATCCTCGTAAATGTTTTAAACTGTTACCACATGCTAGAAAATTTATTTCTAAGTGTCTTAAATTCATCTTTGGCAACCATTTTGCAGTTTGTTTACTTTTCATGTGCGACTTTTCGTAAATATTAATTGAATTGTTGTTGATAATTTAAAACAAGGTATGCATAGGCTTATAATTGGTAAAAAAAAAACAAACAAACAAAAAAGAAAAGAAAAAGAAACAAAACAAATAAACCTAGAACACAAGACGGTCACGTGCATTATAAATACTGAATACTCAGTTTTGTTTGAATCATTGCATTTTGGGTTATATTTTTCCAGATCTGCTGAAAAGCACGTATGTGTGTGTTTTGAAAAACGATGTTGCAACATACTAAATGAAATTGTTAACAGGACTGTCGATGGATATATTCGGAATAGATTTATGTTAAGTTTCAATGGCCAAACGCGAACATTTGTTAAATCATAGCAAAATACATCTGACTCTTATATTTTTTTGTCTGTAACCTTGCACACAGTTAGAAGTAACTAGGCTACGACCGGTGTCAATTTCAGCGAAACAGCACAAAAGAATGGTTATGAACTGAGGTGGAGGGGACTCCCCAATAATATGTGAAATGAACGTTACCGAAGTGACGTAACATTCATGTAGTTGATGACAATAACCTCGTTTGTTACATTATGATTTCTTATATTACTGCCTTAAAACGCTTCATTGATATGATTTTTATGTCAATAATTGCTTTTTTTTCAATATTTTCTTATTACTAATTTACATATTATTACAAGCTTGAAATGTACGTTACCTACTCATATTCTGAGGCAATCGTGTCTTTAAAGTGGTGATAAAATTGTGACATATAGCACAATGTGATTACATAGAGAATCTTTTTTGGAATAAACTGAAACAAAACGATGAATTTTTAGATGAAGTTTAGATGAATTTTAAGCTTTTTATTAAACAGAAATATATCTTGAAATGTACGTTACATTTACATAGTTTTCTAAATCGGCATGGATATATGTTAAAAAAGACAGTAACTACAAAATAGAATTTTACTACATGTACATGTTAGGTTCTAGTATCTATTAAAAATGACAAGATTCCAAACTGATCGCTCTTAACAAAACAGAGAGAAGAATTTAAAGCATATATTTCAAAATGCTTTTACACATCTGGATCAAAAAGTAACCTTTGTTTTTTGAAAGGAAAAATCAAACGCACGTTCGTATGCCGAGAAAATATGTTGCCGACAGAGTTGGTAGGATGTGCTGGTGTTAAGATGAGATATTCCAATTGTGATTTTAATGACTACATTTTTTTTGACATATTTTTTTTGGACATTGAAGAAAGAGTAACGTACATTTCAAGCTACATTTCTGAATAAAATTACCCTCTACTTTATCGTCTTGTCATTATTTCATGTATTATAATTTGATGAAAAAAATCTGGAAACAAAATCTTCAGATACTTTCTTTCAAAGGTAATTGATAGAAAAATTGTTATCTTGAACTTCATTTTTTAAAAAATCAGAGAGGCATTTGTGCCCTTATATTGAGAATGGGTGGAAACACTTGCTATATGGCCTTCAGATCGACATTTAGATATATTGACGTCATATTGTCAATTAACTGGTTATTTCATTCTTATGTCAATACGATTTATCCCGGGGAACTTAAAATAAAAGATACCATACAGTCTTACACATCTGTTTCATTTTTGGATATTTTACTTGAAAAAGACGTGATTGGTAATCCAACAACCAAGCTTTATGATAAACGTGATTATTTTATTTTACTTTTCAATCGACAACTTCCTTACTTAGGCAGAAATAAACCTTCTTTACTGCATACGGGGTTTATCTTTCTCAGTTGATTCGATACGCAAGAGCATGCTCTACGTATACAATTTCTAAAACGAGGTGAACAAGCAATTTAAGGTCTTTCCACCCTTACAATTTTAATGGTTAAAAGTACAAAAATTGAATTTATTTTCATTTAATAAAGTTTTATAAATTTACCAATTATTTCCAATGAAAATATATAGGTAGGCATATTATTTAAGATGGGAGATGTAAATAAACAGAGGCATATGTCAACATTAAAAATCGTACATTTTTTGTGAACAGTATCATAAATATTATGTAAAAACTGAGTCAAATGCATAATTATAATTAGGGGTGTCAAAATTGTCAATAATTGATATTCAAATATTCGATAGGAGTATTCGAATATATTCGAATATTCGATAAAATAAATACATCTTGCATTATTAAATATGCATCTTCACTCTCCTGTAAAGCAGTATAGGTTTTATACCATTATTTTGGAATAAAAACTCATGTAGAGTTCGGAAAATGCAATACAAATACATATTTTTAAAAGAATTATTGAATAGTATACATCCAAAATGTAATGACTGTTTTTAGAAAATTCAAAAGATTCTATAATATTTTCCAGATTAATTGAATGTCTAACTAAAGTCTACACTGGTAACTCCTACAAATTTATACCAAGCAGAACAATTATCTAAAGGTGAAATATTAAAAGCAATTACTTTTTGCTAATTATAATTTCCTGATAATGATTTTTGATGATATTTACGTAAACAAGAAGTCCATGTGTTTACTGTAAAACTGGGCCCTAAACAACAATACAAACTGATTGTAAGTACTGGAAACTATTAAAGCACTAATTAAGTGAACAAATAAATAAATTACTTTAATATACACATTTAAGGTATTCCAATAGGAGTTTTTTTTGTACAAACTTGATTCAATTTCTAATAAAACTTGCCAGGTTTTTCTCTCTTTTTAATGCATGTATACTTAAAAACGAATATTCGAATCATAAATTTATATTCGAATATCAACTCATCGAATGAATATTCGAATATTCGAATATTCGTTGACATCCCTAATTATAATGCTGAAAGTTCCTAAATACCTGCTACTTGTAAGATACTTTTAAATTGTGAATATCAGGGAAACTATTTTACATTTATATTGGAAGTACAATAAAGAAAATGCCTGAATGAAGCTACCTGGGCAGGCGTTATTGCACTTGTCAACATTTTTTAAAGATTGAATAATTAAATAAAGGAAATATGCATTTTAAAAATTCTTTTGCTTAACAATATTTTTCATTACACCTATTGTAAAGCATTCTTCCAAAAGATATTGTTCTATTAGGTATGAATTTAAACTAATTACAGATTTAGCAAAAACCTATGACATCATAGGAGGGTGGAATTACCTTAAAAGAATTGTGGTCCCTTGCTTTCGTTGTCTTTTTGGGTGAGATACATGTAATTTTTATATATATGAAAGCCCTATCTCTTCTCATTCAAAAGTTATACTAGTAAGGAAAAATTACGCGTGACCGGTCGGCAGGGAATGCTCACTCCTTCATGGCACCTGATTCCACCTCATATGTTTTGGAGGTTGTGTTTTTGTATTGTTTTATGGACATTTGAGCTTGATTACTGTTCGTTATACAGTGAAACCTGTCTAATCCGACATGCACTGGGAGACAAATTTTGTGTCGGAATAGACAGGGTGTCGGATTGCACAGTGTTAATAACAATGAAAATACTAAACTTGGAATAAAATTAAACGTCGGAATTCACAGTGTGTCGGATTATTCAGGTGTCGGATTAGACAGTTTTCACTGTATATATATATATGTTAAATGAAATTTGGAAACTTCATTTTCTTTTTCTTTTATAATTATTTTCACCTGTGTGACATCGACTGTGAACTATTTTCAACTATATATATATATATATATATATATATATATATATATATATATATATATATATATATATATATATATATATATATATATATATATATATATATATATATATATATATATATATATATATATAATTTCATATATTTCATTTTATCCATTCTGACAGTGTTCAGGTCTTCTTCTTTTTTTTTTACATTTAATAAATTTTTCACTGCGATTTAAGTTTGCCTTATATCATTATCTTGTGAATTTTGATGTATAGATAGTTTACATTTTCATGATATTTTTGTTTCACAAAAATGACTTAAATATTGTCTCTCTGAGTACCATATTTCAGTAGCTCCTGGAGAATTAGTGTTAAAATACGTACGGGACGTCCTGTACATACGAAATAAGTATCATGATTAGAGAGAACACCAATCTGCTTTTGAAAGTACATATAAAGGGATTTTTTCTACTCAGCAGATTTTGTTAGTGGAGATAGAAATGTTTTCGTCAGATTTCAGTTTATCATAATTTTTGAAAATTGTTTCGGAAACAAAATGAGTTATCATTCTTTGTTGATGGCCAATACTCCTCAAGCTTCAAGGCAGAAGTTGTAAGTCTACACAATTTGATATAAAAGATTCGAATAAAGAGCTTGAAAATAACCTAGGGTTATCGATTTCTGCAATGACAGAGAAACATTTAGAGCTTTTCGACATGAATGATTATATTTTTCCATATCTGGAAAAGCGAAACATTTCCTGAAAGAGGAAACATAAAAAGATTTTTGTTAGAAGGTTTGAATGACAAGATATTGGCAGACATTAGACCAAGATAAGAAGCATGTTATTAGAATAAGTTCAGCTAGAGGATAAAGCTCATTTCTTTTTGTCGGTTAAAGAAGACTAAAAATTCTTTCCAAATATTTTAGTACCAATATCTGGCCCTCTGGATTGGTGAATCTGCCCCCCCCCCCTTAAAAGAATAAACATAATAAAATAAATAAATAGATTTATTTGGTTTAAATTTCTTTGTCCAAAGTATATAAAACGTGCTTCATTTTTTTGTTTGATATTCAAAGAAATTAACGTTAAGATGCACGGAATACTACCCAAATGGTACCCATGTACTTACCAGTATCAAAATAAAACCTGACCCTCCCACACACCATTTCCCACTCGCCTCTTTTTAGAAACCTGACGAAGGTCATTAATACTTTTTTGCTTTCATTTGCATCGTATAATTTCTTATTTGTATTTTTAAATTAATGCATTATTTGTATTCTATTACTTTTTGTATTCGATATTTTTTTTCGTTTGCATTGTATCCGGGGGATTGTAAACTTCTTTCGCGACGAAGAAATCCATTGCTCAAGTTTTTGTCTTTAAGAAGTAAAGTGTTCAAAAAAGAAAGATATGTTTCGGGTGAACTGGGCTCCTCAATATGTATTTCCATGGATGCTAAGGTATTTTCCGGGGAGGTTAGCGGGTTGGAGTTGAGAGGGAGACTGGCGAATCTTGTCAAATTAGATTATTTATTTCTATGCTCTAGGTCTTGCAGAGAGAATATTTATGTCCAAGATGACCAGAAACAAGAAGAAGTAGAAAATTTGCCCAAACCCGAAAACTCCATTTGGGGGGGGGGGGGGGGTCCCACCATTCAAGATCAAATTAGTCATTTTCTCGGAAACATTTCTAAGGACAGATTATTTCTTTGCTATCTGTCGTGCAGCGCACGCTAAGAGCCCCGTTTGCTTTTCGGGAGCACCCCCAAACAACTCGCGCATTTTTAACACGACCAATAAAATCATTCGTGACAAAATCCTCGGATACAATACAACCAATCAAATCATTCGTAACGAAATCCTCGGATACAATGCAAATAAAAAATTACTGAATACAAATTAAAAAAAACTTTATAATTCAAAAGGAAGGTATACAATGCCATTTAAAAATATATAATAAAAAACTCAACAATTCAAATGGAAAATTTTAGAATAAAATGGAAAATTTTAAAATACAAATGGAAAATTATAGAATACAAATTTTATAAAAATTATACAACACAAATGGAAAATTGTCCAATGCAAATTGAGGATGCATTGTCCAACAGAATCCCATTGCAGTGTGATGGTAATATTGGCAACAAGGATAGAACGATCTGTATATTGAAAATCGGAAAAGTCAGAGAAAGAAGATGGGGGGACAAGGCGGGCAGAATGCCTATAGCGTCGAATATTAAGAAATCAGAATTAATATGTGAATTGAGTATTTAAATTAACTTCTCATTATCTACATTTATGAAATTATGAGGGAAAAAAACCTTTTCTGAGAGAAAAAAATCTCGTAAAAACTGTTTTCCTTTTATAAAAATATAAGGTGATATTCGTGGGATTCGAACCCTAGCAATAAAACTCTGACGTATCATACAGAGACTAACGCGCTAACCACTATGCTACATATTGCTCATGAGTATATTGGGCATTTAAATCCAGAAAGATACGAATTATTTGTCATAAAAGTATATTTACATCCACTGAATATTTTCTTCTTTATTTCTTAAGAAAACCCATTGCGTTCATCACTGCATGAACTACATTACGCATATCACCTGTACAGATTTCTTGATCAGTGGCCGTTCCATCAATGAAACGTACAAAGACGTTCGCATCATTAACACAATAATTAATATTTTTAACCCTACTGAAAATGATAATTTAAACAGATATAAATATAAACAATAAAATGTCTTTCTTTGTTTGTTATTACTAGAATGAACGGTCGCAGCTATTGCAGAAAAAATTACATAACCCGCTTACGCGGGTTATGTATTTTTTCTGCAACAGCTGCTTCCCTTCATTCCAATAATAAGAAACAAAGAAAGCATTTTATTGTTTAAATATATTTTAAGGTATAGTGGGTCTTCGCTGAATGTTTTTGTAAACCAATAAATGTATATTTTTTTGCAAACTTTCAGGATTATCTTTCAAAAAATGGAGCGAAGACCCACCCAAATTTTAAAATTCTTGTTAAACTATAAGAAAATGATCGTTTTTGTTCTTTTTAGTGTGTGTATGCTTTTTTATATGCAAATATTTTCAGTCTTTGTGAGATTTTTGTAATTGTAGAGATTTTACATTAATTATACTTTAATATTAGATAAAATATCAAATAAATTTGGATATTACTGAGATTAAATTTCCCACTTCTCATCTATCGCACTATATAGGCACTTCGCCCGCCTTATCCCCATCTTCTTTGTATCAACCATTTGAAATTACTGGTTATATGTATAACTTACTGGTATTATTTATGATATGAGTAAACAAGAACACATTACCCTTCAGTGTCCTCGTTTTTAAGCGCTAAGCGCAGCGCAAAGCGCTTTCTGTCAGCGTAAATCTACTTCCGTACGCGATCCAGCGCCACAATAAGCAAGTTAGATAACTCCTCTTGTTATTCTAAAAATATGCAACTCGAAATCCCTGACTCTCTTCCTGCTATTTTAGTGTACTGCTGCGTTACGTGCATTCGATTTGAAACACTCGTAAACGTGGAATGAATTTGTTATTAAAAATGATCACCAGAAGATTTTAGAAGGCAGTGTTGCAAACAAATGATAGGAATTTTAGCGACACTTTCAAGTTTTCAAATTTATTTCAAGATATACATTTTCCAGCAATTGTATCGCTACATTTAAACTCTGTTTCATTGGAAAACTCGATTTCCATCTCCTTTCCAATAAATAACGATTTATACGCAAATTTTACCTCTAATAGATTCGTACAAGGCGATGGGGAAAGAAAATATTTTTACACGGAGAAATATTTTCTTTTGCAGTTTGATGTATGTGACATTGATTGATTTTTTGATACAACAGGAAATTTAAATTCAAAATAATTCCGATGAATTTCAAATAGGGATGTCAACGAATATTCGAATATTCGAATATTCATTCGATGAGTTGATATTCGAATATAAATTTATGATTCGAATATTCGTTTTTAAGTATACATGCATTAAAAAGAGAGAAAAACCTGGCAAGTTTTATTAGAAATTGAATCAAGTTTGTACAAAAAAAACTCCTATTGGAATACCTTAAATGTGTATATTAAAGTAATTTATTTATTTGTTCACTTAATTAGTGCTTTAATAGTTTCCAGTACTTACAATCAGTTTGTATTGTTGTTTAGGGCCCAGTTTTACAGTAAACACATGGACTTCTTGTTTACGTAAATATCATCAAAAATCATTATCAGGAAATTATAATTAGCAAAAAGTAATTGCTTTTAATATTTCACCTTTAGATAATTGTTCTGCTTGGTATAAATTTGTAGGAGTTACCAGTGTAGACTTTAGTTAGACATTCAATTAATCTGGAAAATATTATAGAATCTTTTGAATTTTCTAAAAACAGTCATTACATTTTGGATGTATACTATTCAATAATTCTTTTAAAAATATGTATTTGTATTGCATTTTCCGAACTCTACATGAGTTTTTATTCCAAAATAATGGTATAAAACCTATACTGCTTTACAGGAGAGTGAAGATGCATATTTAATAATGCAAGATGTATTTATTTTATCGAATATTCGAATATATTCGAATACTCCTATCGAATATTTGAATATCAATTATTGACAATTTTGACACCCCTAATTTCAAATCAATATGCTTAGCGCTTCCCAGTACTTTCAGTACTTTGACTTTTTTCTTGTTCTCATTCATTATTTAGTTGCTAAATTAAAAAATTAAGATTGAAAAGTTGATTTTTGTTTAAATGAGAAACAAGAGAAAGGAATATTGAGCTTATTGATTTAATTGTTGTCATAAGCTAATTGTAATTAAACGGTTTTACACTCCGCAAATTTAAGTTTACATGTTTACTTTTAACTGTTTGAGGAATTGCCGAATTGGAATATCAATAAATTGAACCATTTTATCTTTCCATACCAGGGTTTCCCAAGGCTCCGATATCGATTCCGTGTGACCTTTGAGTTGTCTAGAATGCCTGCTAACTAAGGAAGTCGATGAAATTGCGGTACATAATTACAGTCTTCAAGCATTCCTGTTCATTGCAAATTGATTTCGGAGTTTTCTATGTAGTGTAGCGAGGGAAAGAAAATGGTAGATAGAAATTGATATAACATGCATCACCAGTATTAGACGAGCTCCCAGACTCTGAAAATGAATATTAGTATTGATCTAGCTGCACCAAAATCGACTGTCTTAAAAGAAAACTTTAAGAACATTCTGTTTCGCGATTTTATTTCACAGCTTTTAAATATTGTGAATCATAAATGAAAAATAAGAGCAGAAAACAATTAATTAAAGCATTTCAAATTTTGAAAAGATCTTTGTAGATTGCTTTTTGAAGACATATACATGCAATAATTTAGCTGTATACATACATGTAAAATAAAGGTAGATATTTTAATATAAATTTACAACTGACTGTCAACGAAATACACTGAAAATACAAAAGCTGACACCCCCCCCCCTTCCAAAAGTAAAAAAAAAAAGAGGAAGAAATTTCTCTATTTATTACTCTGCACTAGTATTATAGAGAAAACGATACCTTCGAATGATTTTGCAATCTAGGAGGGAGATGAATCTTATAAATAGAAATGGATAAATTTGATAAATATTCTACTTCGTCACCCTCTAGTGGCCTAGCTCTGTGTTTGCAAGTGTCAGAATGATAATGCTGGTTATAAAACAAGCATGTTAACTGCAAAGTATCACAAATTTTCATGATTTTAATTCTCATATATATCTAAAAAGGGACCGATTCATATCAGGGACCTTTTGGCATTTACTTCACCATGTCCTTTGCGTAGTGTTTATTTTTTTTCTTGACGGAATTCAATAGATCGATCCATTTGACTTTAAATTTTATATTCATTTGTTTTGAGTTTTGATTGAAAAGTGAAATTAGGAAAAAATAAAATGCCCCGAATTCTGGATATCATATTCCTTTTGTATTTCGTTTCTCATATCCCGATAACGGTTTTATTTGACTCTCAGGTGATTTTCCCAGCATGGCTGTATCCGAAAGTGGTATGCATTTCTTTTTTTCTATCAAAACAAACAGAATAGAAGGAAGTACAGTACGCCCCTCTGAGTCTCTCATGTCAAGTGTCAGTAAACTTACGGAACACAGTCCATCTTGGGATCAAGATATACTTTTATATGATTTTCTGTAATGTTGATATATATATACAGTCAAACCTTTTGATCTCAAACTCAAATACCAAGGAAAAATTCCAAGATATGCAGCAGGGAATTCGAGAAACCAAGTAATGAAGTATAAAATTAATACACAAAGAAACTAGAGATTTCTGACATTGAAATATCCATGGTTTTCGAGATATCCATACTCAAGATATCTATTTATAATGATTGAAATATGAAATTCAAAATGTCCATTTCAGCTTTTGGATGTGAAGAAGAAATACTGTGAAGATTTTAAAGATGTTCTCATGGCTGATCCCCCTCCCTGGTTCAAGTCATTCTGCTATTGTGAACTTCTTGTACAATTTCCTTTCTTTTTTGTTGCAACATATGCCCTGTGGAAAGGTTTGTACAGTACTATTCTAATTTCATTCTTTTTTAATTTGTTTGTAATTAGATCTTCACAATTAAGCCAATGGGTTAATTTTCGCTCTGCTTCACTGTGATAATTTCTTGTCAGTATTTATGATGACCATTTTTTTAAGTACCCGGTACATGTACAGTTTTTGTGCAGCAAATAACTGTACATATAATTATTTCTCATTCAACATTGATCGGACACTCACGAGGAGAGAATTGTCAGAAGGTCAAAAACCAAGGAAACCTTAAAGCTACCTTATCAGGCTTTAACTTCATTATGATTTGATTTTTTAAATTAATATTAAGATTCATATGTATGAATTGTAAACCAGTTATCTTACTGTAATATTTAATTAAGGAATAACTGTCAGATTTTTTGGTTTTATGATTTGATCAATCAATTGGCTTGAGTGATAATTTGCATAAAAGCGTTTATGCATAAAATTATTATGCTAGCCAATCGATTGATCATCGTCATGAACCCCGAAAATCTGACATTTATTCTGATCTTATATTTATGAGATCTAGATACCCCAAATTTATGTGCTACATAAACAAGCCCATCGTCTTGCGATTTTGTCTTTATATACTTATCACATGATGAGTAAAGATGAGATCAACCATGGGTATCTGAAAATGAAGCAAGCCCAGCCTCTATCGCAATTTTTCCACCCACACAGGATTTTTTTAACCACGCCTATCTATGAGCCAGTATATTTATGTAGAAATAAAGTATTTTTACTATTAGTTTTATCTAGGACAAAGAATTCTAAAATGTAAATATAATGGAAAATAGCCAACAAATAAATCAATACAAATGTATAATTATTTCTCTTCCTAGGTGTTCAGAAGTGTCAATGGGTTCGGGTGCCCTTTATTGTTTATTCCACACACGTTGCCACGACAACTGTTGCTATATGCTACCACATTCTTATGGAGTCCTTCAGACACCCAAAATACCCTGGACCAGAAACACTCAGCGAGAGACTTTACCTACTGGGAATATATTCTCCATATCTTATAATTCCAATATTACTTTTACTTGATTCTCTTTTTAGCAAAGTGTATACTAAGAAAATTAAACAGTCTTAGTCAATGTTGATACTTGAATATTCAATGTCATTTTATAATCTTGTATTTTTGTTTACTGACTCCATTTCATACATATGTTTCTCTGAATATAAAATTAAAGAAATTTTGACTTGTGTTGTTGTTGAAAATCAAGTCAAAATCTAACCTGAATTATATCACAGGAGATGCTGTATTTATCAATTTTACTGTCATATTCAGTAAATAAAACAATATGTATTATTATTATAGGTATTGCATTTTTTTTTATGTACTGAAAATTTAGGTAAAATTAATAGGTACGCAAACTCCTGTAATTATATGAATATTCTGTACTGAGTTTCATATTCAATTAATAATTAATAATAATCCTGCACACAGGAATATTCTACATAAGTGCAATAAGGAGTATCTTTACAGATAAAATGAGGTAACCAAAATTAATTCAGTACAATTAAGAGACGAGACAGAGATATTAACCAAAAATCAATTACACTGTGATGTATTACACATGTATTTTATTATCTATATCAACTAGAACTGTCCAATAGGGACAAATACCCCCGCTGGGTTTTTCAGAGTAGGTGCCAATTCAGAAATATTTTATGGATCTACTAAGAGGTGTTCACTATTGTCTAATAAAGTGCCCCGCCACAGCATGATACCCCCATCAAATATTGTTCGATAATCATAAATTGGTTAGGGTGCAAGAAAATCAAGTAACCTTGATTAACAGATTGACACAGACTACAATGATCTAATTTCCATTTCTTATCATGCTTAAAATATTGTACATACATCTCTAAGAGACTTACAGTGTAGGGATTAATTAAAACAAATAATACATCATATAATTCTAAACTGGCTGTGTTAGAGCTTAAGAAATATCCATCTGCAGCTTTCAATTGTTTATTGCATATTTTATGAAATAATGGAAATGCTACAGTCTAATAAAAAAAATCAAAAATTAATTATTCTTTAGACTATAAAATTCTAAGTGAGACATGACTGCAATTTGTTGCAAATATATAAAACTTGAAATGTAATTTTTTTTTTAATGAACACATGTATAATTAATTTTAATTATATTATTCAATACTAATTCAGTTTTAATCATACACTAAAACATCAATTTGTTTTAATTACATTACACCAATTGAAAGATCTTTATCTGAACTACAGCCATCAAGAACTCTTAATTAACACAAGCAACTATAAGGCCATTTCTTTTTGCCCAACTCCCAAGAGATAAATTAAGATAACACAGCATGATGCTCTTGTTAGTTAACTCCCGACAATGAACTCATTAATTAATTTCTCTCTAATTTGACATGCACATTTCTGCTATCAAAAAATCTCCTTGACCAGTGCTTGATAATTATGCCCATGGGACAAACTGAATTCCTTTCAAATCATTAACATTTGTCACAGAATTTGCTGTAAAGTATATGATAAAAAATAAGTTTTTACTTGATTTAGCATTTTTTAATAAGGATACAACTATATTTTTATATTTTTTAGGATTATGAAATTTAAAATTTTAAAGACTTATTTTTTTTTTTAAAAATCACTTAAATTAAAGGTCACAGTGACCTTGAAATAGGTTTTGACACACCCTCTACCAAAGATGCATAAATTGTCCAAGTTTGATGATTGTAAGTCTAATAGTTTTCTAGTTATGAGCCAAACAAAATCACAAAATAAAAAAGAAAAAATGCCTGTAAAATGCAGAAAAATCATCCAATCATGATGAAAATCCCAGGTGCACACCTTCATATGGTGAATAATAAGCGTAATAAATTTTCAGACAAATCCATCTAACAGTTTCTGAGAAACGGTCCGGACAGAATCTTGTCTACAGACAGATGGACAGACAGACGGACATGGTAATTCCAATATACCCCCCTAAACTTCGTTTGCGGGGGTATAACAATGCATATAAATTTAACATGTTTAAAGTCTAACTCTTGGCATTTTTATGTAACAAACAAAAATAATTTCACATGTACTCATATTAATCAGTTTCTTTTATTTATGTCAAAATTGACAAACTGAAATACCCAACAAGACAATGTATAATACTGATACAGTACAATGATGCATTTCCACAAAGTACTAAAGTTAAATTTATTTTATTCTACTTGGTAAGAACACCAGGTGATAAAATCTAAATGACTCAGACTGTGTGGTTTATTTTATACTTTAATTTTACTTGTGCATGTATTACAATAATAACTTACTTAAAAAGATTCTTTTTTAAAAATTCAGGAAACATTTATCATAAAATGCAGCCTGCAAATAAGCTGAACTTATTCGTCATTTTTCTGATACCTTCTCACCATCACATGTATTTAACATGTTTAAATCCTCTATATCATCACCGTGACCATTAGGATAAATTATGACATAAATTTGATTAGTTGACATCAACACAACTACATGTGCAAGTGTTGCTTTAAGCTGTCCTAATTCATTCTACCAGTTCCATCTGGAATATGTTCAACAGGATATCACACATATGCTTCTTAATCTTTAAAGCAATGGAACTGATATTGCGAGAAAATAAAATTTCCAGAAAATGATGGAAACACATATCACTGAAGATAATTTACTACTATGTGTATATCAGTCTATCATCTTGATTTTATTTTCTTTTGACTAGAAGACTTCATGTAATGTTGAAAACTGTAAAGTAAGCCTGCTAACACAGCCAATAATAGAAACGCACCAGTTGTCTCTTGGTAATATTCGGCACTCTTTTTTTTCTCCAGATAAATATTATTTTGATCTTTTTCGAATTTCTCTTTGTAGTAAGCCTTTAAATAAGACTCTATCATCCTCTGATCTGTAATATCTTTGTAATTTTTCATTGTAATTTTGTCTAAATCAGTTCTAACAGGTTTAGGGGGTATTTTAAATGGATCAAATTCCTCCTCTTCTGCCTGGGACTGCTTTGGACCATGAGCATGAGCTCCTGATATCAAGCCTCGATCATACATTCTCCGTGAATGAACATTTCCTAGAATGATGTAGGCATCAGATATCAATTGAAACTGCTTTCTAGATTCTTCACTGTCACTGACATCAGGGTGGTGTATTTTGGTCAGGTCGATGTATGCTTTCTTGATCTGAGTTTGACTGGCGCTAGACTCAACACCAAGTACTTCATAATAATACGTGTTTCGTGTATGGCGATGCTTTGTGACGTACTGTCGTAAACATATGCCATTTAGTCCCCAATCAGTGCCCCTGTAAAACCTCGGAATGTAATGTAATCCCAATGTCCTCATCGGGAATGCCTTTACAGTCACTACTGCAAAAATATTAAAGAGTTCGTATTTAGTATATTCTCTCTTCTTTTCCCAAGAGATAAATGAATGTTTCTGTCACTGGCTTGAATTACTATTTACATAATTTACTCCGACCCCAGACAACGGTCAGTCGTCCTCCAGGCGATCAATATCACTTTACGTCACTATCGAAATATTCATGAGCATCATTATTAAAAGCATCCGAAAGACTAAGATGTGAGGAACCTTTTTCGGAATTCCAAAGTTTACAACGAAGATCTAGAATTACTCTGCAATATATTATATCCTGTTTCATTTTGAAGCATGGCATCAGGTGGAAGACCAGAAAGACAAGCTCCTCCTGAAATAGTAAGACAAAATTACTTTCTAACAGCATTCAAACCACAGGCACGTGAAGTTTTATCAATCAGTCGCTCAATATGCCAAATATCGAAAAATTCTACGTCCTCTATATATCATAAAAAATACACGAGGGGGAATTTTTTTTCAATATTTGGCATATATACATAGCTGCAGATGTGTAGCTCTCCGAAAAAAATTATTGATAGACTGGAGAGCTACAGTGCCACCCATTGAAAAAACTGTATATTTATTGCGCACAAAAAAGTGCGCTCGATTCTTGATTAATTTTTCAAAATTCTTACCTCAATTGCAAAAATGGAAGATTTCAAAAAAATACTCTCTCCTCTATCAAGTTCTCTCGTAGTTGACATCTGAACGAAGCATATTGGACCGAATTATCTTTGAAACCAAAATGGCAGTATAAATAAGCGAAATGTCCGAAGATTGCAATATCAGGACCAGGAGGACTATTAACAACAATTATGAGGAATGTTTTGTTGTGGAAAGAGTCAAAGAATATGTTAGGAACACACGGTTAGTAATATTTTGAGATTACAGCTTGAAAAACATGGAGAAATAAATCGATAACCGAGCGCATTTTTTTGTGCGCAATAAATATACAGTTTTTTCAATGGGTGGCTCTGTAGCTCTCCGGTCTATCAATAAATGTTTTTTCGGAGAGCTACAGACCTGCAGCTAACACATACAATACTTGCAGTGTGTATATAAGTTGAACTGAAGCCATCACAAGAATCTCGTATAGCTTTTTGATGGTAAACAAGGGAGTTGAGCAGACACCATTTTTTTTTTAACATTTAATGATTTATAGGGTATATATTATACATGTACAATCAAATCTAATTATCAAATTAGCTGCCTAAATGGGAAAAGATTAAACTTCTTCGAGTTATTGGAGATTTTGAGATAATGATTAAAATAATAAATGTATATAAAGAGAAAGTAGTTGGGACTGCCAACACACTGAAAACACATCACAAGTGTAACAGAGACATTTTATTGCTTCTCTGGGGATTGGACCTGGGGCTCTGGCTCAGTCCAGTGCTTTACCAATTGAGCTAAAGGGTTAACCCTTTAGCCCGAGGTAGTAGGAAGCCGTGTTTCTGACACTACCACAGTAGTATTCAATACATTGTTGTTCATATAACGAGGTTCATCTGTAAGTGGAAACACAGGCACCTATGAGAGTTGCTTTACTGCTGGGGTTTTTAACTGAACAATTAGGTTTGTTTCCAAGGAGCTTGAAGGAGGGAAGACTTTGGTGGTCAGACAGGTTCAATTGCAGTGGCCAGAGAGCTCAGTGATTTGAGCACCTGACTGGAGATTCAGGGACTGGAGGGAGACTGGGGGGGGGGGACAAGTTTGAATCCTGGTCTGGTTTGTCACATTTTTTGCCTCTCCCATTACAAGATATGTTTTATGATGTCAAATTGGAAATTTTTTCCTCACCTTAAGAGGTTAATGCTTGATGTTTGAAGTAAAACATCTGCATTCAATACAATAGTTCTCTAACCATGCTATTATTTGTTCATTTCTTTTAGTTTTACAATGAGGATGAAGCAAAGAAATATTCTTCAAAGTAAGACTTTCTGTAAAATTTAGGCATTACAATTGTTAAAAGCTGTTACATAAATTAGAGTTTCTACCATAAATTGGTGTAAAATAACATTTCAGTTTATGTTTGTTTTAAGCTTGTTACAAATTACATTGTTAGTGTACAAACCAAACTTAATGTTATGATATCAATGTTTTTTTTCCCCAAGACCTATTTCAAATGGTTCTTGTTCATCAGACTAATATACCGGTATACATATAATAAAGATTTTATAGTAAAATTTTTTTGAGAACAACATTCACTTATTTTTAGAATGTTGCATTTTGTGTACAAATTAGCTGCAAGTTATATCATTGTATATACAAGTAATCCATACTGTTATGTGCTTTTATAGGTCATTAGTGCCTTTTACAGCACTCATTTAATTCTGCAGAAGTATATACATTTTGATATTCATATTAACGTATTTCAGATGGAGAAAACGTCAGTGCACATTGTATGACATATATATTCTATTAAGAAAAAACTATTTTTTTCAGTACACGTATGATAGAAATACAGAGCCAGTTGTCAGAGAGAGCCTTGGAGATACTGCAGCTTCCCGATGAGCCCTGTTTTATTCTAGACATTGGGTAGGCTTTATATTGGAGATGTTTTGTAAGGGCAAAAATATTCATTTGGTTTGTTGGAGACAAGGGCAACCAAACTAAATCTCACCATTTGATATGACTAGATCCAAATTGAATAGGGTTACTTTTGAAACATCAAATCTTAATGCGCAGAGAACATTTTTAGATGACAAATCTATGAAATTTTATTCTCAAGAAAATTTTGGTGCTATGGTATAATTTGAACATTTCATCTGTTTCGATCTGATTTATCCAGATGGTTTTAACATTTCCTTTTTGAATTTTCAGGTGTGGGTCAGGTTTGAGTGGTGAGACAGTAACAGAACAAGGTCATTATTGGGTCGGCATTGACATCAGTTCTCACATGCTAGGTATGTGTCATTTATAAAACTTGCTGAAGTCAACAATGAAACAAACATTACTTTGAAAGGAGGAATTGTTATTACCCGGGTATATATTACATGTAACTAAATAGTATCATTGAACTGTTGAGATTGAAAGTAGTATTAAACTTAATGGTGACTCATTGATACTGCTACGTTTACTCAGGTGTCGCTGTCGACCGGGAGGTAGAGGGGGACCTGATAGAGGGAGACATGGGGTATGGAATCCCCTTTAGACCTGGAACTTTTGATGGTGTCATCAGGTAAAATATAAAATAATGGGTTTACTGCTTAAAGACCACAGTATTTTAAGTATAACATTTGTTTGTCTAAGGAACATTAAAAGTGAATTTACTCTAATTTCCGATTTTGATTTATATTTGCCAAAATATAAGAGATGAAAATCTCTTAAATTTACATGTCACATCCTTGACTGTTTTGTCAGATTTAAATTCAGTATTGCTCTAATGTTCTCTATTTTCAGTATATCAGCTTTACAGTGGTTGTGTAATGCTGACAAAAAATACCATCATCCACCAAAAAGATTACTCAAATTTTTCACTACACTGTATGCTGCAGTAGTAAGTGTGTTGGTTATGTTTTAGATTGACTTATGAAATTTACCGAAATTGAAAAATTAGATACATGTAAGAATATGTGTTAATGTCCAATTTAAATTCCTTTTGTTGTTCTAATCCATTCCATTATTATATTGTATATAATTGTTATTAAAAATTACATGTGCTGATATAATGTAATATTAAATCCTTAATAATTATTTAGACTAGAGGTGGTAAAGCAGTATTTCAACTTTATCCTGAAAACAGTTCTCAGGTAATTTTTAAACTTAAGATGTAATATCCCTCTGATAAGACGGATACTGCAAAAGCAGAAAAATTTGGGATAAAAATTCATTTAAGGTCAAGATCTAGTAAATGAAAGGTGCCTACAGATTTATCAAATTTGAGAAATAAATTCCTTTATTGATGCTTTACAACTTTGGCTTGGTCAAATAGGGTGTTTCGGGGCATAATTTGTAGGTAAATAAGATGAAAAACTGCTTTTTAAACTGTCATTTTCAAAGAAAATTAAGAAAACCAGTCATGAATATGGGAGTTTTTTTCATTTTTGACAAAGGAAATGTATCCAGATTGCCAACAGTATCACAGAAAACGGGAATTAGTATGTTCATGGCCTCTTCTTGAAACCTGTATCAAATTTAATATAGGTATCCGGTTTACTTTTAATATGATTTCAAATTGAATGTCATGAAAATACACTATTTTCTACATAATTCTGCTAAAGCCGTAAAGTACAGGAAAAAGAAAGTTGATACTGATTTTGACGTCATAATGGATCTAGCACCAAAAAATTAGTCTAAAGTTATTTACTAGATCTTGACCTTACTTATGAACTACTGGGTAAAATATTTCCTACACAAAATTTTCATTTGACTATACAGTTATTATTGAAAAGGGTTGCTTTTGAATTGATGAAATTAAATGCCCAAGAAACTGTGTTAGATAACAAATCAAGGAAATTTGATGTCTAGAAAAATTTTTGTTTCTACAGTAACTTTTCAAGGAAAATTTTCCAAACAATCCAATGAATTGTCTTTCCAGAGTGTTTTTTTTTTCAATTCAATTCACTTTATTACGTAAGACATACATCTTATTGTATACAATATAAATTTATAACATGTAAACAGTAAGGCATAGTGCGGGTATTCTTTTAACAGTCAGCATAATGATTATACAATCAGTATCATGATGATGGAGAATGTACAAACCATTTTTAAAAATTTGTTTATAAGGCAGTATGACATTCATTACCTAAGTTAAAAGCATGGTACAAAAACTTTCCCAAATTACAAAGGTCCTTAACATTATGTGCACATAATAACTGTATGAATTTAAACATAGATGGTTTTTCCCAGTAGAATTTTTTAATATATTTTACTCGTAAACCCTTGTATCGTGGACACTTTAAAACAAAATTGAATTCGTCTTCAATTTCAGAACTACAAACTTCACATATTCGGTTTTCACGCAAGATATTTCTATGGCGTCCACTTTCAATAGCTAAATTGTGTGATGACAGTCTTATCTTGCTGATTTGCTTTTTATAAATCAATGGAATAGGTTTTACCAAATAATATTGCAGTATGAAGTGGTCAATAATGTACTTAAATAACATACATCTAGATGAACTATAATGAGGACCATTAAACAGGCAAATCATTCAAATTTGATCTATGTTACAAATCTTGATTACTTTTTTCTATTGCCAAATTTTTATTAATTGATGATAATAGTTTACCGAAAACATTTAATCTTAGTTCCTTTATACTGTTAAAATTTAGTTATTTCTATCTCTTAACACACACATATATATAATTTATAAACACTTAAACAGTAACAGACATTTCAGATGCAGAATTTTTGTAATCAATTAAAGCAAATTACAAAAAGAGTTTTCAGTATGGTGTTGGATAGCTCAATAGGGTATACAATTTGGTCTAACAAGTATCACAGTAGGATTGAATCTAGGTCTCAGTCTTACAGCTGTGTCTGTCACCAGTAAACAGTCTCTGATTTACAGCTTGAGCTGGGTCATCTGACAATTTATATTCATTAATGCCTCTGTTTTACAGCTGGGTCATCAGTTAATGTTGAATGCCTCTGTTTTACAGCTGGGTCATCAGTTTATATTGAATGCCTCTGTTTTACAGCTGGATCATCAGTTTATATGTAATGCCTCTGTTTTACAGCTGGGTCATCAGTTTATACTGAATACCTCTGTTTTACAGTTGGGTGATCAGTTGATATTGAATGCCTTTGTTTTACAGTTGGGTCATCAGTTTATATGTAATGCGTCTGTTTTACAGCTGGAACTGATCACACAACAGGCCATGAAGGCTGGCTGGACAGGAGGGTTGGTGGTAGACTACCCCAACAGCACCAAGGCAAAAAAGTCAGTAAACAACTACATGTATACACTAATGTATCTGAAAATGTACACAGATTGTCAGTGGACTTAATTCCATACATTCTTCTACAACCTGACTTACAGAATTTCTGTTATTGATGAATAAAAAAGATGATTTCATTGAAGGGTCAAACCATTAGAATGATAACTTTGTTTTAGGATGTTCCTGTGTCTGTTTGCTGGGGGCCAGCCTCAACAGTTACCCAAAGGACTGGGAGAGGGAAACTCAGTGTCCAGTCATGCCTCATTCACAGACAAAAGGTACAGTTAGTGGGAGAAGTAAGGTAATAAAAATTCATTCCTGCATGTAAATCTTAAGGGATAGTCTTCCATGTATGCGGGTTGATCCAAAAGAAATGTCACAACTTTGATAAAATTGCTATAAATCGATGTAAAACAGCAAAATTATACACGACGAAAGCTTTATTTATTTCAAATCAGACCTGAAAAATTCAAAGGAATATGATATATGCTTTTCAAAATATCAGATTTTAAACAATGTGCGTTTATGGTACTCGCCACACCTAAATATAACGTCATATGACGGATCCGCGCCGTCATACTTTTAAGCGTTTCCCCTTCATTTCATTAAAAAAATATTTGTGATTCGCAAACACTTTCACCAACTTCACTTTCTTTAAGAATTTTCGGTACCATTATACACTCACTCTTTTCATAATTAAGCCCGTTGTCAAATTTTTTTGAACAGTAGCTTAAGGCAAACTTAAAAATATACATGTCACTCTATCCGTCTGTGTTTTTTGACAACGTCAGACACCTTTGAACGTTTACGTCCGATCTCCTATCTTTCGGTCTTCTTCTCCTCTGTTGATCATTCACTGACCCATCATCAGCCCAAAATTACTGAAACCATCTATAAAGAAGTCTGTTATTTACATTCTTTATTCTTTGAGTGTAGTTAATTAATGTAACTGTCGCTAATGATGATTCCCGTATTTTGAAGCAAAAATGCATTACAACTCATCGAGCTGTTTTTTTTTTTCCCATATCGACACTCCTTTTGTTCAATTCAAAGGACTAAAACAACAATGTTTATGATCACAAATACCAATGTCGTCATTTAATTTTCAATTAAAGACTAGAAAATGACTTGAATTGTGTCTTATTGAAAAAAATGAGAGATTTGGTGCTTTTTTAGAATCTTTTAAATGTGTTATTTTTAATTCTAAAAAAAAATAAACTTTAAAATATGACGTTCAGCTGTCACCCCTATGCTTTATGTTTTAAACATCTATAAAGTAAATTTAAATAAACATAATTAAATGAAAATTTCAATGTTTATTAGATTTTTATTTGTGCATCTTTTGGTATATTGTAATTGATAATATGACGCAAAATATAAAAGACATGGACACTGTGACATTACTTTTGGATCAACTGTCGTACATGTACATGTATATACACATTTCTGTCTATATTACAACCTGTTTGAAAAGCTGGGGAAGGTATTTTGTGATGGGTGGGGGGTTGGGGTTGGGAGGGGGCTGGTCTGTCCTTATGTTTATCCATAACACTTGAGGGTACCCATTTCTTATCAGCAACACCCGCTTTACCACTGAATAAAATTCAATGACACTTCTGTTGTCTTTTAAATTAAAATATAAGTTTTCAATTGGTGCATGTTCATCAGTTTTTGTTTTTGTTTTTTTTTATTACAAGGGGGTATTTAAATAGAAATTTCTTTAAAATTCTTTCTGAAAAATGCTACTTCTGTTACAGATATGACGCCATTAAAGCAGGAAACAATTCAGACTCAAAATTACATGAATATAATTATATAAGTTCAAGATCATAATGAGTAGCATTGACATGGTTACAGAAAATAAAAACAAAATGCTTCCTCTCTAACAGTTTCAGGTTGATTTCAATAAAATGTGTACAGATATAAAAATCATCAAAAAACAGTAATATACAAACTCTAAACTGCAGTTGAGTGTTGAAAATTGAATGGAGTAGTTTTAATAAAGAAACATTAATGTTAAGCAGAAAGAGTAATAAATCTTAACAATGAATGCATTCTGTTACAGGGAGAGACTGAAGAACATGAGAGGGAAAAACCCCAAGACCAACAGAGACTGGATTCTGTCAAAGAAAGAGAGAAGACGCAGACAGGGAAAGTGGGTGTATTTCATTTTGATACTTCAGGCATTTTTTTCTTCTTGCTGTTACAATATCATACAGAAGTTTTAAATATGATGGAAATGAGATAATGGCAGACTTATAATGTACCAGCAAAATAAAACTTAGTGTCAGTTTTGATTCTTACTCATATAGTTAACATGTGACTAACAATTACAAATAGAGACATATTATTTACAAAACTGAAAGATTAAGTAATCACAGTTTTTCTTTTCTTTAAATTCAATTCCTATCTGAATGCTATTATATCCATAGACTATTAAGTGAACTTTTCCCAATTTATTATTCTTTTCAGGGAAGTACGTGGAGATTCAAAGTACACAGGAAGAAAGAGAAAAGATCGGTTTTAGCAGTTATGAGTTTATATTTTAATGACTTAAGAAAGATCCTTCTACTGTTTAAAATGCTTTTACTTACACCAGTTCAATAGAAAAGAAAGGAAACATTTCTAAGTGATGAAGGAAAAAAAGAAACTGTGAAGTGCATGTACCTGTATGTGCTTTTTTGTTAAGTTTTCAAAATAAAATCAATAATTTATTTAACAGTGTATGTTTCTTATGAAAGTGTATTTGTATGGGGTAACATGAACCATCCAAGTCTAAGAGACTTGTGGAAAATACAGAGAAACTTATTTATAACAAAGTACTAGGGATGAGCAATACAAAACATTTAAAAGCTGAGGGATTGAAAATTGCTTCACTGTAAATGTGGATTCAAAGTGGGTCACTCTAACAATTAATGGTTTCCTGTGTACAGGGATGAGTGAGGGTTATAAAATATATGATATTTTATCATTTGTTAAAAGAAGCTGTTGTATGGAAAGGGTCGAGGAATGGGTAAACATACATTGAAAATTCATAAATAGAAAAGGTATTGCTGGATAGGGATTTGAAACCGGGATCCCTGCATTACTAGTCAGGTAATCCAACTAGTAAGCTATTCAGGCAAATGTCCTCTGTCCAGTGTATAAAGAACCCACAAGTAATCACTTGGATGGGAAGATCAGGGCCATGGCATGTCCTCACTTCTTAAGCAGTGTACCTAGTATTTGAGATTCAAAAGCTTCTGGGGTAGGCCTAGTCTTCTTTTTTTTCAGTGACCTTGTTCTTAGACAAGTATGAAAAACTTACTTGTGCAAACTTGTTTTGCATAATGACCCTCTCAGACACATTTTCACATGACCAAAAAAAAACTTGAAAAAATAAAACGAGTCTGCTTCCAATATTTTCCCATTATTGTGGACTCAAAACTAATCCTTTTGGTTGATATTGCCCTTTTTCCCCATTTTCTTTATATTCATGTAATATGCAATATAAATTTGTCAATGCTTCTCCATAATACAACAAGAGATGTTTGTAAAACACTTATGCCCCCCTCCCCCTAATAATTGAAAAATTTACTAAGTCCAAAGAATATAACTCTGTCCCAAATTGCTGGATTGTACCCAAAATAGAACTTGAACTAGATATTCTTATAAAAAATCTGTATATCAAATTTCAATTTCAGTATGTGCAACCTCTGCAAAGAAAATGAAAAGAAACTGCAAATAACTGGAATTTTTCTCAGTCAAGGGGCATAACTCTGTCAAAAATGGCTCGATCGTACCCAGAACAGAACTTGACTTTAATAGATGTTCTTATGATAAATCTGTAAATTTCATATCAGTATAATCAAACGCTGCAGAGGAAATGAACGGAAACTGCAAATAATTGGAATTTTTCTAAGTCCAAGGGGCATAACTTTGTCAAAAATGGCCTGATCATACCCTTATGATAAATCTGTATACCAAATTTCATTTGGTTGTGAAAAAAATGAACAGAAACTTGGTGGATCGACAGACAGAACATCCAACCAACAGACCGACCTACAAAAGACCAACCGACAGACAGCTGCTTTGCTGACAGACAGCAGCAAAGCAATATGCCCTCCTTTCTTCGAAGAGGGGCATAAAAATGATCAAGAAAGGAATTGTATACTGTATACAGGGTTATTTTCGCCCCGTCTTATTTTCGCCCTTTCACTCTTGCAAACAATTTTGCCCCGTTTTAAATTCGCCCAGTCATAGATTTGTTTAAGAAATTATACTGTATTCTTTGAATTCGCCCCGTTTTAAATTCGCCCAAATGAGGGTAGGGTGAAAAGGGCTAAAATAAAACGGGGGCGAAAATTTACCTGTATACAGTATTTTTCTGAAAATGACCTTGAACTTTTCCTACTTGCCCTTGGTTAAGGTCAGGAGCATGGTTTGTAGAGATAACTAAATATAATTGTGTATTTTGGAGGGTATAAAAAAAGCACATTTTTAGGTTATACTGATTTATTGTTATATAATATTTCCTAAGATGTACAGTCGTAATGATAATTCTTTGAAAAAAAATAGTTCATGTACACATTTTTGAAAATTCAATAAAACTACACTGTAGTAAATCCATTTACACCCATTTACCATTTCTTTCTTTAAAACTTGAAATACATGTAAAGCACTTATTTTGTTGCACATTTCTTAGATAATATCAGATATACAGAATCACACACTACATACAGTTTCTCTGTCAGAAGCAAAAAGTTACTAAATAATTTGATAAGTAATGCACTAGTTATACACATGTAATTGTTTTTATTGCCTCAGCACTGGAAATGGTGATTGGTCTGGATGATATGAGCATGATTTAGGGGATCCTAGGCCTTTATGGAGAGTTTCTCAAACCTTGACATCCAGCCATCGGCACTGGACCTGTGAATAATCAAATGAAAATAATCCTATACTGACAGCCAATTTAACAAGAAGTACAGTATATTGTATTTTGTATTAAATAAGAATTTACTTATCAATTTGATTGCTTCTTTGAGGAAGTAAATTCAAGTTTAAATGACAGTTCTATTGATATTTAATGACTGACTACAAATAAACAGAACACAATCTCTGGGGAAAATATACAGTGAAGCATCATTTAGTCTTCATTAGTACTCCACATATTTTGAAATAAATCTAACAATTGCTTAAAAAATTAAATTATTTCAGAAGGATTAAACATTATTAAAAATCTTAATGAGTGTGTTTAGGAGGTGGGTTAAAAGGTTAAAAGAACTTCACAGCTGAACATAATAATAGATTATAATGTTCATGATTATACACTATGAGTTCATCTTTGAAGATATACAATATCATCATTTAAAATACTTCACTTTGAAGATGTAAACAGACATGATCTACACTTTGAAGATGTAAACATACATAATTTACACTTTATTATCATGTATAATTTTGCTAGAAGCATCACTCGTGAAATAAAATTTCTCGCATGCATAAATTACATTTTTTAGGTGCTGAAATCTAATTTAACTGTTGATCAAATGTAGTCATGTATAATTTACACTCTGAAGATGTAGTCATGCATACTCTACACTTTGAAGATGTAGTCATGCATAAATTACACTCTGAAGATGTAGCAAAACACATTCTACACTTACTGAACTTCACTTTTTAGGATCTACTCTACACTTACTGAACTTCACTTTTTAGGATCTACTCTACACTTACTGAACTTCACTTTTTAGGATTTACTCTACACTTACTGAACTTCACTTTTTAGGATCTTTTCTCCAGCCAGCATCATATCAGCAATGCGGGACACAAAGGGGTCAAAGTTCAAACTTGCAGCTGCCACCACCTCATCTCCTCTTTAAAAAAAAATGAAAATCAGGAATAAAATGACAATACTTCAACAAGGTTGCTTTTCGCTGTTATTCAATAAATTTATCTGGTATTTCAGGACATAAATGTTGTAATGACCGTCATGTGATGAGCTTACTTTGTGTAGTAGGCAATGAACTTGGGAGCATCCAGGTCTCCATGTACAATGATGTCATCATATCCTGGACCATAACCTTGATAGCAACAGAAAGGTTAAAAGTTATAAATAAACTGTCTTCTAGAATAATACGATTTGTAATTTAACACATTTGATTTTTATCATACACAGTCAAAATATTTCAAATTACTTTCTCCAGAAAATTCTAGTCTTTTTTGTTATCCAGAAGTTTGCAAATGACACATACTACTGTCATTTTAAGGATTACAGACAACTTTTAATTCACAATTAATTTATTCCTCTTTAAATCAAGTTAGAACGATGTAAACATTTTAAAGGTACAGTACCAATTCTATGAATTATTTTCTTTTTCACTACAAATTTGATATAGTCACCTGTGTAGCGAATGCTTTTCTTATACTGTACTGTCCAAAAGAATGGCACACTTCTAATTGGTTCATCTTTTCCCAAAATTCCAAGGGCTGCTGTTTTTCCTAAAAATAAAATACTAGCAATTAAAAGTCATTTTCAGATATCACATTTGTAGTACATGTATTAAATGAAATTAGACTTATGTTTTGTGACTATATAAACCATATAACAATCAAAGTACTCAGAAGTACAGAGAGCCGGGCTCATTTACAGAGTAGAATGGATTTCTTACATGAATCACGTTTATATTCTGATGAAAAAATTATTTTAAAACTATCAATATAAATGATAAGACACTGACAGTGAGTTTTTCCTAATACCACGGTCCGATTTTGTCAGAATCAGAATTTCTGGTACCGCAGCTGAATGTAAAGAAACAGGCCATTCTGGTTCCCTCTCCTGCTTTACCTCGTTTTGTGACTATATATCAAAAATCCTTATGCTAATGAACTATGTTCTTTGACTTATGAAGTTTTCAAAGTCATTACTACAAATGTTTATTTTATATAGATAAAAACTTTTGAGATGACTTTAAAATAGCGACTATTGAGTTAGGACCACATAAGCCGGCAATTGCTCCATACCATGTGCATGAGCCATCTGCCAGTGCTGGACATTAACTTTTTGATCTCCAACACTGAAGAGTGGGAATTCCACAATGTCACCAGTAGCATAGACATCTGACTGATTTGTCTGCATCATCTTAAAACAAATTCATCAAGTGTAAATGTGCATCTATGATCGATAGGATGTATTTACATTTCTTTTCATCAATAGAACTCTTCTTATTCATAAATACACTATTTTTCTTTGCTTCTCCTCCATTGGCATATTCAAATTAATTAAAATATACTCTTTAGCTACTATTACTTACTTTATTTACAGGAATGAATCCTCTGTTAGTCATGTCTATACCAGAATCTTTGATGAAATCAGTAGCAGGAACCACACCTGTCAAAAGAGAAGTTTACTCCCAAGTTTTCAAGAAGTACTGAGTAAATACATGTAACTACATGTACTACATGAGTCTTTAGATTTAATGTCAGACTCTTGTTTCTCTTACCTACTCCCATAATGCACACATCTGCTGGTAGCTTTGTGTCATCAGATAAAACAGCTTCAGTCACTTTACCATCACTCCCTACAAATTCCTTGATCCCCCTCTCAAAATAAAACTTCATTCCATTGTCTTCATGCATCTTTAAAAGATATTTTTTTAGAAATAAGCTTTTAACAAATGAAAACTTCAACAAAATTAAATCTACACCACCTGAAGATTTTGCATAGTAATATAACAATGCCCATGTCATTCTTCATCAGATTTTTAAAGATTTCCTCCATAAATATTTCAAATTGAGCATTTGTCCCATGATCGGAAGATGATTGGTGTAATCCCCCATCAGCAACTGATCAAAGTTGATAAAATTAAGTTGCTACTGTTCACCTAGCACTCAAAAGTCTTATGGATGATCTGAAATCTTCAACAGAGGTCCAATGACAAGTTTTGAAGTATATCTAAAATTGTTTCTAAAATATTTCAAATGAATCTTTGCTCCCCTATTGTGGCCCCACACTACCCCTTGGAACATGATTTTAACAAATTTGAAAATTCATCATTAAATAAATATATGCAGCAAAAAAAATAGCATTTGATAAAAAAAAAAAAAACAAACAAACAAAAAAACACAGGTGAATGATGTATTTGCTTTACATTAAACCATTGAGATTTTACCTTTTTGAGCAGGGTGCCAATTTTTAATCCTAGAGTATTTTGAAATGGGACTTTTCCTCTAGCTAACACAGATACAGATCTAGCTTTGTCTACAACAGAAGCTGCCACCTCCATCCCTAAGCAGAATAGTTCTCAGTTATATTTTATACACACACTTCAGGAATGAATGCAAGGAATATTTTATATGGGTTGTGTGCTGCAAAATGTGGAGATGACAAAATATATAGGGAAGACTGTATTTCGAAGATTTCAAATTCCAGATATGTTAAACAACATGGGTCTGCAAAGAATATCTGACAGAAAGATAATGCATATTTTGATAGACGAATGCTTTTAATTGTGGAATTCTACATGGAATTTTGTTATTCCTTTTATTTTGACTAGGCAATATACAGGCAGTTACAATTTTAAACACTTGACTTTTAGGCTGAAATAATACACCAAAAAGAAGACGTGGTCATCTTTTTTTATCTGTACCCTGATACAGGACTAATTCAGGCTATACCGTATTTAGTCCTCAACATATAAACAACATCCTACACTTGGGTAAATACACTGTATTAGTCTGCTCAACTCTACACTTTGGCAATTGAAAAGAATATAACGAAAGAATATTAGTACACAGATTTTAAAAGCATTATAACTTGTCTGAGGAAATGTGCAAGCTAGTGATACAGAAAAAAATAGTGCAGTGTTAATTGTGAATAATTTTGAGGAAAATCAGTGCTTATGTTTCTCAGTGAATGAGGTGTAGGTATATAAAAGTAACACACTATTTCACAGCAAGACAGAAAAAAATGAATCTAAAATCCCATCACCATGCAAGACAAATCTAAAACCTAGAAGACAGACTTTTTTGGGTTCCACAATTTTTAAAAAAAAATTACCATCTTGTAAATATTAAATATTAGTCTCCAAGGTTTTAAAAAGTCACTATGCACCACTAAAGAAGCACATTTAACAAGAAACTAAGCATTATGTGGTACCTTCTGTAAAACTGATCCCACTTTCTCTCCTAGAACCAGCTGGAAGGGGACTTTGATTATGTCCACCACTGAAACAGTGGCAGCGGTGCCAGCTAATGCAGACGCCACCTCCATTCCTGTTCAAGAAAGTCAACCCAAGTTACCACACCATCCGCCTGCTTTACTTAAGCAATGTACAATATGTATTTATCCTGCATCTAAAAGCACCTGCCTGTAAAGTACTTTCTCAGATGTTGCAAAAGTTTCATCAAGATCAATGTTTTAAAAGCAATTTTCTGTCTGATGCACTGTAAAAGTACCTCACAAATACCTCTGCTGCAACAGCATATCTTTTACAATTAAGTGCTATGTGATGTAACATTAATTTGTTATAAAGATTAAACAAATATTTTTGAAACAAAGAACTAAGAATTTTTTAGCATCTTATACTATTACAGATGGAGTAATAACTAAAACCTCTTAAATATGAAGACTGAGGACAAAAACTTTTATCTTTTTAATTATAAGTTGAACTTTAAAAATTGGAATCAATATTGAAAATGGACCATATATCTTAGCATTAATTATAATGCCACTCAAAAGGTGAAAATCAAGAAAATATTCCTTGCATTCATTTAATCAATTGCTTTGATGTTTGAAAATCAGAAATACACTTGCAATGAATCGCATTCAATTATTTTTTTAATTTTAATTTTCAATGTGTTTTAAAGTAAGCAATAAGCAAATTTACTGAATATATCTGATTGACTAATTCCTTGGATCATTGCATTCTTTGTTTACTGAGAAAACCTGACAGTAACATCGCACGACCACTGAAATGAACGAAGCCATCAGACAAACCAATGAACGAGGATCCAATAATGACAACATTTTTGCCTGCAGCCTTTTCCGCGATTTGATTGGCATCCTCTGGAGTTCTCAGCTGATAAACATTCTCTAGATCCGTTCCTGGGATTGGTAACACTCGTGGTCTGAAGAAAGATCAAAATAATCCTCATATACAGTTGAGAATGTGATGGCATATCAGTGTTTCATTTAAGTTCTTTAAATGTGTGTGATAAGTATCTAAATTTTCATATTATTTCCATTAAATAGGAAAAAATTCATGTAAATCCAAGTAAAAATCTTTTATAGAGAACCTTTAATGTATAAACTGGAATTAGTTTGCATTTTTGTATTAGACTGATAGAATTTATAATGTACAATGTACATTTATCATGTTTATGCATTAAACTATACTACTGTCTTTTTTAAAAAATCTAGAATGTTCTGTTATCACAGAAAACAAAATGAATGTTGGATAAAATGATTTGCAAATGATAACAAATAATTGCATAATAATTAGTCTGAGTCTAATTAAGGCTAGTTTTATCATCAGAAACTGTCTTACCGCCCTCCTGTGGCGACGACTAGTGACGTGTACGATTCTGTGCTGCCATCTTTGAAGGTGACTGTCTTGCTGGAAGTGTCTACAGCAGTCGCCTAAATATCATAAGACATGAGGGATAATTAATGAAATATCATTTCTATTTAGTGGGTACTTTTACACAGATCAGATAAAATAATATTGACCTTTAATCTATTCTAAAGATATTCCTATATCTTCGTGCTATACTTTTGATTCACTGAGTAAAGTTCATCAAGTGAGGTTCTTGGAGAGTAATAAAATCCTCTGTTTTATATTCAGAAGCCAAGGTGACCTCAGTTTGACATAAATTATGTAAGAGACATAAACAAATCAGTGCTACTGAAGTGTAATATTGTACCTGTTTCTGTTTAAGGATATTAATGTCAGCTTTGGTATAAAAGTCCAAGCTCCTTAGAGCTATCTTATCTGCTGTCATGTCCAATGCCTAAAAATTAAAAAAAAATTATTTTACGAAACGTAAAAGAGAAGAAAATCAAGAAATTTTGAAATATTTTATGTAAAATTTTGTATCAAGCCAGTGAACTCCAAAAACCTTGCTAAGTTTGGGTCTGTCGTACGGAATGTTGTTTTCTTGTGTTGCTATGGTGATTTCTCCAGTAAACCCTTCCTGTCTCAATGTTTCAGCACAAGTCACAGAGGAGGGGCCTAAAAGTACAAGATTTTGATTAGTTTAGTGATTTAATACACTGAACATTTGGTTTATTTCATAAATCCGACAAATTTCCAAAAATCCATGAGTGAATATTTTCATCATGTTTAAACATTTACTATACAAAGTATTGAAAATAAAAATTCATTAAAATATAAAATGCTAATATTTCTTCTCATGTTTTTTAAAATATCAAACTCACCAAATATTCTAAATGTCAAAATACCTATAATGCAGTATAAAATACATAAATGTGCCAAAACCATATAAAATTATCTCAGTTCAACACATGATCAATCGTGATTATTTAAAATGATTAAAGTTAAAACAGATATCCTCGTTACCTCCACCTATGATAAGGACTTTTTTGTCACTGGGTTTGGCTGCTTTACACATGTTACGCTGGACTTTAGGATCAGCTAGTGCTGATTTGCTGGCAGTGACTTTAACATTGCCATCCTTGACTTCAGTCTGGAAATGTCAGAAAGTCTGTCAGAACTTTATCAAGTTCATCATCATTACACAAATTATTGTAAAAAAACAGTGAATTAATTTCAATGGCAATAAATACTACCACAGATATAAGTACCGGTACACAAAGATATACATTTAACTTCATAGATCAACACTTTTATTTTAAAAATTCAAATAAAATTAAAATGGATATTTTATTTAAATTTCATGAAATTACATTGATAACTTTGCACTCAAGTTTCACTACTCCTGTATGCATTTGGTATTTCAGCATATCATGCCTGAGTCTATGCACACAACATTCAATGTTTATTATTAACCTTGAACTTTGGAATGCTGTCTAGTCCTGGGAAGTCTTCTATATCCCCCGTTTTCACACTGAAGCAAGCTCCGTGCCAGGGGCAGCGGACCCTGCCATTACAGTGACTTCCATTGATGAGTGGAGCCCCGTAGTGAGTACACTTAGATCCCAGAGCATGGAATTCTGGTCCTTCACGGACAACTAGGACCTTACCATCACCAAGGTCAAACTCCTTCATCCTACCATTATAAACAGGGAAAATGTCATCTTTATTTTACACATGTACCAAAAATGGAACTCTTATCAAGTGCACCTATGAGTTCATTCGGTTTTTTAATTCACATTTAAAAATCTTCCTTAACTCTTACAATGAAGAACAAGAGGCCCACGGGCCTTATAGGTCACCTGAGTAGCATGTAACAACTTTCCAACAATTGAATTTGGTTCGTGTTTTAAACCAGAGGCCATGATTTAAATTCACAAGTTTGAAAGAGGCACCATTGCTTATCATAATTATACACTTGGCACGCTTACTCTAGTTACTTAATACCCAAAGGTAGATCAGAATAACAAAGAGAAAATGCACTTCCACTTTATAACCAGTTGTGAATCCCACCCCACAGGAACCACTGACCCTGGGGCCAAATATTTCAAAATTTTGGAAATTTTATCATAAATTTTATTTCATCATAAATGGTTGATTAATACCAAAGAGCAGATTTAAAAGCATTAATTTATTTTCAGACTATGTAACATCCCACCCCCACCCCACCCCTCAATACCCCTGACCCTGGGGACCTGAAAGTAATCATTTTGCTAGATGCACCTTTCTTCATCATAAATATAGTTAGATCATTGGCATAAAACCTGAAGCAAAGGAAAAGGTTTTCTAAGAATTAATATATTTTCACTATATAATCAAAAGACACCCGCCCCCTTATAGCAAATGGCAAAACCCTTAACCCAGGGGCCATAAGATTCACAAATTTGGTTGAGGCACTCTTGCTCATGATAACTATGTACTTAGTTTATATAATACCCAGGAGCAGAGAAGAAGATTTTCTAAGAATTAATGTCTTTTCACTATATAATCAATTGAGCCCCCCCCCCACACCAGAACCCCTGACCCAGAAGCCATAAAATTCACAATTTTGGAAGAGGCACTCGAGCTCATCATAACTATGTACTTAGTTAGTTTATTTGATACCAGGAGCAGAGAAGAAGATTTTCTAAGAATAAATGACTTTTTCATTATATAATCTTATCAATAGAGCCCTGCCCTAACACTAGATCCCCTGACCCTGGGGCCATAAAATTAATAATTTTGAAAGAGGCACTCTTGCTCATCATAACTATGTACTTAGTTAGTTTATTTGATACCCAGGAGCAGATAAGATTTTCAAAGAATTAATGCATTTTCACTATATAATCTATTTAGCCCAGCCCTAGCACTAGAACCCCTGACCCTGGGGCCATGAATTTCACAATTTTGGTAGAGAACTCAATGCTCATTACATTCATGCCAACAGTTTGATTGCTTGATGTCCAGGAGTAAAGAAGAAGATTTTTAAAGATTGCACTAATTTTAGTGGTTTTGGCCCCATCCCCCAGGCCCCAGGGGGGCAGGGACCATGAAATTCAAAATTTTTGTTCCCCTTCACCCATAGATGCTGTATACCAAATTTGGTTGAAATTGGTTCCGTGGTTTCAGAAAAGAAGCTGAAAATGTTCAAATGTTAACACACGTATGGCACGCCAAATTCACAAAAATGAGCTAAACATAGTTTCACAGTCGATAAACTAGGTTTATCGGTTGCAAACTATAGTTTACGGACTGTAAACTATAGCTAACAATGTTAATCTATATTTTACATCCGTAAACCATAGTTAACGCGATAATCTATGTTTCACAACCGTAAACTATACTTAACACTAAAAACAATCATTTGCAATTGCAAAACAAAGATTATCTGATAAATACAGTTTCACGATTTGTAAACTATCGTTTACAAACCGTTAACTATAGTTAACGATCTGATAAATATAGTTTCACGATTTGTGAAACTATGATTAACAACTCTTAACTATAGTTTTCGATTGTAAACAATAGTTTACAAACGTGAATCTATGTTTATCAACAAAATCTATTGTTAACGCTTATTACAGAGAGATAAACTAAGATTATCATTCGTAAACTATAGTTAACAACCGTTAAATACAGTTTTACAGATGAAAACTATACTTAACGAATCGTTAACTATACTTAACGAATCGTTAACTATAGTTTACGATTTGTAAACTATAGTTTACAGTCGATAAACCTAGTTTATCAATTGTGAAACTATGTTTATCTCATTTTTGTGAATTTGGTGTGCCATACACACGACGACAGACGAAAACGGATAGCAATAGGTCACCTGAGTGACTCAGGTGACCTAAAAATCCTATTAAATAATCTAAATTGCTTCCTTTTGACACTGAATATTGAATGTAAACATACTAACCCAGGAATAATGGTAAGTGTATAGAATGAAAATAAATTTTTTTAAAAAATCTGAGTAACAATATGGATTCATCATTGATTATTGGACCAATATTGTATTTTGTGCTCTACTCTTTCACATGAATTATCATTCCCACATACATGCTGGTTCACTGAATCTTCTGATATACATGAATTTTCCTCCCACTGTAACATAAAATACCCCTTCCCCTCCCCCCTCCTGAATCAAAATGATTCTACTGTGACTATTTACATGTACAAAGTATTAGTTCCTTTTACAAGAAATAACTTATTAGATTGTAAGTACTTTAATAACTCACTCTCCATCCTTGAGATCAGATTCTCTACAGACGACTGCTGACACTGTGTCTGCCATATCCTCTACTGAATCTTCCTGCTGCTCCACACCAACACCGTCTGTGACAACCTGGACTGGTTCTCCTTGGTCTGGTTCCTCCTGATCTTCTGTCTGTAAAAACACAGCACTCACTAACAAACAAATCCTCTTCAAAAGGATTTAAAATATACTGGAAATTATTTCAGAGCCAGTGCTCTGTAAACCAGGTATTTTCAGTCAGGTTTGTTTAAGTTAGAGAAATCCTAGTTCTGAGAATTTGGAACACATGTTTTTATCTGTGTTTTATGACCTTTTTGTAGAGATGACAAGTTTAACACATTAATGGTGAAGTGTTCGTCTGATCATTAAAGATGTCATACACCTGTAACAAATGACAAGCAACCAGTCCCTAACTGCAAATAAGACTTGCTGTGTATGCACAAAGACTAGATAATGAGAAAACCCGTAACACTGTGGTCACTTCGGGGGCTATTTGACACTTGTAGTGTACATCTAATATTTTCTAGGTGAACAAGTAATTAAAAATAGTTCTCTTAACAGTCTGGATAGGTTGTCTCCATGAGAACACATTTATGCTATATAATAATGTTAATTAAAACTACAAAACATAACACAAAATCATGACAATGATAGCTGTAGTAGTTACTTGTTCTAGATGTGTTTCAGATCTGCCTTGTGTTACCTGCTCTGTGTTGTCTGGCTGTGAGTCGTCTGCTATTGTGGCTTCCTCCTCTGTCGTGTCTGCTGGTTCCTCCTCTGTGGTATCTGGGGGTACCTCCTCCGTTGTATCTGGTGGTACCTCCTCTGTGTTATCTGCTGGCTCCTCCTCTTTATTGTCTACTGAGCTAGGCTCCTCTGAGGGTGGCTCCTTGTTTGTGTCCTCAGGACCTTCTCCTGTCTCCTCCTCTTCAGTGTTCTTTACTTCAGACTCCTCAGCCTCTTTCTGATTTTCTTTCAAATCTTCAGCCTCTTTCTGAGGTTCCTCCGCTTGGTTTTGAACGTCTTTGTCAAGATCTTCTTCTTCTAAGGGACCTTGTTCCAAAGTTTCTGATTCAGATTTCTCTTCTTTCTGGTCCTCTACTTTTAGTGTAGTTTCCTCAGAGTTCACTGTTTTACTAGTTTCAGAATTTTCTTCACTACTGTTATTAGCATTTACAGAATCTTTAGAATCATCAATATTATTTGTTTCACTAGATTCCTCTGAATTTTTAGTGGTTGTAGTATTTTGTTCACCACTCACTGCATTAGAATTTTCTTGAGCATGAGCACTGCTATCGTTTATCGGCTCCTCTTTGGTCACTGGGAGACTGGTTCTATTTATAGGTGTGCAGTCCACATTTTCTGATTTCCCAGAATTCACGGAATCAGGGTCTATATTTTTAGATGTCCTAGCTTCTACACCATTGGATTTCTTGCTGCCTGATCTCTTCTTCACAGATTCTCCAGCTATAAAATAAAGGTCATAATTTATTAAGCTTTATGAAATTTATTATGCATATTCAATTCAAAAATATCTTATATATGATTTAAATTGAATTGTTTCAATTATGTTATCCTATAGAAATATACATTGTATGTGTTGCATACATGTATTGCATGCATACTAATAAAATTGTATCTTATCTTCTAGTAAAATTTTGTGACATATCAGTACACAAATACTGAGAGCAAATTCTACTATCCCAAAGTACTTTGTATTTGTATTAAACCCTTTCACATATTTCTTTAATATGAACGTGTCACAATGAGCATTTTATTTACTTTGTTTCTTCTACAAATATTGAAATAGGTGTGTCAGGGAGACACTTATGCCCCTGGTTAGCATTTAACATGCAAGTTTAAAATAAATGTCCAAGAGTGTGAATATAAAAAATGGTGTAAATGGCCCAAATATGATGAACTTGATCTATCTGTCCTTACATATATCCATTATCTAAATTAAAGAACCCTTTTAAGAACAACAATTGAAGTTTTCTTCTTTGGGGAATTAACCTGGTTACATTAAACATGAAAGTGTTCCATGAAAGACAAGCTGTCCATCCAAATATTGGATATAGTATAGCTATATCCTTCCCACATCACACAAATACTTCAACTTTAATGAAATCAAACTTGGACACCTCTCCTCTTTTGGGGTCTCGATCATCAATGATTTTTTTTCAGATAAGTTGTCGATTTTTTAGCTTAAATAATAATAATCTGTAATCATTTAATCATATAATATATAACACAATTATTATTGTTTTCTTAATTTAGTTTGATGATTCGGCCACCTGAGGAGTAAATATTCATTGAGCATGCATACTGACCTCAAAATGTACAATATTTTTTCATCATTCTTCATTTCACCTCAGATTAAAACTTTTAAAGAACCAACAAAAATTATTACATTGGAATGAAGTGAACTGATGCATACATTTAATTTTTCACACTGAGAAACATACATATTAATATAATAGCTACATTACATTTATAAACATGCTATTTAAATTTAAAAAGTCTACCTACCATTACAAAAACACAACAAAACTTCTAACAGTAAAAACTTGGCTTAGGTTTATAGTAAGATAGACCTTGTTTATAATCTTTAAATACCCCACATGACAAGCTGCCTGGGTCTGAGATGATAAATCAGTACTAAGAGAGGGAACATAAATTAGAACGTTTTCTGATAACAGTGTTTTTAAATCATACCAGATCAGGGGCCTGTTTCACAAACATTTCCTAAGATATGTCGTAAGACATAACTTAAGATATGCCTAAGTTATAACTTAGGAAGTTCCAAGATTTGTCACAGCTGTTTCACGAAACAATCTTATCTTAAATTTTTCCTAAGTCATTTCTTAAGTTGTACCTTTATAAGGACTAATAACTTCTCCGCTCTATCTACAACTCTCAGTATGTCAGTCTGGGTTATATTTTTAGCTTCAAAAAACGGAGGGGATTATCCCCACTTTCAAAGGACTTGGACAGAAGTAAGTTTTACTTTGCGAAGTTTGCTGCTAGAACTAAGCATTCACAGACACACCCTTTCAAGCCTTCTTCCCATCCGAGCACACGACATATGTATTTTTTAAAATATTGTTCCACGTTTTATAGGTTTACTTTATTTTGCTCTTTATAAAGTATCGATCCCGGGTATTGTTTTTTACTATACTTTTCTACTTGTCAATTATTGAATGAAATTTTAAAATGATTGCTTCTTAGTGAACACATGTGAGGGCAATAAAAAATGCTTTTCTAATGACTGTTCCACGTTAGTTGTTCGTGCTGTGTAAAGCTTTCTCACATATATAAAATAAGAATACCATGCTAGAAAAAAAATCCCAAATTTGCGACTACAGATATGAAAATACCAAAGAAGAAGTTAAAAAAGGAAATTTATTGAAATCTCTTGCACAGCTATACATTTATTAAGCTGGGAGCATAACTGGTTGTAATCGCATGTCCGTAGGAACTTGAAGAGCACGGGAGGGGGGTATAATAATAATTTTCCTATGTATAGAATTCTATAGAAAACAAAACTTCGTTATGTTTGTGTCTTCTCAATAATAACGTCCTAGAGGAGATTATCTGCAACCATTCTTGGGAGAAACATCTACTAGTATATATCCGGAGCTTGGTTGGGGGTTCATCAAAAATCATGTACTTATCTAAAGTGAACAAGTGTTTTCATTCATCTAGAACATCCTTTTTCAAATTCTATTTTAATATCCATTAATATATTAGTAATATATACATAAATATACATGTACATGTAGATAAAAACATATATGCATGCATGTTTACTAGTTGGATCAAATCATGTGCTATTTTTTGTTAACAAAGGTGTGCTCTTCAAATGATTGGGAATTATTCCAGTATGTGTACATCTATTTCGCCAACTCTAATTTTGTGAACGGATATTTTTATATACCTTGGACAATTTTGATACATGTTGGCCAATTATTGAAATTCTAGTATTTACGTGCAAAGTAAAGCAGTTTAACCTGGATAGAGCGAAATCATCCATATACTAGTAGTTCATTGGATTTTCTCTCCCCAAACACATTCTCTCTCTCCATAAGAAATCTTGGATATGCAGTCGTATTATTTAGTTTCTTCCTAAGTCATCGATTTACCTGTCCTAAAGTTACGACATAACTTAGGAATATCCTAAGATAAGACGAGGTTAGTGAAACGGATAAGTAATGAACTTAGGAAAAAGTTCTTTCCTAAGATATAACTTAGTCCTAAGTAAGCTTTGTGAAACGGGCCCCAGTACTCTATATACCAGATGTATGTACTAACTTAAAATTAATTTACATTAAGGAATAGGATTTTCACCTAGCATAAAAAGAAAAAATAAATTAACCAGTGCTATAATGAAAAGAAATGATTATCCCAAGTCATATCAAAGCAACCTATTTCTTGATGATGTATATAATTCAATTATAGTTTTAATTGCAGTGTTGATCACTCTTATAAGGGAAAAAACCAGACTGGATGGATCTAATTTTGTAAATTAACATATGTGGGTTTTGTTCTCTTATCAGGTACTATTTTGGCACCAAGTTAAAGATCACTGATAGGTTTGTTGTTCAGGTAATTCCTAATAAGGAAACAACTCTTCTGATTGATGGTCTTTGGACTCAGTTGTCATGTTTAGTCTCTTACCATTCCCATTTCTAACAGATTCTTATTCATAACTCAATCAAGAAAAAAAAAATGAAAAGCTAAATCTACCTTGCAGTTACTATAGGTCTTCTTAATCACATAGAATGATAAGTGAGCAACATTACAAACCAAATTCTAATTTTGCTGTTACAGAAAAATATGACTTCATATTATATGTATTTTGATGACAACTTCTAGTTGCACACTTTAATGCACTTAGTTTATACATAGGAGAAACTGTTGAAGACTAAATACTTTGGTCCACATGTAATAAAAAGAGTAACGAATTCTTCTTGATGGGGGTGATATATTGTGCTTGAGAGGGTGATATAATATGGACCTTAAAAGCATGATATATTGTGCTTAAGGGGTGATATATTTTGCTTGAGTGTGATATATTTTCTTCAGGGGTGGGGGATGTGATATACTGCCCTATTTTATACTAGACAAGGCTAACTTCTCAGAAGAATGACTAACCAGTACATGTCCTGTCTTACTATTGTTATAGTAGACAACAATAAAATCTATACCTATCAAGTATCTGAGACCCTGTCCCAGACCGGGCTGGGCTATATATGGTAACATAACATGTTTTGTAGTGTATTAGGCTGTCAGTAATCTAAGCATTAAATGCCTCACTGCTAGTGCCATGCTGGGAGTGTCCTTGTATATCCAAGTTTATTACTAATATACTCCATCTGCATAATACACATAATTAGTATAGTATTGAAATTTACATAACAATGGGATAATACTTTAAACTGTTACCATGCAGATGTAAATGTCAAGTCTATGCAATTCATTTATACATATACCAGGTACAAATTATTGTAACAGTTAAACTGGAGTATGATCTCAAACACTGATATCATGAATACCATGGATATTAATGTCAAAGTAATTTGGAAGTCCCAGTGACTTATTATTCTTAAAGCATTTGAAGTGTTACATTCAATTATCCCAAAACCTTGGATAATACCTTGGTCCAGATGGGTTTGAAATAACAAGGTTTGACTGTATTTAAAATTCTGTATTCTAATCCTTTTCCATTTTGCTTATACATGCATATCATTTCCTTAACACTATTTAAATATCAATTTCATTTTGGGGGGGGGGGGGGGGGGGGGGTTGAGGTATATATAGTCTATCTGAAAGATATGCTACGACATCAGTAATGAAGTGAGCTTAAATTTTTTATCATGTTGTGTGATATCTGAAAGTGAAAAGGAAAATAATATTCCCAATAGCTGGCTATTAAAACATCAATGAATAAATTTGTACGTATTGAATATTTGTATCATAAATTACTCTCACCAATGCTGGCTGCTTCATTTGATGCACAGACTCCCATAACAGTTAAATCTAAGTCCTGAACTTCAACAATGAGCACAAAACTTTAAATTTAATAATTCTAGGATAGATGTGCAAGTCCAAGAAATATTTGAGAGTGTCACAAATGACTATAAGGGTGGGGTACAGAGTTTACTGTGTATAGTTTATCTCCCAAGACAAATGTATCCTCATAAAGTCAAGGATTCCTATAAAACCATTACCCTGATAACACTTAATGGGAAAGGTAATGAAAGATTCATCTCAATCAAGTCCTAGCTAGTGACAGACCTCTGCTAAATATGACTGGAAATCAAACTATTTAAAACATTTTTCAAAATATTTGCAGATGCATGTGTATATTGCTGTTACTTTGCTTGAAACTATTATAACATAATGCTGGACAAAATTAAGTTATAAATGGGCATAAATGTAATTGCAAACTAACAATAAAAAAATGGACACTCATGAAAAAGACATCAAATTTGTTTCCTTGCTGTTCTCTTCAATAATTCAATTCTTTAGAAATATTAAAACATAAGAGTTATCTCCCTTAAGATTGAAAACTGAAGTGTGTGTCACCCCAAAGAAACCTCAGGGAAATACTTTAAATTTTCTCTCTTGGGTTAAATTTGATTACATAAGGTGTAGAAAAGGTCTTCATTTCCTTACAGAGTCAACTAATCCCTTCCTGATCAGTGATCTAAGCCCTGGAGACTGGAATGATTAAGATTTATACTGGATGAGTCCACAGATTAGTATCAAAAACCCTCCAGACCATTAGATATATATCTTACATATCATAGCTTTTAAAGATCCACCATCTCATTCATTTACACTCTTATTGCCATCTCATCCTCAATTTCATTTTTAAAAATTTATAATATTGGATCTCAGTCAAGTTTTTATCTGCATGCAGGCTATGAGTTTGAAAATGAAATAACATCTCTATCAATATTTTGAGCCATGGGAAAAAAGTGATAGACATCAACTGCAATGTTATAGTAACAAGAATAGTTTTATATGCTTCACTGATTTAAAGTGAAAGGTGAAATCTGTGGGTTCTTATAAATCTTCATCCTTCAGGAATATATATAAAAAGACATATTCAGTCCATGTTTAACCTAATTATGTATACATGCAAAATCTATGCACTTCTACATTATTAATATACCAGTCACTACTCGATTGTATGCATTTTCTCAATAACATAATACCTGAACAATTGAATATGCTGCATTTTTTTTACATGCAGTATTGCCATAAATTCGCAGAAAATTCATTCTTCTGATAAAATATTTTAACATAAACAGAACACTTGATCTATATCCAATGTACAGTAAATGAAAAACAAGTAAATACATGTGTATTTAATTAGTAAGTCACATATCAAGTGAAACATGTTCATGTACTAGTATGTTTTAATTAGGGGTGTACATATAGTATATACTATACAATCATGATTTGTGATGTAACAATTGTGATTTACAATATATAATAAAACAATAATGAACTCTTTTGGTGTTGAGTACGGTTTGTTGTTCACCAGAAAAATAGCAAATATTGACCTTGGCTTCCCCGTGGTTAATATTGATATCTTCTGGTGAACAACAAACCATATCTGACACCAAAAGAGTCCATAATATTGTATGATATTCAATGACATATCAAATAAACACTGATATTGTTAATGTTTTTGATATTTACATAAACTCAGCTTTCTGAAAATGAAAATATTTCCACTTCATTCCATTTTTTATCTGTAAATCTATAATCCCTAGCGAATCCATCCTATGCTGAGAGGGAAGCCATCATAATTAGTGTTTACAGAAACTGATTGTTTGCCATTCTATACAAAGGACATAAATGAGATACTCATGATCAGGAGGTCTTATAAATAGTAACACAAATTATATGCTGTAAAAAGAGGAATCTTTGACAATGTATTAATAATGAATATGTGGTGATAATGAACAGTATACCAGCTCGAAAGTCCAATAAATTACAAAACAGGAGCGGAGACAATAAGGACACTACAAGTTTGGAGCAGAGGAAACACAGACCTCCAAAATATCAGAGGTGGGATCAGGTGCCATGGAGGGGTGAGCATCCCCTGCTGACCAGTCACACACTCTGTGTGCTCCTTGTCAGGTTTCGAATGAATATAACAATTATCAAAGTTTCCAATTCCATAAACAATTTTTCTAGAAAACCACAGTTTCCTCTCTTAAATATAACCACTTTTACAATATACTCATGATCATGATTTAAAAATCCAAAAAGATGATTCTAAATCCAAGTATATCTTGGCAGAAAGATCTCTGTATTAGAAATTACTAATTTAGAACAGGCAGACAACAATTTATTCTGCTTTAAGGAGAGCTTATATTAATTGTTTCTTTAATGCAAATATTAAAAGCAAATTTGAGTTTACAAAATCCAACTTTCTGCAATAACCCTGATTTTAAATTTAAAGAAATTTCAACATGAAATTTACATCTCATACTGCTCTAAATAAACTGATTGTGGGCTTCCCATCAGCTAGTCTTTTTGTACTTTTTGAAAGCTGATATAAAAAAAAAAACAACTTATTTTTAAATTAGTTAATTACTATATACATGTAAATGCAGGTGATATAACTTACTGAAGTCGTAAGATTTGGACTGTCCTTTGCCCATGGTGAAGTAGACAGAACTTTTAAATTCCTCAGCAGCTGGCAGTATTCTGTACTCCCCTCATTTCTGTGCAGGTTTTACAAAAAGTCATCTGAAAAATATAACAATATGGTCACAACACTTGACGTCTAAAGGTAAATTTTACATAATGACTTATACAGGTATACAATCTGGAAAACAGAACTGTGAATGGTGAGAACCTGGAATCTCAATAAGGAAATAACACTGAAGGACTACCGCTTCATATCTCAATAAACTTCCGTTATGAACACTTTTGTTTGCTAGCTGATACATGTTACAAAAGTCCACAATATATAATACACATTGTTTGCTCCTTTAAAAAAAGAAGAAAAGGCAATGATAATAAGATTATTAAATGACACATCTTTTGAAAGCTCTTTCGCTAATGTATCAATAACAAGCATTAGACCTGCTGGTTTGTCCATTATAGAATCCAGGGCTAGACTGATGAATCACCAGTGAAGCAAAAAGGCTTAAAAATCAACAGGTAATAAAACAGATCACAGGGTCACCATCAGATAACAAGCATTAAAAAAAAAGAACAGGGCAGTCTAGAAGGTTAGACACTGACCATTGCGTCACTCTGTCAATGTGTTGGCTGGTTTGTTAGACACTGACCATTGCGTCACTCTGTCAGTGTGTTGGCTGGTTTGTTAGAGGGACCTGTTTGTGTGGCAGACATTGGACTGATCACTGATCACATCTCAAACTGCCCCCAGCCATTCCACAGATAGTCAATACACATTGTCACTTACTCAAGTGCAATTTACATGTTATTTTCCCTAGGCTGATTTTTTTTTTTTTGTCAAACAATTCAAAGCTATTAAACAAAAATATAAAAAGTTTCTATTTTTCTTAAACCCATTAGGTACAAAAAGTAAACCTTTAATAAAAATAAACATCAATTACTTACAAATTGTCCCTGGAAAACCTTAGCTATAGGACTATTGTAATTCAAGGGCAATATACGAGTACATATTAACAGACACCTAAGTAAGGTGTGATGGCATAATGAAGGTGAATAAGTCCTAGGCACTCTCACATGTTAATTATGTGTGTCTGTATATGGTCTAAACCAACAAGCACAGAATCATATGACAGTTCATTTGTCTTAGTCTAGCTAAGTCATTAATACTAATAATTAACAAACAAAACTATAACTCTCGATGAATTCAAAAGTTAAGAGTAAAATTTAGTGAAAAATAAAGAACCAATAAAATTAAATGTGACTTTTAGGAAATTTGTATAATACATGTAATAAAAAAAACATAGGGCTAATTATTAAAACTTTTAATTAATTCTTAATAATAATAAAGTAAAAGATATACTACAAATGAAATTGAAAGTGAATTTTGGGCAATATACAAAACATCAGATAAAAAAGCATATTTAATATATTTTTTCCAATAAAATTATTTAACGAAATTTGAAATGACTACTTCTACAAATATGAATTTCACACAAACCTAACGAGCACCATGAATCTAATTCCCAGCATAACGCTCTGGTCTAGTACACATAATGATTATGAATTTGTCCTTGCACACTTAACATTACAGAGAATAGCATAAACATGTCACCGCTACCATTTCCCAAAGCATGACGATTACGTGGTGGGAATTCACAGTCCATGGTCACAGAGGCGTTCCCCATCGAGATAGGCTCCAAAACAATGACCACAACAGTCTAGGGTCTCAGGCCTCGTAATTACTTACAGCCAGTCGTAATAAACAAAGCTGTTTATTGAAAACGTACAAGCACATTTATACACAGAATTACCTTAGTTGCTTATTTTCTCACAAGATTACATTTTTACTGTATTTATTACAGCATATACAAATATAATGACATACAAAATGTCTTCTGTGCAAGTGACAGATAATTTGAAGCTTTATAAAAACTATCTGTAGTTTTTTTAACATAACACACACTTATAAGGAGAAGATGGAGTAAGCTTATACAGTGTACAAAAATTAGAATAAAAGCAAATTTTTTTATAAATCAAACGAGTTGTTCATTTGTCCATAAAATGGCTACAATATCCTGCCTTCTTTCCACAAACATGTGTTGGGATGCATGCAGATTAATATGACTAGTTGACTGCTTAATATGAACTTAATCTAGTAGTTTTTGAAAATTAAGTTATGACTTTTTTAGCTCAGTATTTAAGATTTATTTACCCACCCTGTTTTGCCTTTTTTTTTATTATCATCCCTTGGAAGGCAGTGTGGCCATTCCTTTTAAAAATTGAATTCTCTTTACAAAATGACACTCAATAAGTTTGGTTGATTATTAGTTCACTGAAAAATAAGACAGATCTATGAACAGACAGACAGACAAACTGACATAAGACAAACTTGTAACAGAAAAGCTTCCTCAAGCTTTAAGCTCAGGTGAGACTGATTCTTCGTAACTGGTGAAAAAAGTAGCAATAACAAAGTGACCCGTTCAACTTAATATCTAGCAAAGATGAGACATTATAAATTAAAGTTTAATGAATGCAGATTTCCATTTGCTCATAGCTATTCTCCTAAGTCACCAAATTTGAGGCATGAAATCTCACAAGATTTATTAAGTGATAAATGAAGGCTCTTGACATCTAATTTAATGAATAATATCCTATATTTTTGCATTTTTAACAGAATTAAAAAAAGAAGTAGGAGGTGTATTCTTATCATTGTTTCAGTTATATAAGCAAATCCAAGTCGCAAATAATATACTGTCAGGTGTGCAAGTATACCTGTACTACCCTCCTACACATCGCGGCACTGAGGTAACACAAAATGACTACAATCACCAACAACAGGGAAATAATTGTTTTACAGATCTGTCAACTTTATAATAACAGGCGAAAGAGAATTAAGACAGGACAACAGAATCATTTACTTGATGTCAAAAGGTCACAGGTGGCCAATGAAAAGGTTACAGTAAATTGATAAAATAATATATGTAATACATGTGTCATTCTTTAAAATACAAATAATTTGAAAATTGTTAAATGGATATTTTAATACTGAGTTTCCTTTTTGATCTGTGTCTGTCCTGTATGTACATCAATCTGAATGTCTGGGTTCTAATGTCTGGATTCTAATGCTTAGTCTGTTTGCAAGATACAGCAATGATACTCAAAAAATATATCATGGTTTTTAATTAAATCTTCCAAAAAAAAACATTGATTGCTTGACCTGGAAATATTCAATTTTGTGGTACCGATAAATGGAGGATTGAATTTTTGATCAGATATTGCACAGATTGTTTAGATAAGAAAACAAAACTAGAAGGGAACTGTCCTAAAAGGATCTATGCTCCATGGTCAAACCAGAAAAAAGGCTCTCTGTCATGAAAATTTTCATAATTCATGGCCCTTATGTTGTGGAAATGTAATAAATGCTTGGAGTTGTATCACCTCTGGTTAAAAACAGCAATAGTGATTCCAATGTTCTAACCAAAAGGATGTCCAGTCCAGAGTAGTTAATGCATAATTTTTTCCCCAGAGGGAGGGGGAGGCTTTGACAAGTGCACCCTTCAAACTCTGATCATGGCCTTAACTTCATGCAGAGATTACACCAAGTCCTTTAATGTATTTTTATTCCTAAGTATCTTATTTATAACATCAAAGGTTAAATCTGGTAAAAAACATGATAAACCAGCTAAAACAATATGCTTCCTGTCCAAAAAAAGACAAAAAACCACAAAAAAAGCTTACCTAAGTCTTACTGCATCTGATGTCAGCCTAAATCTACAGTATGTCTATCAACAGTGTAACTGGAAGGGATCATAAACAATTCACATGCTACTTGTCAGCAACATGTGACAAAAATTACAGCACATTTTAACATGTAGCTGCTGTCAATTTGGAATATTTAATTAGCTGCACATTACTCCAGGGCATTCGTTTTATAAAGGTATAACAATCCTGGTGATACAAAATTAATATGACCAAGTTTTTACATTCAAAAACTTTGAAATATGCAATCCTAATTTGATTTTAAAAATAGTATTATTAAGAGCTATTTGTAGACACAAGATAGATTTAAAGAAGAGAGTACTGAAGTAAATTGTTCACTTGTTGTAGATTTTCATTTATAAATTGCATACAAGCATATAAAACAATGCAGAATATCAGTTCAAACTCTTCTCACTCTACGTATTAACATCAATTCTCTGTAAGGACCAAAAATGCTTGGCCACGCACTATCATGGAATTTTATTTTATCAATATAATATTAAAGAGTGTCCTATATAAAGACTATAGGTGGGTAAATTTTGGACAGTGCTTCCTTGGTTTCCATAGCAACGGCCTTGAAATATTTTGCCGTGGCGAAAATGACCTGGCCCCGAGGTTATAAAACTTTTACTGTACTCATACTCCAACTCAAACTCCAATCTCCAAGTATGAACTCCACTGAGTACGTTTCTAAATTTGAGGTTATAGATATTTGGAGTACAATCTCCACTGAGTTAAACTCAACGGATTTGGAGTACAAACTCAAACTCTGGAAAAGGAAATCTTTAGCTTTTGGAGGTAAAAATTATGTAAACTTACATATTAAAAAGAGAGTACAAGCACGCGCTAGTACGCAGTATACGCCATATGAGGACAATTTATGTAAATAAATGCCTGCTTCATTCTGTCATTCACAAATGGAAAGAAAAAGATAAAAAACATAAATTATTTTCTTTTATGCATATTTCATATATACGAAATCATTAAAGTATTCTTTTTAAAGTTCACTCATTGAAAACTGTATGCACGGTCCACTTCTTTGATTTTATTGAATTTCATGATTTTTTGTTGATACATGTATTTTAATTTCTTATACAGTGCTTTATCATTCACTGACATTCAGTATAGATAAAAGAAAACACCAGTTAAGTAATCGATGTGATACTCTTATTTATAAACAATTTTTAAGTAATTTAATTTATAAATATGAGATCAAAGTGAGAGTAAAAGATTCTTTAAAAAAAATAAACCCTTTGACAAAGGCTGCAACATAGATTTTGAAATAATGTCATCATATATCTAATGCATTGCCAAATCGGTTCCCTGTTTAGAACACAGGCACCTAACAAATGGATGGTGTAACACCCCAACCAACCCCACTCCCCCAGCTTCTGAATTTTTTTTTTTATACACGTTACAAAACCTTATCAAAAATACATGAATTCCTACTCTATCATTCTTATATTTCAATTTCTGCTATCATTTTACGCTTCTGGTAAGATTTGGAGATTGACCCTATTCTCGGATTCCGGGAGAATTAAGGGGGGAGGGGGGGGTGTTTACATCACCCATTCGTCAGGCCTTTGGTTCAATTCGCAACTGCTCAAATGACTGAACTAAACAGTTAAACTTACATGTACATAAATCATTTCAATAACTTATAATAATTAAAAAAGAAGAAAAAACTTAAATCCAATGATAATGTAGACATAGCATATTTATGATGGGGTAATCCGTATGGCGAAAAAGAATTATGGTGCAAACGGATCATGCAAGCCGGTAGATAGGGTGAAATAACCCAATACATGACACTTGAGATTGACTCTGAGGTTGGTTTGGAGCATACTTGAAAATTCTTGAGTTTGTACTCCGTTTGAGTTTGAGTATGAGTATAATGATTTTTTATAACCTCGACTTTGGAGTATGAGTATGAATTTGGAGTACGGAGTTTGAGTTTGAGTACGAATTTGAACTCTAAAAAGTTTTATAACCTCGGGGCCTGATTGCCATCACCATGCAAAATAATTCCATGCTTCCTTAATGTAGAAAAGTTGAGAATGTAACACGGGTCTCATTTTATAGCTAATTAATCAAAGTTTCTTGGCATATTAATTTTATTCAATTTAACTCAAGGTTTTTAATATAATACAGATCAATTTACACAAAGATTGTCATAAAATGAATACAAAGGTACCTTTTTCTTCACGTGCATATAAATTTTTGCAGGCAATTTCAACCTATGTAAAAGATTTTTTCAGTTAGATATAACTTAGATCTAAAAGATACAAAAAGATTTGAGGTGGGTAAATTAGTTAAATGTTGTTTTTCAATCGCCTGAAAATGGCTGAAATCATCACTTTTCATGAAAATTGACCGAGAGTTATTTCCCTTTGCTGACTCTGACTCTCCTGTCTAAAGAATCTTCTTCAACATGTGGCAAAAGAAGACACCAGGAAAATAAACAATGAGAAAATGATGTAACTGTTTAAAATGGAATGACAAAGTAAGTCATCAATCAATTAATGAAAATGAAATGGACACTTGTGAAATTTTGGAACAAAATGAAGTCTGACGAGAGGGGTTCCATCTATTTTAAAAACCAATGCATTATGATGCAAATGGAAGAAAACATTAACAAGCAGTGGATACGACCACCCGGAAATCAATAGGAATGGTTCTACCCTAGACACAGGTAAAAAAAATGTAGAAAGTTGCGTTTACTTCAGAATTAAAGCAAATAACTTACACTGGAAAATCATATAACTATTAGGAGGAGAATAGATGATGTAACTTAAGTTTCTGTGTATGAAATGAAAAATTAATATGTGTTTTCGGGTACAGACTACATGTACATTGTTGTTTAGTTAGTTAGTTTTTTTTTTTTTTTTTTTTTTTTGGGGGGGGGGGGGGGGGGAGGGCTAAAGGGTATTAGGGAAAGTGTGTATAAATTAGAGACAGATGTAAACAGATGCATGCATATTATAAGGCATTATTCAGTTTGACTGTGAAAAAACCCATATTTTTTAATTAACTGTAGCTATATATACACACTTTTAAAAAATATATAAATGATATGCCCTTGTATATGTATGTTTTCATGCAAATTTATTTCATTCTGATAATAAATAACTTCTTTTATTTTTTAGATGTACCAATTCAGTTAGATCTATGAAATAAAAGATGAAAAGATACATTGAGAATTCATTTTCAGTAAAAAGCAGGTGAGATTTTTTTTAAATATTAAAATTATCTGTATAAGGAAATGAACATTTTTCATAATTTAATGCTAATAACTACCACAGCAAAATTAAATCTTTTATTAATGTCATGATTTTTATGCGCCTGGATCAATAGATCCGAGGCATATTTTGTTTTTGTCCTGTCTGTTTGTCTGTAATGTGTTGTCAACTTTAATCTTCGCCACAACTTTTGAATCATCAGAGATAGAGACTTCATATTTGATATGCATACTCCACCAATGAAGCTGTTGCAAATGACACCAAAATCAAGGACCTAATGACCTTGACTGTTACCTATATGCTAAACATAGCTTTTTCGGAACTTTCGTCATAACTTGTGAATCATGAGAGATAGAGACTTCATATTTGGTGTGCCTACTCCACTAATGAAGTTCTTCCAAATGACACCAAGGTCGTTGACCTTGTGACCTTGACTTTGAATTATCTGTAAAAAATAGTTTTTTTTTAAATTTGTTGCCGCCGGGTATATAGTGTTTCACAATCACATCTTGTTTTTTATAAAGTCGAGGGATACAGTAAAAAAAAAAAATCAAAATTGGTTGTAGAATCTACTATGATTGTATTGTTACATTTTAGAACTGTGACACAGGAGCATCACCTGTGAAAGGTTACAAATGTTACAAATGACACCAATGAAGGATATACCCCGGTACATGTATGAGCAACTGTAAGTACACTGTAATTTAATTCAATTTTCTCAACAGAGTCAACTCATGATGTATTTTAATAAACTTTTTTTTCAAAGAGGTTTTAGAATTAATTTTTTTGTTCTATTTATTAAAAGAAATATACTCTTACCATACTTGATTCACAAGCAAATTTAAAATTAATTGTGGGTACATGTACCTTATAACTTACAAGTATTCTATCAATATTTGTTCAGGAAAGTTTTCCTTGTATGTACAAATTCATAAATTGAATATGTTTGAATATGTATAAAACTATTATGCAACTGTACTTGAATACATGTATATATGAAATTGTATGAATATCTCTAACATACATAATGCATATATGTATGAGTTATGCAAGAAAGTTGCATATAAGGCCTATAAATAACTATAGGCCTAAATAGAAATACTAGTATCCAGTGTACAGCAATGAACTATTTAGTTGCAAGTGATTTGGAAATACATGTCATCTTTGTTTTTATTTTTTTTATTAACTTTTTTTTAACACAAAGGTTTAACACCAGAAACAGGAGGCAGTTACAAAATTAATAAATGAAGACAGAAAACTTGCAAGTGACCCTGCATGAGAACTGAACAACAGGCAGTATCTTTACCAAACAGTATTCTTTTGGAGGGAATTCTTTTAAAAGTAATTGGGGATCAGAAGTTTTTGAAGTTTATGATGGTAAATTCACTAAATTGTTTAGGCTGCTTTTATCTTCCATTTGTTATACTTAAAATATTTTTGAGGTATTTTTTTTTCAAAGTGTAAATACTAACAATTGGTTTAGAATTAAATGCATGATAGTGAAAAATATATCAATTTTGTTTCAACATGAAAAACATGGTAGATAAATAATGATTTTAAATTAAGGTATAACATGTATGTTTTTTTTTATTCCAGGGAAAAAGTTGACGATGATTATTGCAAGTGTCACTTTTTAAACTCACTTTCTTGACTGGACAGCCATAACCCCACATACAGCAAAACTTGTTTAGTACGAACACGGATATTGTGAATTTACAGATATAGCGAAGTCATCTTGGATCCCCAACTATATAAATTTAATACATTCCTTATATGGATATAACAAATTACGGATATAGCAAAGTAATTTCGAAGGCCCCCATGACTTCATTATAACTAACTTTTACTGTACTGTAAACATCTGATGTGAAAAGAAAACATGGAAACATAAAGTCTAGCTGTTTCAACAAAATTGTTATATAACAGATTTCTTTTCCTTTTTACATATTTTGATTATATAATTTATACACATTTTAGATAATGTTCAGAATGAAGATTTTTTTTATTAATAATTTTTAAAAAGATTGTTTTAATATAAAAGTTGTTATATGTACAAGTACTATAGATCACATAATTTTTTGCAATACTTTTTTTCACATCTTTGTCATTGACTCTTTTTTTAAATAGACACATTTTTCACAAATTGGTGTCAATATTCTTTTGAATCTTTAGAAATACTATTTTATGTGAGAATTAATTTTCTGAGAGCACAATGTCTTGTGTAATGGTATGAAAATAATGTTCTCTTGAATAAAATTGATTAACAGAATACACATGAATATGTGTATCTTTACGGATTGTTAGTGATATGTTAATGATTTTTTCAATGCGGTGTTAGTTTTATAGTTAATTTAAATTCAGCACCTTTTCTCCATTTTGTATCTAGTATTTGAAAATATTGATTACTGGGCCAAGTTTCTGTGAAAAGTTTTCAGTATGTTGTCGGTGTTGCAAGGTCTTAAAGATGCATAGTAGTATGTGCCAGTCTAGAATTTTCTTGTTTTTTCTCAAGATAATAGCAGTAATCCAATCTTTAAATTTGTTTTGCTTGGTTTCACTGTGTAACTATGGAAACCATAAAAGTAATTTATCAATAATTTTTCTAACACCTATTTCTTTGAGATCAAACATTTTATTGTTTTTCTTAAGTTGTTATTAGATTTTGGTCATGTTACGCCTAGAATTAGTGAATACTTTGCATTTTTAGCATTTAAAATGATTTTCAAATATACCCATATTTACCATTGACTTACATGTACATATAATTTTCTAAACATTTTCTGCGTGGCATAAAATTACAACAAGGTGTGTAGTTTTTGTGAGAATGATTTGTTGGTTTTGCCTAGATTTTATTAAATGTTCAAGTGGAGATTTCAAGTAACCCAAAGTCTAATTTTTCAAAATTTTCTGTCTGTTTCTATGGCAACCAAGATACTTAGCAACCAAATTTTATTTGATATTTATTTCTGGTATCAAGTAGTACTAATGGGGAAAGTTTCATCAGAATCAGTTCATGAAAAAGAAGTCTAATTGTTTATAGAAAATAGCCATAAAAGAGCTACTTTTTTCTAGATATTCAGTTATCTGCCCTTTTTAAAGGATCATAGAGAAACAATAATAAAACAATTAATTTTGATTAATTTTATTTAATAGCTTTTAAAAATTGAAAGCATTTATTATTCATTTGATTTCTCGTATTCATAAGAAAAAACTGTTCAGAAAAGAATTTTTATTAAACAACTAGTGCCTGGTAAAATTTTGAAAAAAACCCAAATTATTTGGCAAAATGCCAATTTTCAAAGTTAAAAATATTTTAAACGAATAAAATACCCACTCTAATTTTTATATAGGTTGAATAACATTATTATAGTGTTTTTAAAATTTAAGTTGATTTTTTCTCGTAGTGCCTGCATTCTTTGGGAGGCCTCTTGAAAAATAGGGTAAAAATGGCCATTTTCGAAATGTTAGAATTTGGTCATCTTTGAGCCACCAATTGAAGAATTTGCAGTGACATTTAGAATTTTTTTTTATTTGTGTAATATATTGCTCCATATGTTCTGCATATATAATGTATTATTTATCTTAGAATAATAAAGGTGATTTTACCTTATGAAATGAATTATACAGCATTTTTATGTGTGAAATGGGCGTAAATGGGGCCAAAATCTATTTTTGTCCGTTACCATGGCAACCAAGGTAGTAACCTTAATTTTGAATGTTGATTATGTCATACTGTATGAACATTAATCACCTGAAAAAGTTTCATCAAAATCGCTCATGGTGTGTGCCACAGCCCTACAGTAAGATTTTGGTCCTTACAGAGAATTGATGTTAATGCTTCAAACTTATCAATATATAATAGAAAATTTTTTTAATTCATCTGCATTTTGTTTAAACCTGCATGAACTCATAGATGTATAGAGAAATACAACTCTAGATAAATGTAACCTATATACTGTACATGTGCTAAAAAAAAGTGGGCTTCATATTCAAGAATGTGCTGCCTAATTCATGAATACCGCTAAGAAATCATTTCCAAATACAAAACAAAGCAGGAACATGTGTAGCCCTAATTCATGATTACGCTAAAAACTCTATACCCCTTGATTCCGCTAAATTTTGAATATGCCAATTCATGTACATGTACAGTATCTTTACCATCTTATTAGTTTGCTGATTTGAAATGATAATCACACACACATGTAATTTTCTGGTTATTTATTTCAATCAATTTGTGCAAAATTTAATATTAGAATTTTGTACATGCTCAAATGTTTACAAATGTAAAATTATATTTTAAAAAATGAAGTTCAAATTTAAACAAACTCAAATCAATTACCCTTACAACTTTCAAAGATGACAATTGGCCAAAGAAAATACATGAGCAAAGATCCCAGGAGTAAATTTGCTGACCTTTTTAGCTAGCCCTGTAATTTTCCAGTATAAGAGACAAAAGCATAGCCGTACAACATACTAGTATATACATGTATATATATACAGAAGTTTTACACTCTAGTTAGGTATCATGTAGACTTTGTTGCTTATCACCCTAAAACAAAAGTATTTACACCTCATCGGACCTTATTTCTCACTATGTGTGCAACATACCAAATCTCAACTGCAGAGAAACGGAGGCATGGTGATAAAACATCGACAATGTTATCTAGTGGGGCTTATTGCAATTAACTTCTCATCAATTTGTCTCCTTTTTTGGATTTTTATGTGGACAAGATTTAGCTTTTATTGGATAATTGACTGATTTGTATTTAGAGGCCTAAATAGGATTACTTTCATGTTTACAAGGAAAATTAATATAAAATCAATAAGTTCATTATAAACTATTTTGGTGATTTTTTATAACACAATCTTCATATAAGGAGTTAAAACATCCGACCTCATTTTCTCCTTGATTTCATAGAAGTCAATCAAAACTGTGCAACAATACACAAAATGCTTATACCTGTATGTACTTACAATATGTATACTAAGTTTCTGTTCCATGAAAGAGTTAAAGATCAAAGGAGTTGGCAAATCATCTGCATGCCATTAGTAAAATGCATACAAAATGTGCCAGTAGTGTTACTTATACTAAAATATTGATCAGAATTAATTAAAAAAAAAATTATCTACAATCATGTTTAATGAATATGGATAGATGGAAAACATTTAATTTCTAATGAAAATATTAGTCCATGAGTAATTGGTATACTGTATTAAGGCAAAGCTCCTGATAACTCAAATCTCTCAAAAAATAGTGCTTGCAATATTTTTCAACTTGAAATCCACCCCATCTCCACCTTTCAAAAATAAAAATTACCTGTCCATTAAAACCTTCAATTACTATATCAATAAATTATCCTGACAAATTTTGCGACATGCAATTACACTGCAAGAATTGACAGGAACAAGCAACAGCAAATTTAGACAAATGAATGTCCTGATTACTTGTCTTATAACTTGACATATATCTATCGTTCATTATTTTTCCACTCACCATTTTCCATCGCCCCTTTTCCTGTGATCCAATCTGCTACTTATGGCAGGTCGCTCGTCAAACATCAGTCATACATAGGTGATCACTTCCTAACGATTGCAGCCTTCATTAAGGGTCTCCACTTCTTAGTACTTGAATTCACTTTATTCCATTACACTTAATTACTTCACTTCCTCGACACTTCAGATAAACATCCCCACTGACACATTTAATGTTTCCTCCCCTTTCTTAAAATGTAGATAGGTAAAATGCCATCTGACCCCAAATTAAAAAAACAGGTTACAAATTACTATAATTCATATAAATGGCCAGAAATAATTTTGCAAGGTAATAAACATGTTATTGATCACTTTATCACATTTAGATAAGATGTGACATATATAGAAAAGGGAATATAAAGAACAGAATTTAAATTGAATTTCAATAAATAGGTTTTAAAAAATCACATTGAAAAATTAAGTAGTTATCGAAAATTCCACTTATATAAAAAAGTTATATTTGTGTTTTTATAAAATTTAAAAGAGTATTATTTCATGCATTTTATTTTTTCAAAAAATATATATCTCATTTTTGGTCATCATGCATAAATATTTTTTGTAACAAGTGATTTGACGATGACACGAGCAAATGTTTGTTGCACCACGCGATAGAGAGTCCGATATTTAATGGCCAGCTCCTGTTTAGGAGTGTCTATTTTTAGCTTCTTTTTGAGCGGCACATATGACCTGTCTAGGTCTGAGAGTTCCGATTCCAGTAAGTTACTAGCAGCCGTCAGGTGTGACATACACACTCGACCAATCTGATGGAGGAATGACGTCACATCCTCACACAGTGGGGGGAAAGCTTGACACACCTTTGTCAGGCACGGAACAGTCTCAAGGAAAAAATTCACTCTCTCTGTGTTCTCCAACACTGAAAATATTTTAAGACTCATTAACAGTTTTACATACTCACCTACAAGATTATCAATTACTTTACAAAGTACACATAAGTATATTAGGATTAATTTTCATGTTGATTTTGCTAAACAACCCTTTCTTTATCACCACTGCATAACAATGTCTTGAAAAAAAAAAAATTAATACAGTAAAACACACTCCTAACAAAGTGCAAGGGACAGTTGATTTTGAATTTATCATAAACAGTACCAATGTTTACCCAATAATACACATATGTACTGTATACAGGGTTATTTTCGCCCCAAAAATTGGCAAAAATTTCCCTGTATACAGTATTTCAAAGTCATTGTGAATAAAAAGAATTTCACTGTATCATCAAATCGTTTTAAGTATGTTTACCATAAGCATGTATTACTGTAATTAAAGTCAGCTGAGCCCAGTTATAGTAAACATGACATTAAGAAATTAAGCTGTGCAACTGAAATCGGGGTAAGGCATACTGACAACACAGGTGGGACATCAGTTTGATGGCAAAGATCTAACAAAAAAATTAAAACGGTGAAAAAATTTCCCAGATTTACTGTATACAGTATTTCAAAGTCATTGTGAATAAAAAGAATTTCACTGTATCATCAAATCGTTTTAAGTATGTTTACCATAAGCATGTATTACTGTAATACAAACAAAGTCAGCATATCTAATGGAAGATACAAAGTAAACATGACATTGATACAGGAATAAAGCTTAAAGCCACAATAAGTTTAAGCATGTAGGGGTAAGACCTGCAGCCTGGGACAACACAGGTGGGACATCAGATGTGTATGGAGGGAATGGCGGTAAAGTGTGTCTGGGTAACAAAACAAATTCATGAAATATGAAAATCAATCACAATGAAAAGCATTCCAGGAAAGAATTTACTTGATAAAGGTAAATGTAGTTTAATTTTAATACTGTAAATCTGGAAATTTTTGCTGTAGATAAATTTTTTGCAAATTTGCGAGTTCATTGCATTCGCAAAAATATTTTTCTTAAAAATAAATTACCAATAAGAAAATGTAAACAATTGCAGTGGTAACCTGTGCAAAATTTTGAAACGTAAAAATTAATCAACACCATTTTGACCCGAATTCGCAAAATAAAATCGACGTAGAAATTTCCAGATTTACGGTATTAACTCTGATATGTAAGATTTGTTTCTGCAATAAACACTTGTATAGAGTAATCATTGTCTGAAATTATGATTCAATTAACCAAATGGAAGCATATCTAATACAACAAAACACGTAAAAGGATACTAAATAGGAGGGCACCTGTAAATAAAGCAGGCTTGATCTTATTTGCACCTGTAAATAAAGCATACAGGCTCAGGTAAATAAAGTATGTAACAAGATGTAAAGCAAACAATAAGTTTAAGCATGTAGAGTTCTCAAACAACCTTTTAGTTAGCCTGACCTGTTTTTCAGCCTGGGGCTGTCAAATTGGAGTGAAGAAATTAAGAACTATCATAAAATGGGAATATAATCTATAACAAAGATGTGTGACATGGAAAAAAGCCTTTATGAAATTGCAATGTTTTAGAACTCTTCAGAAAACAAGTGTGGGGTTCGGTAACAGTGTGTAGCACTTTTGGGGTAACCCTGAAATAACAGTACAACTCATGTTTTATATTATTTACATAGCTAACGAAAGAAATTATTCTACCTAACTTGAAAAGCATTCCAGGAAAGAATTCTCAATGTCTGTGATAAAGTCTGTATCTTTACTTCTATTTAATTTCTGAATATCAAAGTAGATGAGTAATTCATGGAAGTAACAAGCTTGGCAAGGTGGGGTTCTGTGATGAAGAGTTGGTGTATAAAGGAACAGATGATACACTGAATCTCACGACAGTTGTTCAACAGACTCTCCTGTCCCTACAAACAAGATATCAAAGGAAAATTTACTTTTTTATGAAATGAAAAATGATATTTAGATTAATATCAATCTGAACTGCCCTTGACTTCAATAAATATTTCTAACTTGCATTCAGATTGCTTTTTAATATCATTGGAAAATATTTTGACACCTGTGGTAATTTTTTTTATGAGTAAATCAATTAAATGAAAAGGATTATTACTACATACTGTCCTTTATACAATGTATTTAGAACTTTACATGTGAAGACTTGATCATACTTTACCTCCCTTTGCTCCTCCTACGGTGGGGAGACAACTCTCATACAAGTAGTATCTGTATAATGGCACTCTCCTGGGCGGCTATTACATGAGTTTGTATAGTATTTTAACAGGTCCAGCCTCTCCCTCTGCATGTACCTGGGCCGCATAATCTCCAATTTTCAATTGGATTTTCGACAGCATGTGATTGTGTAGGTAGACTCGTGAAGACTGGCCTTGGAGATAGGTCTGACAAAACACGTAACAGGATGTCTAATAGAGGAGGGCACCTGTAAATAAAGCAAATAGCATCGCCTGCAACTACAACAAAACAGTGCTGTAAAAGGATGTCTAATATAGGAGGGCACCTGTAAATAAAGCAAATAGACTCAACTACAACAAAACACTTAACAGGATGTCTAACACATTAGGAGGGCACCTGTAAATAAAGCATACAGGCTCAGTGTTAGGTAAACAAAGAATATCACCAAAAAATGTAACAAGATGTCAAACACACAGGTGTGGGGGCAACCTGTTAAGGACAAACACAATAGTAGTGCAACTATCAAATATGTATAAATGTAACAAATAGGCTTAATTTACTAAAGAAATTCAGAAAACAAATGTAACAAGGATGTAAATATACTGGAGTGAAGAAAAAGAAATTTTAAAAGGTTTCCCTATATATCATAAAATGCTTAACAGGATTTCCAATACAAGACATCCACATGAGTTTCATCTTTTATTTTCTATAACAAAGATTTTTCCTATATTTGAGAGTCCTGACATTTTGGCCCCAAAAAAGCCTTTATGATTTGAAAATTGCAATGTTTTGAACTTTCTGTCCTAGTGGTTCTTGAAAACAAGTGTTAAAGATTTTTCTTATATGTCCTATGTAAAATGTATTACATTTGGCTGTGTATTCTTTTTTAGCACTGAGGATGATTCCACATGAGTTTCATCTTTCCTGGAATACACTCTGGAGGAGAAGATTTTTCAAGTACAACTCTATATGTTTATATACTTATGGCCATTTACATAAATAAGATTTGAACATAAGAAATACGCTGATTCCACATAATCTTTCCTACAGTGGCTGGAGAAGAAGATTTTTAAAAATTTTTCATATATATTCCGCCAAATATTCGAACAAACGAATCCAAATGTAATATATTTACAGTATTGGAGAAAAAAATTTGGGTTATGTTTTCATATATATCTTAGAAAAAAAGTGATGAGGTAATTCATGGCAACATAATGCATTGACTAGCCATCCACAGTGGGTTTCATCTGATATCATTGGCCCTGGAGAGAAAATTCATTAATTTTTAACCAGAGTACTTTCTATAGGTGACAATTTAATGTCATTACCCTGAAGACACGTTCATCACAGTGGTTCTGAGAAGAAGATGAGTATTATCAGACAACAACGGGTCTATAGTGACAAATGTCATTACCTGAAGACACGTTCAGCTCACATCTGAGTATTATCAGTGGCATTGTCTACAGTGATTGGTTCATTACCTGAAGACACGTTCATCACATCTGAGTACAAACTTATACACTACCTGGGATGCTATATAAATGTCAATTATGGCTTTGCCTGAAGAAGATTTTTAAAGAATTTTCTATCACAAACTGAGTATTATCAGGGGGAACAAACTTAATTCTACTGTAATGATGCTTCATATATATGAGCAATTAGGCTCTGCTGTTCATCACAGAAGATTTTTAAAGAATTTTCCTATATATTTCTATGTAAAATGTCATTTTGGACCCCCGGGGGACACGTTCATCTACATCTGATGCTTATTATCAGAGCAATTATGGCTTTGCTGTTCTTAGAAGAAAATTTTAAATGTCATTTTCCTATATATTTCTAGTAAAACTTTGGTCAGCCATTGTTCCCCTGACCCCCAGGGCATGAATTCACAGTGGACATTACCTGGGGATGCTTCCATATAAAACAGCAAAACTTTGCTGTTCTTAATAAATTTTTGAAAGAATTTTCCTATATATTTCATGTCATTTCATCATTTGGCCCCGCCCTACTCAAATACTTGAATCATACAATGATTTTCCATATTAATATGCAATTTGGCTTAATGCTGTTCATTAAGAAGAAGATTTGGAAAGAATATATATTTCTATATAAAATCTCAATTACATGAGTTTGAACAAATAGTATCTACACTACATATGCTTCCATATAAATATATATATATCTTAAAAAATTGCTGATCACCCTATATCTTTGCATGTAACTAGTACAAAAAAGGAAGAACCATAATCATTCACAATTTTCAATCACTGCCATTTAATCGTAAGTTTCAGTGTTTTACCTTCGTGGAGATTTTTAAAACACCACCAAGAAGGAACCAGATTTTCCCCTTGATCAGGTCCACTATTTTCCTGGGCACCACCTCATCCAGCATAATGTGGAGAGAGGAAACCACGGGCTCAGCAAACTGTAACAAGTCTGGGGCGGACATCTTCAGCATCGCCTGCAGCTGGGGAGATCATCTTCATTGGACAGGTAGTTAGATTCCTCAGTGCTGTAAACAGAGGAAATTTAAATCAATATTTTGACCTCTTTTCAAACTGCAAACCATCTTCCCAATGAAACCAAACTCTAATGCAGTTCTTTAATATAATATCCTTCTTTTTAGCAGATAGACAATGCTGGCCTACAACACACATGAGTTGCACCCAGATCTTACCATCAGGTTGAAGTTAGTGATGGTCACAGGGCATATTGTACATGACTGAGGTCTCTGCCACTAGAGATTCTCTGATCAGTTTCTCCTCCAACCAGTCCTCAACGACACACAGGTGTGGATAGTGGGTCACCAGTAACCTATAAATAGAGTGATACAATCTATCAAACACAGGTGTGGATAGTGGGTCACCAGTAACCTATAAATAGACAGTGATCACACAATCTATCAAACACAGGTGTGGGTAGTGGGTCACCAGTAACCTATAAATAGAGTGATATTAATCTATCAAACACAAGTGTGGATAGTGGGTCACCAGTAACCTATAAATAAAGAGGATATCTCTTGGGTCAAACTTAAAGCAGACTGGGCCCAAACAAAGGACAGGCAACCCTGAGCATGAGAATTCTACATAAGGATGTATGTTACTAGCATAACATCACTGAACACTATATACCTAATCAATTGGTAATAACTGCATGAAATTGTTAAGTTAAATGGAATATCTTTCTCTCACACTCTGCAAAGGAGAGACTGTGATCCAAAAGAGTTTTTGCATACTTTAATGAGTAACTCTTAGGTATATACATGTATGTGACAAGTGTCAGTGGCTTACTTAAGGAGTGGTGAGAATAAGCCGGCATACAGCTCCTGCTCTCTCTGAGCTGTCTGTAACAGGAAGTTGATGGGAATCTGGGCCAGCAGGGTGTCATGGTAGGACTTCACCTTCCTGTTGGACATCACTGAAAACAGTCAAACTGTATACATTAAACCTTATACATCATTTATTTTTAACATGTAAAGTACTATTATTTATTTTTATTTATTTACACTATGTACGCAGTCAAAAAGGAAATTTTCCAAGCGTCTTTTAATACAATGTAAGGATAAAGTGACAATCTACCTGCGGATTATTATTTCTATATAATACAGTAATATAATTCCATAGGTCAGAATTTTTGAGAAATACAGGTGATATAATTTTTCAGAATAAAGAGTCCATATCTTACCAAGAGTTTTCATGTGTGTCAATACAATGTCTTCATAATGGAGTAAATAGTAAAGTATGAGTAGCTGGGGAGCCAGTTCTGATTTTGAATTTGAATTTGATGACTCCTCTCCTTCTGATTTTGACCAATGAAATACTGAGGATTTGTAAACATTGAGTATTTCCTCCTCTGTGATTGGTTCATTTAAATGATCAGTCTTGGTGCTTTTGATGACAGTGGAGGTGACATAAACATCAATAAGGGAGGTAACTAGTGGATGCAGTGGAGTAGAACAGTTACAGATCTGCTGATATATCCAATCCTACAATGGAAAGAATTTATAAATGGAAGAAATAAGACCAGACAATAAAACACTGCTTAACAATTATCATCAATGTATGATGTATGTATTGTTAAACAAGGCAAAGTCACATCAAGGTACAACCTCACTGATGGACTTTCTGTATATCTGAGGAGTGATATTGGAAGAAAATGAAATTTGAAATCTTCTAACCTGGTACTTTGAATAGATACATATCTTGATAATTTCAGAAAAAACTGACTTGGTTGCTTTGTTATCATACCTTTATTGGTACTTTGTGTTTGGAAAAGGAGCGATTCTTAAAGAAGTTGATAAATGCTGTTGATGGGAAGGTAACCTGTCATGTTTGCGTTTAGTCCTGGTGTCACTGGTACCTTCACCGCATGAGACGTTATCACCTACAAATACACAGGTACAACAGCATTAATTTACACTATCAAAGAAATCTTAACATCACATCAGAACAAGGTGACTACTGTAATTTTCTTATAAAATCCGTGGTGAACATTTTACTCTTACCTGCTCTGTAAAGATCTCATAAATAAATATCTGCCTTATTCTAGCCAGTGCATTAGCCTTCACCAGATTCTGAAACGAACCAAATACATGTATACATTTCATGTATATCATATACAGTGGCTTCCACTTAATCCGATAGCGGTTAAACGAATATTTCGGCCATTCTGATATAATATCAGAGCACAAAACCATTTCTTATATATTTATTAATAATTTCACCTGATATTCTGATAAGAAAATATCAGAATTTTGTTTTACCTGATACAAAAATTTGACCATCGTAGTATATTTTGATAATTATGACCTTGTTCACACCTATAACTTGCCTAGTGAAGCCTTTGTTGACACTGTCTGACACCTTGAGTACCATAATGAGGGGATTAGTTACGGCTGAACGCACGCAGTCACCTTACCTGTGTTAATAATTGGCACACTAGATTGATATGTTTTGATACAGTTATGATGATCAGCTTGGGTTTAAATTACTTTTCAGTGATGTACTCGATAATTATGATAATTGTTTGCAATTTTTTCCAAAGCTAGATTTTAATTATTTAACGTATTACCGTAATTTACGGAATATAGGTCGATACTTTTTTTCTCAGAACCTCTCGGGTCGACCAATATTCAGAATTCGACCAAATTTAAGGCTCAAGTTTACGAAAAATGTCCCCAAATCAGTAAAATTACGTCAATTTCAAAGCAAATCTGTGCCCCTTTCATAACTTTTTTGATTATTTTTCGCAAAAAAAAAAATTAATGCCCCGGTAAACAATAACATATTTATTCCAAAACTTTCTTACAAAATAAATTCCATTAATTATCCGTTGATGAGAAGAGGAAAACAACATTGCTTCACCTATTAAATAATTCCTAAACGTATTACCCATTAACATCATGCGGTATCCATCTTGTGAAGCTAGGAAGTCGCGATCGTGAACTAAAAGTAAAACCGCAACCGTATCAAAATTTAAAATACGGAAAATTTTCACGATCAAAACTATAGTGTTTTTACCATTTATTAGTAGCGATAAATTGAAATAGTATATTAAATATTTTTTATTGTCTTATGTTTATTTAAATGTAAAATGAGTGAAATAATTTGTTGCCATTATTAAAAGCTTCGTACACAAGAAGTACATTGAACTACCGCCCGGTATACAAAGATTGGCTTCTAACAGAATTTTAATTGTCTGACAGATAAAGGGATTTACACTGTGTACGCAAAGGTGTTAAACAACACCTGTGTTATTTAATTAATTGCCTGCGGGGCATGATTAAGAAACCCACGTGCCATTATAGGGTATTAGTGTTACACTTCATTGAACAAACAAAGCCGTGAAATTCATGTTGACAGTCAAATTGTGAATGTACTCTCAATTAAATTTATAAATTAAACTTATATATGATTTAATATGATTTCAATTCTTTACTGTTGCCTGATATATACATTCAATGGTCATTTGCGTCATTTAGCCAATCCCTGGAGTAGAAAAATAACAATGGCGGACATCGAAGTAATTGTCGTCCACCGGTAAATACTGTCTGAATAAAATTTATTAGGAATGTGTCCAAGTTATTCTGAAATCGGAATTGCTATTCTTTGGTCTCTGATATTTCCAGAATTATAGCTGTAAAAAAAATAACGCATGTAATTTATGCCTCTGATTTAACAACAGTGTGAAACTATGGAGGCATTGATTGTTGGAGAAAAATAAGTAGTAACACAATTCAAAGAAGTTTTACCTATATTTTTTAAAAAACTTTATTTGAATGCTGTACTCATTAAAATACCTGTTTATTTTCTTGATACGTACATGTCATGGAATAACCCCGTAATTTTAGGGTTTTTACCTGTTCTGATACGTATGTGCGTAAGAATCTTTAGAAAACGGGAAAGAAAGCCTCGTCCTATATAGTAAGTTCGTCCTATCTAAGGATTTTTCACAAATTAAGGCTAAAAATGAGCCTATCGACCTATAATCCAAAAATTACGGTAGCTTGTGTGTGACTATTTGCTGGGACATTGAAATACATCAAAGTAACAGGACTATTGACTTGAGAATTGTCACAAACAGTATGAAATACATAACCATATTAAAGAAACAAATAAAACAAAACAATTTAATTTTCTTGTTAAATATTACTGTACTATTTATCCGGGGAAAAAATAAATTACGGAATAAAGTCTAGCATTTAGACTACTTCCATTTCCAAAATGGCGGACATCGAAGAAGGAATGTAAAATGTGCTGATTAAAGATGGCAATAACTATTAAAAAACAATTTTCATCAGTCATTTTATTAGAAAAATTTTATCACATTAAATTAATAAGTAAATTTAACAATATAATTTAGGAGAATCGCCAGGTAAAGTAATGAAACAAAACGAAAGTGCAAGTTTGAAATTTGCTACGATGTAATTTCAATACATGTAGCTCTATACATCTTTGTTTGGACTTGAAATGGAGCAATCGGCTATTCGAATATTCGGCTATACTGATAACAGAAGGCTGACAAATTAACTATTGGATTAAGCGGGATCCACTGTACTTCAAATACTGGTATGTCTAAAGACTCAGAAATAGCTGAATTAAATGAAGTGAAGAAAATTAAAGTCTGTGACTTTCTTAATTAAAATTTACCTTTAACCCTAATGTAAGATACACAAGATCAGATATTGCTGTCATGTTGTTGCTATGGAAATGGATGGCAATCAGGAACAACATTTCACCAAAGGAACAGGCACTGGAGACCTCACTAGAAGTTCACATAATATAGCTGTTACTTACTAGAAGTTCACAGTAAGATACATTATCTTAATTGTTACTTCTCTTGTATCATCTGTTTCAGTAATATATACACATTGCATAACTATAGACTCCACCTCAATGCCATCAGTAGCTAAGCATGGAACTTTTTTTAACATTCCCTTTAAGTCTTTCATTCACAATATTGTGAGCCAGATTTCATTTATAAAAAAAAATCTTAATTGTATGTTAATCAAATCAACACAATTACAAAGTTCCTTTTGGGCAGTAATTTTTATTATATACATTATGAATTTGAAATACATGTACAATGTAGAAGATCAGAAGCTACTGCTAGCATAAAACATTAAGATTTCTGTACTTACAGCTTGAATTCCTTCTCCATCAGAAGAGACCACTTAATCCAATCTATAGCCACCTTCTCTTGATCATTGCTCCTGTGACAAAAAGTATTGCAGGTGTGTATTTATTTACAGTTTTAATGTGTTTACTTCATGAAACATTAACATAACATTAATTCTTACCCTAACAGATATGGACAAGCTATCAGCATGCACAATCCAAGGGAGACAAATCTAGCACCGGCTTTGCTTAAAGGAGGTCTAGATGTGATTAATCTAAGCAAAATCTTCATTTCTTCATCTGTAAATCTAAACAGAAATTACAGAGTTGATCTCAGATGTATACACAACAAGTAGTTTATGCATTTTTCAGGTTCTAATCATAGAGTTTTCAGCCAATGTACTTTAAATCGGATCTTTTTATGTTGTGCTAATTTTACACTACTTATTATCACTAATGATACAAAAGTATCATAATCCATATAAAAATTTACTTAAATGCAGCCATGCTCTTGAGTGCACAGTAGAGACGTATGAAGGCACTAGCTTTGATGGCCTGGGACTCTGATATCGTGCCTCCACCGTCAGGCAATATTGAAATCATTTGTTCCAGCAGGCACAGTCTCAAACTTTGTAACTGGGTCACTGAGGCATCTCTTTTCAACTGAAATCAATAATTTGAACTTGTGCACATGTAAATCTTAGATGTTTCTTTCCTGCATAAGAAATTCTAGAATATGTCCTGACTTTTGTCAAAAGTAAATATCAAAGTCAAAATAAGAGGCCCATGGGCCACATCGCTCACTGTTCTTTACCAGATTTCCCCCTTGTAATACATAATGCATCCCCACCCTACCCCACTGATCATAATTTAGACATTTTGAAATCTACACTACCCCAGGATCCTTCCATGTGCACATAAGTTTCAGTTTTTCTGGCCCAGTGGTTCTTGAGAAGAAGATTTTCAAAGATTTTTCCTATATATTTCTATGTAAAACTTTGATTCCCCATTGTGGCCCTACCCTTCCCCCGGGGGTCATGATTTGAACAATTTAGAATCTACACTACCCCAGGATGCTTCCACATAAGTTTCGGCTTTTCTGGCCCAGTGGTTCTAGAGAAGAAGATTTTCAAAGATTTTTCCTATATATTTCTATGTAAAACTTTGATTCCCCATTGTGGCCCTACCCTTCCCCCGGGGGTCATGATTTGAACAATTTAGAATCTACACTACCCCAGGATGCTTCCACATAAGTTTCAGCTTTTCTGGCCCAGTGGTTCTAGAGAAGAAGATTTTCAAAGATTTTTCCTATATATTTCTATGTAAAAATTTGATACCCCATTGTGGCCCCGCCCTTTCCCCGGGGGTCATGATTTTTACAATTTAGAATTTACACTACCCCAGAATGCTTCCACATAAGTTTCAGCTTTTCTGGCCCAGTGGTTCTTGAGAAGAAGATTTTCAAAGATTTTTCCTATATATTTCTATGTAAAAATTTGATTTCCCATTGTGGCCCCACCCTTCCCCCGGGAGTCATGATTTTTACAATTTAGAATCTACACTATCCCAGGATGCTTCCACATAAGTTTCAGCTTAACTGGCCCAGTGGTTCTTGAGAAGAAGATTTTTTAATGACACCACCCTATTTTTGTCTTTTCTTGATTATCTCCCCTTGTGAGGGGACTTGGCCCTTCATTTTAATAATTTAAATTCCCCTTCACCCAAAAATGCTTTGTACCAAGTTTGGTCAAAATTGGCCCAGTGGTTCTTGAGAAGAAGTCGAAAATGTGAAAAGTTTACGGACGGACAGACGGACGGACGGACGGACGACGGACGACGGACAAAATGTGATCAGAAAAGCTCACTTGAGCCTTCGGCTCAGGTGAGCTAAAAAAAATTAATCAATTTTGCTGTCATACAAATGTATTAATGTTTTAAGGACTCGCTTATGAATCAGACGTTAAAGAATTGGACCAAAATCCAACTTTTAGGAGAGTAAAATATATATTAAAACTTTCTGAAATTATGTTCATTACATGTAAAAAACATAATATGAATAAGAAGAGAGTATACATGTACACCATAGATGTTTAACAAAAATTTTACACAGACATGAAAGGAAAATGCTGGTCATAAAATTGAAAGTCTGACAGTAAAAGTATCTATTGTGTAATTTGATCTTAGTTAACACATTTATATTTTATAATTACCTTTTGGCCAATTTTAACGTATTGTGAGAACCAGTCCTTAACATTTGTATTGTTGCCTAGCAACATTCCACTGACAAATCCTACAACGTCTGTGTTTGAGTCTCCAGAAATTTCTGATGGGGGTTTGTCTTTATTCATTTCCAAGGTCAAGGCCATAGCTAATCCTGGCATCTTGCAATTCTCTACCTGAAATAATGAGTAAATAAGATTCTAAAATGAATTCCATTTTTAAACATCACAATGATCAGTATACTGGAACATTACACATTTGTAATTTATTTGTACTCTCAAACACATGTACAGTTTTACTGCTTCCCATTAGAAATGGGATTGGACACAAGACCCACTACCTAGAACATTCTAAACAATCTAATGATCTAATGGTGACTCGCTGATAAGAACTTACGCAGAGGGCTCTGATGTTGTACATTTCTTTTGGGTTCATCCTGGCCAGAGCGAGGAGCACTGCCATTCTCCGCTGTCCCCCGACCGTCTCCTCATCCTGTCTGTCACCGTTAGTCACCAGACTAGTACACACTGCAATAACAGACAATGTCAAGTAATATCAAACAAAGTGAATGGAATAAGAGTAACTGTAGAATCATTCCTATACATTGAATTTTATGGCAAATCTAGTATTTTCACCAAAAAAAGATTCTCAAAATATCTGTCTAAATTTCAATTCAACACTGATAGCTACAATTCCTTCTCAGATTGCTTTAATGTCAGAAATTACCCTCTTTGTAGCAGTCTGGAGAATTTGCCACCAGACGACACAGCATCCAGTCTCCATTAGGAACATGGAGAAGGGTTTCTGAAACCTCCGTGATTGGCAACAGGGCAGGTAACTCAGCCTGGGCTATGCAGAGTACATCTGACACTTCCTCCAGATACACTAGACTCTCAAACAATTCACTACTCTTCTGGTAAAACTCGGTTTTTGATTCTCTGACCTACAGGTGGTATGATTTTACAGACAAATAAATCTTACAATTAAAGACAGGACTTGGAGTGATGATTGTCAATTGAAAAGGTACGTCATTCAACAACTTGTTTATGCAATCACAGAGAGTAAAATGTCAACATACACTTTTTTTTAATATCTCAAACTCAGCAGTGTTTAACTACTTTGGCAAATCCCTGGTTTCTAACAAATCAATAATCAGATGCATTTTGTTAGTGAATTCATTTAAAAAGGTCCCTATACTAGGCCAAAATAAAATTATAGTTTGTTTGGAATTGCCGCCCGCCTCATTGAAATACCCCCCGCTCAAAAAATTTTATTGGCAAAATATTGACAATATTATTTTTTTTTACCGTTTTATCATCTAACATTGTTTATTACAAGTTCGTTCGTCGAAAAAGCTTTTTAAAGTCGGGTTTGAGCTCCAGCGTTTTTTCTTTATATAACTGGTACCGATAAAGTGCACCATTCCCAATGCCAAAACGTTAATTTTTCCCAATTTTGTGACCAAAAATTCCCTATTCAACTGTGAAGCAGCAGACTATCACGACATCATATTTCTTTTTAAATGAAACAATGTACAAATTGACTAATTGTTTCACTTCTGCTTAAATCGAAAGTAGAGAAAGTCGTAATTTGGCGGGACCTGTGGAGTAAACAGCGTAGTATCTATACATTTTGACAAATTGAAAGCATGGAAATGTGGAAAACATGGGACATTGATAAAAAATGCAATAAGTTCTTGTTGCTTATTCTTCAAAACACGTAGTAATGGGTTATTTAGTTGGAATAAGCACAAAATACGTTTTATTTGATTAAAGGAGAGAAAATTTTCATTGTTCTTCTTTGATGTTATTTTTCTCAATTGAACCAGTACCGGACCTTTCCCAATAGGTGGAAAAAAAATCGCTGCTCTCATTAATTTAACAACACCAGTCAATAAAACGCTTTCTTCATAGTATTGATGATATAGCGATTATAGGTGGTGATTTGACAAACTGAAAGCCGCCAAAATGTCAGACCAGGTTGGGTCAGTGGATGTGCATTCGAGCGTTGAAGAGCAGAACATTTATGCATCTCCATAAAAATAAAAGGTGAATAAAAAATTAAATGGAATGGTACACCGATACCTGGAAAAAGCTGTTGTAATAGATTGCACGTTGAACTTGATAGGCTTAGTCCGTTTTTTAGATCCCATGCAGTTAAAAAAATACATGGATCAGATTATATCTGTTATCCCAAATACTAAAGGAAAAATGTTGTCTGTCAGTATGACAAGTCCTTGAAACGTAATGTTAAAACTGAATCATGGTGCACGCTCTAGAACATATCAAGCACCCGTTCCTGCTTTTCCACAAAACACCCTGGTAACTATTCTTAAGAAATTTTGTGTGGTTCACACTGTTTGTAAGGGTTGTCTTAACAAAGGGCTAAATTTCAAGAGAAATGCTATGATTTATTGATTTAGACTGATAAAATTATTGTTTAATTTTTTTTTTAAATAAACTGGAACGTTTGATGCTGAAATTTGACTGTTATTAAATGAGCAGATCTAACATCTAAATAAGATTGATATTTTAGAACTGTTCTGTATATATAATTTTTCAAAATCAAAACAAAAATAATATTAATAAAATAAAAGAGGAAAATTAATAAAAATCACAAATGTTCATTGAGATTTTCATTTCTTATCATTTAGCTTCAATTTGTAAAAAAAAAAAAAAATATGCCTCCCTCCCTCCTGGGTCTGAAAACCCCCAGGCGGCAATTCCAAACAAACAATTTTTTAAGGATGGCCCTACGGAAGCGTATTAGGACCGCAGCAGTATCTTATCTTTTATTAATTTGTTTTAACAAATTATCAATTTGTTATAACAAATTACCAATTTGTTATAACAGATTTGTAATTTGTTATAACAAATTAATAATTTGTTATAACAAATAAAAAAAAAGATACTGCTGCGGACCTAATACGCTTCCGTACTATATTGCCCACCAAAATCAAGTTGGAGAGGAGAAATGCATAAAAAAAATATGTCTGGAGTCTCTGGACTGGGAATTGAACCTGGAACCCCTATATCACAAGTCAGGTGCTCTTCTACTGAGCTACCCAGTTCAATATCTACAGTCCATGTAGCCCAAACTTCTACATCAGTGCATGCAATAATGATATGTAAAATTGTTTTTGTAACAATCATTATTTGGAGAAGAAACATTTAATTATGATTAACATAACCACAGGCAGGCTATAGTTGTACTACCTGAGAAGCGACAAAGAGTAGTTCACTCAGTAACAATCTTAGTCTCCGAGGTGGATCGCTCCTCTCAAACTCCAGAGCTACTCCGTTCTGTAGCTGAGATATCAGGATACTTTCTGTCTGATTTCCCCCAAGTTTTGTTCTGCAAATACAATTTTTAACATTACATGATCTATTTAAACTTCTTGATGTGAAAGGGGTCATTGGTCATATAACTAGCAAAGAAAAATCATCCAACCTCAGTTGCTGTTCTTTGTTTACATCTTGTTCCAATGCGTGAAAATCTATGGAGAGTAATGCAACAATGCTGTTCACAACCTCGATGCCGGAGAGAATTTTTAGAACATCTTTTTTGGCTGTTGCCCATGATTCACTTTCATCCAATGGTTTGCAAAGAGCCATGCGAACTAAACATGGTAACACTGGACGCAGGTCCTTCTCCCGTAGTTTATTCAAAGTAGAGACATCAACATTTTGCATGGCCTGAAAAACCCTACTTTCAACAAACTCCCGCATCCTTCGTTTTATTCTAAAACCCGTCTGGTTATTGAGTTTTGTCTGCTAACCATGGGCGCCGCCATTTTTCGTAGTGCAAAAAGTCAAAAAAAAAAAAACGTAAACACGGATATTAACGGAATCTCTGGGACACCCCCTTTTTTCCCCTTACTTTCTCATTCCAAACGAAAAGTGTATTTATCTAAAAAAAAAAATTAAATGATAAATATTATGTTTAATAATTCGTTGTTTTTACTTATTTATTACTTATTTATTTATTTATTTTTACTTATTCATTTATTGAATTTATTAATTTCTTTCTTTATGTATGATTCATTTATTTGTTTATTTATTTCTCTGATCATTTGATTGCTCGTTTGTAGAGTAGTGTAACACAATTTTGCAAATAAATTTTGTGTAGAATTATTGGGTATGGGTGGTGGGTGGGGGATAAGAGTGGAAAATTATCCGTATTTGTATTTTTACACTTGTCCGGAACAAAAATGGCAAGCATCCGGCAAAGCTCTGTGCCGAGTCCACAAGGTTTTCCCCTTTTAATTGCATATATTTAGATGATTCTCCAAGTCTTTTTTTTCACTGCTTTAGATTATAAAAATTTTTCTTTTACATTAACTATCACCGTTTTAAAAAGAATGAGATACAACTTAAAGAACTGAGGAAATTCGAGATGCATTTATTTTTGCATTTGAGATAATCTTTTTCTTTCCTTTCTGGTGTACTTATTCTTTGGACTGAAACCATCAATTCTTTTTCATGTGTTCTGAATTATTTTTAGAGACAGAGGAGCAACAGAAGCTACGATTTCAGACAGAGTTAGAATTTGTGCAATGTTTGGCAAATCCAAATTACCTCAATTGTAAGTCAGTAATTAGTCCAAAATATCTCACATTTTACTTACTTATGGTTACTTATGGTATTTTTCCAACACAGGTCCTGTCAAGGTCCTCTTCGTCGGACTCCAAACTTGCTTTGTGACTACTTGGGTGACTACCAGTGTAATCGGTTTTAAAGTCTACTTTGTAATTATAGAGCACATCCTGGTCCTTCCAGAAGTTGTCTAGTCTATTCTTGAAAGTATTCAGAGTTTTAAAAAGAATTTTCGTGGCTTTTTACGATTTGATAAGTTATCTGCCATAAAAACGTCAGAGATGACCCATTACGAAAACTTGAAATTCGCTGCATCTAACTGAATCAGCATTCTAGGGTTGTTTTTCGATACTTGAATACAAAATTTTAAAAGTGTTAAACTCACAACTTATCAATAGTACAATACTTTTAGTTCTTATCAATACATGTATTGTTTTGATTCATTTATAAAGTATGCAATCCCGACCAATGAAAACATTTTATCAGACTGTAGAGATTTAATTACTGTAGAAGTACTTTTTTCCACGTGGTATTACTATGAATTTACGCTATATACGCGGTAACAAATTTTCTGCGGAAATTTGTCCAAGCGTACTTAATATAAATGTAAGGCATATAGTGACAAACCAGAAATTGAAATTCTGTGGAATTTTGACCCCGTGGAAAAAAGTTTGTCTACAGTATTTTCATTTTGTGCATTTTATTGCAAATCTTGTATTGAAATGTGGTGTGATATTTTCTTTTCATCAATACTGGTGAGTACTAGAAGCATTGTGCTTTTGATAAGTTGTGAGTTTGGCATTTAATTTTCACTAGTATCGGAAATTATCTCTGGTTTGAGACTACAAAATTTCCAGTTTTCTTAATGGTGCCAGTTCATGTTTTCCTGGCACATAATATTTCAAATAAAAAAAAAAGTCAGTAAATGTCTGATATTTGGGACTAGTCAGTAATATGAAGTTGGCTGTTCAGCTGAAAAACTGTTAAACAAGAAATAACTTCATTTTACCATAAAGGTATTAATGGCTAACTTCTTTATTATATGTAACCAGGAAATGTAAGAAAACTTATGGTGGCAATTAATTGAAGAATTTTGTTTTCAGTTTTAGCTCAAAGAGGATACTTCAAGGATCCTACCTTTATAAACTACCTTAAGTATCTGCAGTATTGGAAAGATCCCAAATATGCTAAATATCTCAAGTGAGGCTTCAATTATTGATTATTTAGAAGGCCAATTTTATTTATCATCTCTTCACAGCTATACATTATTCATAAACTTAAGAAACAGAAAATCCAAGGAATATTTTATTAAAGACTTGTATCAATTATTTTACCAATATTTTTCAATTCTTTTTGTAATATTGTTCTTTTCTTTTCAAAATTAAGCTCTCAATTTGCAATTATTGCATTTTATTAGGTCACCTGAGTCACTCAGGTGACCTATTGCTATCTGTTTTCGTCTGTCGTCGTTCGTCGTTCATCGTTCGTCGTCAATCGGTCGTAAACTTTTGAACATTTTCAGCTTCTTCTCTGCAACCACTGAACCAATTTCAACCAAATTTGGCACAAAGCATCCATGGGTGAAGGGGAACAAAAATTGTGAATTTCATGATCCCTGCCCCCCTGGGGCCTGGGGGGTGGGGCCAAAACCACTTAAATTAATGCAATCTTTAAAAATCTTCTTCTTTACTCCTGGACATCAAGCAGTCAAACTGTTTGCATGATTGTAATCAGCACTGAGTCCTCTACCAAAATTGTGAAATTCATGGCCCTGGGGTAAGGGGTTTTTGTGCTAGGGTGGGGCTAAATAAGTATATAGTGAAAATGCATTATTTCTTTGAAAATCTTCTTCTCTGCTCCTGGGTATTAAATAAACTAACTAAGTACATAGTTATGATGAACAAGAGTGCCTCTACCAAAATTGTGAATTTTATGGCCCCAGGGTCAGGGGTTCTGGTGTTAGGGCGGGGCTCTGTTGATTATATAGTAAAAATACATGAAATCTTTGAAAATTTTCTTCTCTGCTCCTAGGTATTAAATAAATTAACTAAGTGCATAGTTATGATGAGCAAGAGTGCCTCTACCAAAATATTGTGAATTTTATGGCCCAGAGGTCAGGGGTTCTGGTGTTAGGGCGGGGCTCTATTGATTATATAGTGAAAATGCATTATTTATTTGAAAATTTTCTTCTCTGCTCCTGGGTATTATATAAACTAACTAAGTACATAGTTATGATGAGCAAGAGTGCCTCTACCAAAATTGTGAATTTTATGGCCCCAGGGTCAGGGGTTCTGGTGTTAGGGCGGGGCTCTATTGATTATATAGTGAAAATGCATTATTTCTTTGAAAATCTTCTTCTCTGCTCTTGGGTATTATATAAACTACATAAGTACATGTACATAGTTATGATGAGCAAGAGTGCCTCTACCAAATTGTGAATTTTATGGCCCCAGGGTTAGGGGTTCTGGTGTTAGGGCGGGGCTCTATTGATTATATAGTGAAAATACACGAATTCTTTGAAAATCTTCTTCTCTGCTCCTAGGTATTAAATAAACTTACTAAGTACATACCGTAAATCTGGAAATTTTTACGTCGATTTTATTTTGCGAATTCGGGTCAAAATACTGTTGATTAATTTTTACGTTTCAAAATTTTGCGAATGACAACTGCTTTGTTTACATTTTCTTATGGTAATATATTTTTAAGAAAAATATTTTTGCGAATGCAATGAACTCGCAAATTTGCTAAAAATTAATCTACGGCAAAAATTTCCAGATTTACAGTAGATATGATGAGCAAGAGTGCCTCTACCAAAATTGTGAATTTTATGGCCCCAGGGTCAGGGGTCTGGTGTTAGGGCGGGGCTCTTTTGATTATATAGTGAAAATACACGAATTCTTTGAAAATCTTCTTCTCTGCTCTTAGGTATTAAATAAACTTACTAAGTACATAGATATGATGAGCAAGAGTGCCTCTACTAAAATTGTGAATTTTATGGCCCCAGGGTCAGGGGTTCTGGTGTTAGGGCGGAGCTCTATTGATTATATAGTGAGAATACATGAATTCTTTGAATTTGTTCTTCTCTGCTCCAAAGTATTAAATAAACTAACTAAGTACATAGTTATGATGAACAAGAATGCCTCTACCAAAATTGTAAATTTTTATGGCCCCAGGGTCAGGGGTTCTGGTGTTAGGGAGGGGCTCTATTGATTATATAGTGAAAAAACATTAAATCTTTGAATATTTTCTTCTCTGCTCCTGGGTATTAAGCATATGAACTACCTATATAGTTATGAGCAAGGGCCCTTATCTTCCAGAATTGTGAATTTCAAGGCCCCAGGGTCAGTAGTACCATAGAGGGGGGGTCTGTACTGAAAAATAATGAATTGTTTGAAATCTGCTCCTTGGTATTAATCAAATACTTTTGAAAAGCAAGGATGCCTTTTCAAAAATTGTGCAATATGTGGATCTAGGCCTAAGAGTCAAGGGTTCATGTGTGGTAGCGGCACTACTGATTATTGCTGAATATTACTGATTTGTTGAAATGCATTTTTTGTTCCCCTACCCTGCCTATGGGTATTAAGTAACCAAACTAAGCAACTGCTAAGTGTATAGTTATGATGATCAAAATTGTAAATGCTATAGCATCTGGCTTAAACATGGATCAAATTCAATCACTGGAAAGTTGTTGCATAATGCTCAGGTGACCTATAAGGCCCATGGGCCTCTTGTTTAATGTACTTGTCACCAGGTTCACAGGTGCGTGAAAGTGAGTCAATATATCGGGTCTCAATATCTCAGTTCGTTAGAGCACTGGCACGTTACGCCAGAGGCCTTGGGTTCGAGTCCCGGTTGAGACTTGACTTTTTACCACCGGTGACATATACTTATTTTGAAATAATGCCTGAAATGAAGAAATTTGCATGCTTATAATTAAAAGTACTTTAAATTCATCTTGAGATGAAGTAAAACATGATTATGGACTTTTCTGGTTTTTATCAAGATACCCCCAGTGTTTGTTTTTCCTGGAGTTGTTGCAGTATGAACATTTCCGTAAGGAGTTGGTGAACTCTCAGTGTGCTAAGTTTATAGACGATCAACAGTTACTGCACTGGCAGCATTATCAGAGAAAAAGAATGGCTCTATTACACGAAGAAATGACAGCACAAAGGGCACTACAGCAGCCCAAGGAGAAGCCAGGATAACAAGAGGGATCTCTACCTTCTACTTAATGTTGAGTGTTGTAATCAAGGAATGTAATTTTGTTACACATGTATTTATATGAATAATGCTCACACAGTACTCACTCTGTGAAAAGCAATAACTAGTGAAATGCTCACAGGAAGAATTTTCATCTTATATGCTGCATGTGTGTAGATATTATGAAATTAGTATCTCTTTCACAAAAGATTTACCAGGTGATTTGTCATTTGAATTGGGTGTTGTTAACAATAGAGACTGTGTAATTGAACATTTTCTTTAAAATGGTCTTGTTAAGAATAAAATATAAGAAAACTCTATTTGTACTTTACTAGTAGGGCTGTATCAATATATCGATACGTATCGATATTCAAGAAAAATATCGTATCGAAAAATTACTTCCAATACGTATCGGACAAGCAGTTTTTCTTCTAATTCTGCTAAAAAGGTGGAAATTATAATCAGCAAAGATTATATTTCAACTTTTTTGATTAAAACTGATCATTAATTATAGATTTATAAAAGAATTAACACAGTTTTTATAGTTATAATAAAATACATAACAATTTTATTTTAACATGTTGATTTTACAATCGTTAAAAGTTTCGATTTGAAGTGTTTTATTTACTGACTATGGGATAAGAACTTTGAAATGGGTAATAAAACACTAATTTTTTATGAAATCCATGCATTAAATGATTAATAAGCCTTTTTTGATGGACTTGTTTTAAAATCCAATATATTGCATATCGCTTTAAAAAATATTGTATCGTATCGTATCGAACTTTTTTGCTCAATACACAGCCCTATTTACTAGTAAATAATATTGATTTTAAAATAAAATACCGTCAAGGACATTTAAAAGATTATAATAATCAGTACATGAAAATGTTCTCTACAACATGACTGCAGTTGTTGATAAAAAAAAACAGAATGCAAAAATATATATTTGTTTCATTGATAACATACAGACTTTCACTGGAGAGACTCAGCAATCATTTATTTGTGGGGATAGCCATTTAAATTTTTTTAACTTTTAGTTTTAAATTTTCCTGAAGTAACTGATTCACCAAAAAGATAAAACTTTTTTGTTCTTATTTTTATTATGAATTACTTGAGTATTCAACTTATTATTTTTTTTTTATTAAAAAGCAATTAAATTTTATGGTAATCAGGATTTTACCTTAAAATCATAAATATTCAACGTAAACAAGATGTTATTAACATTTTGAAGTAAAGGGGGGGGGGGGGGTCTGAGCACAGGCGTAAGTCAGGTTTGAAGAACACAAGTTTATTCATGACAATGCTCTACTTCATAAGAGTAACTTAGCTCAAAGTGTTTTGAAAGAAGAATTTAAGATTAAGCTTTCTTGTCTTCCATATTCTCCTACACTGTAGCTTAGTCCCAGTTTTCCAGACTGAAACAGATGTTGTAGAGTTAACAAAGCTTAAACATGATTTTTAAAGAAGACTGCACCATGTTTACCTCAGGGCTTTCAAACCATGTGTGTAAAATTTAATGAAGGATGCATTAGAGAATTATATTGATCAATATTTTGGTTAACATCTTGGTTATTTCATTTTATTGATAATATTTTTTATGTAATTCATAATAGCATTGCCCATGTTGTTTTAGTATTATTTAAGTAATAATATATCCTGCTATTACTTGTGTATGGTGCACATCTCTAAATTTTTTCAATAGGCAAGATCATGCTTCAAGTACGATCAATTTTTAAACCAAAGCAGACAACTGATAGTTAAGTTGATGTTACAGAAATGTCAACAATCTCGTTCAAAGTCTGTATTTCGTAAATTCTATGGTTGTTATTATGACTTTCTTTCCAAATGTAACCTATCATAGATTTTGGCTGACATCTTTCATACCAATTGTTAGACTTTGTTTTTATACTGAATTTGACTTTTAAATGTTCCATCCACCAGAGTAGTATATTGGGGTCTAAGTCAACAAGGTAAGCTTACTACTCCTAGGTATCTTATCCACGTAGAATTTTCAGTTATCTATATCTTATGCCTTCACAGAATTGTATCATAGATCTTTTCAGATCGATCACTGATATTTTTCTTTTGCATTAGAATAAGATTGGTCAGTGGTATTCTGTAAATGTCAGATAAGGTTTAGGAATAATCACTTAAATGGCTCTTTGGCAACAAAAATAAACTGGTTCCTTGAACTTCTCTTAGAAACTTTTAAATAGTCTTCTTAAAAAGATCAATGAAAATTCAGTTTTTGATTCCTTGACACTAGAATATAGACTCAGATCTGTGATTATGGATATTACGAATCAGGCTTTTTAAACACCCACATTTTACTGAAGAAAATCCGCTTTTTTCCTTCAATATGCCAACAAAGGAATTGACGCGGTTAATGCAAGTAATATTCTTAATAACTATAGGGTCCAGTCTTGTGTGTTAAAATCGTGCATTTAGCGATTGAGAGGCAGCATAAAAACCAACTATCCTGTATTCAATAAGCCAGACGTGAAAAAATAATTAGATAGATTACATGATCAGTACGTACTGGTCCCTGCCAAAGCCGATCACAAAATTGTCTTTGTAAGGCTAATTTTATAAAATGTATTTTAGAGGAACTTGAATTTAATTCTACAAGTGTTAATCCAACTTATACTCATGGTTCCCTTTCTAAGGGAGAAATTCTTCAAAAACACGTCATTATTGAATATTTTAAAGATCCCAAAGAACCAAAATGAATTTGAATTGCCATATCTATATTGGATTCCGAAACTTTGTAAAAATGAATAAAGACACAACGCGGGTTCCGGTGTCATATAGTGAGACTTCCGCCATAGTGAGACTTCCCCCCGGAAGTCTGGCTATATAGTGAGTCTTCCCCCTTGGGGGAAATATGGCTATCTAGTGAGACTTCCCCCCATAATGAGCATAGTGAGTCTTCCCCCTTCGGTTTTCGGTTTGGATTTTATATACATTGACATAATTAAATATTTATTGTATGCTTTAGGGACCTTTTAACTTTTATAAATTTCATAAAGCATTTTTAGGATTTGTATTTCATTTTGAAATTAAATTTGCGTGATATTAATGAAATTACATCACTATAAAATCAAATAAGATGGATTTGAGTTCTAATACACTTTAAATCAAATTCTGACTGTCATGCATATTTTAGCAAAGGCACCGGATGCATGGAATGGGCTTAACCCCACCCCTTTTTTTTTTAAATTTATGACCGGAAAATTGCATGAAAATGTGTGCATCCCCTGCTCATCACACCCATACATCAATTCATACACAAACAGAAAAACAAACAAACAAAACTATGCTATCAATTTTATTTTATTCAAATGCTGAAAACAATCAGAACATTTCATATTTAAGTGACTCGTGAACTAATAAAATTATTCGTTATCAATACATGTAAAGGAAAGGGTAGACATATTATATATATTATATCGTCTCAATGTACATGCATATGTTATAACGGATATCAAACAGTTAAAGCGATATTCAAACTGTTCATGCCTATAAAATAAATATATAAATACAGGTCTATATATGGAAGATAATTTTGTCATAAATTAACACTGTTAGAATTTTTTAAAATAATAAAAACAATGTTCCGGAAACTATAATAAGAGGGGGAAGTCTCGCTATGAATGGGGGAAGACTGGCTATAAAGTGAGCCTTCCCCCCGGAAGAACGGCTATATAGTGAAACTTCCGTGGGGGAAGTCTCACTATATAGCCATTCTTCCGGGGGGAAGGCTCACTATATAGCCAGCCTTCCGGGGGGAAGACTCACTATATAGTGAGCCTTCCGGGGGAAGCCTCACCATGGGGGAAGTCTCACTATACGACACCGGTAAATATTCAATCAAGCCTCTTTCTTTACATCTCACAAGATATTAACAGTAGTGAAGGAGAAACTTGACGAGTACTGTGCAACATATATTCGAGAAGTGGTATAAAGCAGATGTGGATACTTAAAAATTTCAAGGAACTTTTTAGAAATTTTGATATCACAAGATTTTACCAAAATCAACAGCCGTAAAAACCTACGACCATATCCCACGATAAATTAAAGACCAGGCTTTTTCATATCATTGACAGTTACTTTTTCAATAAAAAAGGAACTCGTAAACTTATTTTGTACCTTGTCATTGGTCATTTGAAAAATTATTTTGTTAAAAAAACATTCTGATTGTACACACAAGTACTCTGAAGTTGACATTAAAAAGATCCCCGAGTCTCTGATGGACAGTATTATTTGATTTTTGGAGACCAGGTCCTCCAAAATCTGTTGGAATTCCCATGGGGTACCAATTGAGTCCCGTTATTAGCGGACCTTTTTCTGTATTCATATGAAGCAGAATTTGTCCAAAGTCTTATACGTGAAAAGAAGGAAACACTTGCTGTGGCCTTCAACTCGACATTTAGATATATCGACGACGTATTGTTAATTAGGTCTTTCCACCTTCCTGTGGAAAGACCTCTTGAAATGCTTATGTTTATTAGGTCTTTCCACCTTTCTGTGGAAAGACCTCTTGAAATGCTTATGTTTATTATTAGGTCTTTCCACCTTTCTGTGGAAAGACCTCTTGAAATGCTTATGTTTATTATTATTATTATTATTATTATTTTTCTTCCTGGACTTTTGAAACCGCAAGACTTATCGAAAAACTTTATAGTTCATGACATTGGATATTAAAAGTTATTCTGAAAAACGACCCCCCATGTTTGATCTTTGACCCCTTTCAAAGTTATTGCCCCTTTTGCAAGAAATGCTTGTTATCGCTACTCCTTTGAAACCGTAAACCGTAGAAATATGAAACCTTCACTAAAGTCTTCGACTAATTGAGAGGACTCTGGAATCTGTTCATTGCGAAAGTATTCGGTGACTCCTTCAATGAGTTATTGCCCCTGAAACTTTTTGAATTTTAGAAATAATTAAAAATTTTCAAAACGAGAAGTGATAGAGACATGGGACCAACTGCATAAGATTCATTGAGCTTTGAGCTTAAAATTCATGTAAAGGTCAAAGGTCAAGGTCATTCCAAAATTGAGAAATTAAGCTCTTTTTATATCTTTTTTGTCTCTTAACATATACAAACTGTCTTAGCATCATTAATATGTACTATTAAAACTATTTTAAAGATTCAATTCGTATTCCGTAAGATTGACCCTATTAAAAGTTATCGCCCTTTGTGCGGAAAACCTTGTTATCGCTACTACTGCGAAACCATAAACCGTACAAATATGAAACCTTCACTAAAGTCTTCAACTAATTGAGAGGATTCTGGAATTTATTCATTGCGAAAGTCTTTGGTGACTTCTTCAATGAGTTATTGCCCCTTAAACTTTTTGAATTTTAGAAATAATTAAAAATTTTCAATACAAGAAGTGATAGAGACATGAGTCCAACTACATAAGATTCATTGACCTTTCAGCTTAAAATTCATGTAAAGGTCAAAGGTCAAGGTCATTCCAAAATTGAGAAATTAAGCTTTTTTTATATCTTTTTTGTCTCTTAACATATACAAACTGGCTTAGCATCATTAATATGTACTCTTAAAACTATTTGAAAGATTCAATTCATATTCCGTAAGATTGACCCTATTAAAAGTTATTGCCCTTTGTGCGGAAAACCTTGTTATCGCTACTACTTCGAAACCGTAAACCGTACAAATATGAAACCTTCACTAAAGTCTTCGACTAATTGAGAGGGTTCTGGAATTTATTCATTGCGAAAGTATTCGGTGACTCCTTCAATGAGTTATTGCCCCTGAAACTTTTTGAATTTTAGAAATTATTAAAAATTTTCAAAACGAGAAGTGATAGAGACATGGGACCAACTGCATAAGATTCATTGAGCTTTGAGCTTAAAATCATGTAAAGGTCAAAGGTCAAGGTCATTCCAAAATTGAGAAATTAAGCTCTGTTTATATCTTTTTTGTCTCTTAAAATATACAAACTGTCTTAGCATCATTAATATGTACTCTTAAATCTATTTTAAAGATTCAATTTGTATTCCGTAAGTTTGACTCTATTAAAAGTTATCGCCCTTTGTGCGGAAAACCTTGTTATCGCTACTACTGCGAAACCATAAACCGTACAAATATGAAACCTTCACTAAAGTCTTTGACTAATTGAGAGGATTCTGGAATCTATTCATTGCAAAAGTCTTCGTTGACTTCTTCAATGAGTTATTTCCCCTGAAACTTTTTGAATTTTAGAAATAATTAAAAATTTTCAAAACGAGAAGTGATAGAGACATGGGACCAACTGCATAAGATTTATTTACCTTTGAGGTTAGAATTCATGTAAAGGTCAAAGGTCAAGGTCATTCTAAAATTGAGAAATTAAGCTCTTTTTATATCTTTTTTGTCTCTTAACATAAAGAAACTGTCTTAGCATCATTAATATGTACTCTTAAAACTATTTGAAAGATTCAATTCGTATTCCGTAAGATTGACCCTATTAAAAGTTATCGCCCTTTGTGCGGAAAACCTTGTTATCGCTACTACTTTGAAACCGTAAACCGTACAAATATGAAACCTTCACTTAAGTCTTCGACTAATTGAGAGGGTTCTAGAATTTATTCATTGTGAAAGTATTTGGTGACTCCTTCAATGGGTTATTGCCCTTGAAAGTCTCTGATTTTTACAAATAATTAAAAATATTCAAAACGAGAACGTATAGAGACATGAGCCCAACTGCATAAGATTCATTGAGCTTTGAGCTTAAAATTCATGTAAAGGTCAAAGGTCAAGGTCATTCCAAAATTGAGAAATTTAGTTCTTTTTATATCTCTTTTGTCTTTCAACATATGCTTAATGTTTATGCATCATTAATATGTACTCTTAAAACTGTTTCAAACATTTCATTCTTGTCCCTTAAGATTGACCCTATTAAAAGTTATTGCCCCTTGTGCAAAAAACATTTTATTTACTATTGCTCCAAAACCGTAAACCGAAAAGACATGAAAACTTCTCAAATGTCTGATGGGATTTTAGGCAAAACTTTTATGTTCAAGCGCAATAGGATCTGGTGACTCCTTGAATGAGTTACTGCCCTTTAATGCTTTTGTGCTTACTATTCAACCTTATAACTTGAAAACTATAAGTCATAGAGACATGAGGTTAATTACAATGTGACCCTTGACCTTTGACCTTGAATATGATTTGAAGGTCAAAGGTCAAGGTCACCTGAAAAATTGAAAATTTTTATTTTTTTCTTCTTTTAAGCCATTCCTGGTTTCTTTTTTATGAAATTTAATCTTAAAGAGATAAATCATAAATGAAATTGAAATTCAAAAGGTGGAAAGACCTGTTATTGTTCTTTGAACAATAAGTCTCCTAGTTATTCTTCTTCTTCTTCCCGGACTTTTGAAACCGCAAGACTTATCGAAAAACTTTATAGTTCATGAAACTGGATATCAAAAGTTATTCTGAAAAACGACAGCCCTTGTTTGAACTTTGACCCCTTTCGAAGTTATTTCCCTTTACGCAAGAAATGCTTGTTATCGCTACTCCTCCGAAACCGTAGACCGTATAGACACCAAACTTTCACTAAAGTCTTCGACTAATTGAGAGGACTCTGGAATCTATTCATTGTGAAAGTATTCGCTGACTCCTTCAATGAGTTATTGCCCCTGAAACTTTTTGAATTTTAGAAATTATTAAAAATTTTCAAAACGAGAAGTGATAGAGACATGGGACCAACTGAATAAGATTCATTGAGCTTTGAGCTTAAAATTCATGTAAAGGTCAAAGGTCAAGGTCATTCCAAAATTGAGAAATTAAGCTCTTTTTATATCTTTTTTGTCTCTTAACATATACAAACTGTCTTAGCATCATTAATATGTACTATTTAAACTATTTTAAAGATTCAATTTGTATTCCGTAAGATTGACTCTATTAAAAGTTATCGCCCTTTGTGCGGAAAACCTTGTTATCGCTACTACTGCGAAACCATAAACCGTACAAATATGAAACCGTCACTAAAGTCTTCGACTAATTGAGAGGATTATGGAATCTATTCATTGCAAAAGTCTTCGGTGACTTCTTCAATGAGTTATTGCCCCTGAAACTTTTTGAATTTTAGAAATAATTAAAAATTTTCAAAACGAGAAGTGATAGAGACATGGGACCAACTGCATAAGATTTATTGACCTTTGATCTAAAATTTCATGCAAAGGTCAAAGGTCAAGGTCATTCAGAAAATGAGAAATTAAGCTTTTTCTATATCTCTTTTGTCTTTCAACATATACTTAATTCTTTGCATCATTAATATGTACTTTTAAAACTCTTTTAAATATTTTATTCTTGTCCCCAAAGATTGACCCTTTAAAAAGTTATTGCCCCTTGTGCAATAAACCTTGTTATCGCTCTTTCTCCAAAACCATAGACCGTATAGACACTAAACATTCAGTAATGTCTTAAGGGTCTTAAGACCTAACTTCACTATATAAGTGCAAAAGGATCTGATGACAGCTTATATGAGTTATTGCCCTCTAACTTCTTTGTACTTCCTATTGAACCTTATAACTTGAAAACTATAAGTTGTAGAAGCATGGGGTCAATTGCATTGTGACCCTTGACCTTTGACCTTGAATATTTTTTCAAGGTCAAAGGTCAAGGTAAATTTTTTTTATTTTTAATTTTTGCCATCCTTTTAGACAATTTTGGTTTCTTATTCATGGAATTAAATTTTAAAACAAAATTGAAATTCAAAGAAGGTGGAAAGACCTGTTATTGTTCTTTGAACAATAAGTCTACTAGTTATTAGGGCTTTCCACCTTTCTGTGGAAAGACCTCTTGAAATGCTTATGTTTATTATTATTATTATTATTTTTCTTCCCGGACTTTTGAAACCGCAAGACTTATCGAAAAACTTTGTAGTTCATGATATTGGATATTAAAAGTTATTCCGAAAAACGACCCCCCATGTTTGAACTTTGACCCCTTTCAAAGTTATTGCCCCTTTCGCAAGAAATGCTTGTTATCGCTACTCCTTTGAAACCGTAAACCATAGAGGTATGAAACCTTCACCAATGTCTTCGACTAATTGAGAGGACCCTGGAATCTATTCATTGCAAAAGTATTCGGTGACTCCTTCAATGAGTTATTGCCCCTGAAAGTTTTAAAGCTAACAAGAAAAATTCTAAACTTTTAAAGGACAAGTGGAAAAGATATAGGACCAAGTGCATGAGATCTTATGACCGTTGACCTTGAAAATAGGTCAAGGTCAAAGGTCAAGGTCATTGGAAAAGTAGAGAAATTGTCAATTTAAGTTTTAAATTCAAATGACCTTGACCTTTGACCTTGAAATTTGATTTTGACCTTGACCTCTGACCTTGACCCTTACTCAAAAGGTCATAAAGAAATATTCATTACCTTTATCTAGATTCAGCTTCAAGTGTTAATCTCAAGTTTACCTCTCTATCTTTTCATGACCTTGACCTTTGACAAATGACCTTGACCTTTGACCCCATTGACCCAAAGGTCACAATAAAGCTAAAGGTCGTGGAGGTATTTACAACTATCACTCTAACAAATGCTTATAAAATTAACCCCCCCCCCCCTTTAAAAAGAAAATCTACACCAACTTAGAGAAAATGTCTACAAGTCAAACGAAACGAAATATCGTCATAAGATTCGTAATAAAAGCAAGAATAGACCTGAAAGAAAGTGTCCTGAGAGTTTGAAGGTGAGTCTCTAAAGTATTTTGAAATTATAGTGAATATCGGCAAAATCTGCATTTTTTTTCTGTCTGAAATTTAGTTATTGCTGAGCATAAAAATTAATTAAAACTCGTATTGGCTATTTCTGCAATTATTGTTAATATCATTCGATTCTCTTGCTCTATTACGACATTTTAATACCAAGTATTCTTGCTTTCTTAGGTGTACGGAATTTATTTTAATTTTATTTAGATTTAAATCTAAATCTCGGAAATAGCGATTTTTCATATCAAATAAATTTCCACGCAATTTAGATAGGTTAAATCAATTGCATATACCCCGCTTTATACAGTATAGTATAGCAAAAATGTCCATGACTCATTCACTGTTTTTCCGGGATTTTGAATTTCCTCTGCAACTGACCACGTGTATTACTTTCGCTTTTACGACTCTGTATATGCTAAGTGTCATTGCTTCACTGCAAATGTGTCCCATAATTATTCTAATCATTTTCCTACATACAATATCACATCAAACCGGCAAGATCTCAGTTTTTTAAGAAATTTGACCGGTACTTTCCTACGAAACTACAGGTATCCTCTTCCACCTTCAAAAAATAAATTAGTTTACAAAATACGCTTACTTGTGTACGACTTGATGGCTCAATGGTTAGCGTTTCCGACTCACAAACTAAGGGTTGTAGGTTCAAGCCCAGCTAGAGGGACTTTTTTTTTTTTTTTTTTTTTGAATTCAAATGACATGAAAAATTAGAAAAGGTGGAAAGCCGTTAATTGTTCAGTGAACAATTAGTCTCCTAGTTATTCTAATCATTTTCCTACATACAATATCACATCAAACCGGCAAGATCTCAGTTTCTTAAGAAATTTGACCGGTACTTTCCTACGAAACTACAGGTATCCTCTTCCACCTTCAAAAAATAAATTAGTTTACAAAATACGCTTACTTGTGTACAACTTGATGGCTCAATGGTTAGCGTGTCCGACTTACAAACTGAGGGTTGTAGGTTCAAGCCCAGCTGGAGAAACTTTTTTTTTTTTCATTTTTTTTTTTTTTTTTTTTTATTCAAATGACATGAAAACTTAAAAAAGGTGGAAAGCCGTTAATTGTTCAGAGAACAATTAGTCTCCTAGTTCTTCTTCTTTTTCTTCCCGGACTTTTGACACCGCAAGACTTATCGAAGAATTTTATAGTTCATGAAACTGGATATCAAAAGTTATTCTGAAAAACGACAGCCCTTGTTTAAACTTTGACCCCTTCCGAAGTTATTGCCCCTTTCGCAAGAAATGCTTGTTATCGCTACTCCTTCAAAACTGTAAACCGTAGAGGTATGAAACTTTCACCAATGTCTTTGACTAATTTAGGAGACTCTTCAATCTATTCATTGCGAAAGATTTCTGTGACCCCTTTTATGAGTTATTGCCCCTGAAACTTTTTGAATTTTACAAATAAGTAAATTTTTTTAAAACGACAAGTCGTAGAGACATGGGACCAACTGCATAAGATTCATTGACATTTGACCTTAAAATTCATGTAAAGGTCAAAGGTCAAGGTCATTCCAAAAACGAGAAAATTAGCTCTTTTTATATCTCTTTTGTCTTTCAACATATACTTAATGTCTATGCATCATTAATATGTACTCTTAAAACTGTTTCATTCTTGTCCCCTAAGATTAACCCTTTTAAAAGTTATTGCCCCTTGTGCAAAAAATCTTGTTATTGCTACTCCTCCGAAACTGTAGACCGTAGAGACACCAAACCTTCACTAATGTCTTATGGAGCTTTAGGCCTAACTTCACTGTATAAGTGCGAAAGGATCTGATGACTCCTTATATGAGTTATTGCCCTTTAACTTCTTTGTACTTACTATTAAACCTTCTAACTTGAAAACTATAAGTCGTAGAAGCATAGGGTCAATTGTATTGTGACCCTTGACCTTTGACCTTGAATGTTTTTCCAAGGTCAAAGGTCAAGGTCATTCCACTTTTTTTTTAATTTTCGTTTTTTTCTATCCTTTAAGACATTTTTGGTTTCTTTTTCATGGAATTTAATTTTTAGAAGTCAGATGTAAAACAAATTTGAAATTCAAAGAAGGTGGAAAGACCTCTTATTGTTCTGTGAACAATAAGTCACCTAGTTTACAATGGTTATTTCCATTCTGATGTCGATACTATTTATCCCGGTGAGCTTGAGATAAAAGATACCACAGAGTCTGATACATCTGTTTCATATTTGGATATTTTACCTGAAGACGTGAGCGGTAATCTAACAACCAAGCTTTATGATAAACGTGATTACTAACTTTTCAATCGTCAACTTTCCCTACTTATGCAACAATATACCTTCATCACTGAATACGGGGTTTATATCTCTCAGTTGATTCGATACGCAAGAGCAATCTCTATATATGGAAAATTTCTAAAACGAGGTAAATTATTGACAAACAAGTTGATGAAACAAGAAAATCAGCTAGCAGTCTCGTTTAAAAAGTCATCATTTCATAAGTTCTATGGTCGATATAATGACCTTGTCACCAAATACAATTTATCGAGTCAAATATTTCCCGATCATGACAAGGAGCACACAACGGGTTTGACCGGTCGGGAGGGGATGCTCACTCCTCCATGGCACCCGATCCCACCTATGATGTTTTGGAGGTCCGTGTTTGTTCCGCTCCTATTTTGTATTGTTTTATAAACTTTTTAGCTTGATTACTGTTCGTTATCTCCAGATATTCCATTACTTCTACATAAGTGAGGGAAAATGAAATGCAAAAACCTAAGCATATCCCTTTCGCCTGGGACTTTTGGTCTTGTTTTCAAGTTTTCCCTTTCATTTTAGCAAATATCTTTTCTATGAAACCGAATGCCCTTGACCCTGTAGTTTTTAAATTTTATGAAAATTATATATATATAAAAAAAAACATATTATGAAAATTATATATAAAAAAAAACATATGCCATTGTCGATGTTTAAATTCTTCGACTTAAAATCACTCGCCTGAAAGAATTACAGGAAAATATTAAAAATACTTGGGGGAAAATGAAAATGAAATATCCAACTTCATATGACATATGTTTTTTTTTGAAAATAATAAATCTACTTTCGTTTTGTCTGGTGTAGTAAAATTAATGTAAAAAGGTCTCACAAAAATATTTTACAGTGATTTAAATTTTAGTTAACCGATATTAACAATCTACAAGAATAAATCAGCTAACATTTTATATAAAAATTTTAACAAAGAACCTAAAAAGATTTTTCTCTTTTATTACATTTTGTCAAAACAGTCCATCATTTTCATAAGTTTAGACCAACGCGTTTGTTTGAGTGCTTCTGTCTGAAATATATATTAAATGAAGAACACTATTTATTTCTGAAGGTAAAAGGGGCGGTCTTCGGACCGAGAAAATCTGGGTTATTCTATCTTCCCAGTCACTCTTATCATTGACCTTCACTTTTCTTGAAAGCCAATTTATTTATTTTATCACCATTGCTTATTATTGTTTATTGCTGTTATTTATTCATATTTGAATTTTTATATACTAGTATTTATATTTCATATATATCTAAAAATAAAGATTATTTATGATTACATTTATTTTCTTATATATGTATATACTTTTAATTATCAATTAATTTCTATTCTCAAGCAATCCAATCCGCCTTTTCCTTAAACCAAATCTTCCAACAAAAGAATAGGCTTCGTAAACATTTAATTTTGATTTCGTAAACATTTAATTTTCATAAACCTCGAAAGAGTCCAGTCTTGCATTCCACCATAGTTCCCTTCGAAGTCAACACCTTGTATTTCTTGCAAATATTCATCCATCATTGCTATCAAACTTTTTAATTTAATTAAAAAACATAAATCTAAAATAACCACCCTTGTATGCTTCCCCAATGTACAACTATAATCCAGAAGTACTTGACACTTCATTTTTAACATGAATATTGTTAAATCACTTAGTTCAAAAGGAATCACAATCCTTCGACTGGCGGTAAATGATACGTGTTATGGATTTTTTCGACGATTATGATTGTCGATAGGTCTAATATGGGAAAAGTAATCGTTGATACTTCAGTTGACAAAATGGATGAAAATTACAGGATGAAATATTAAATTTCATGTTAAACATGCAGAATGATGAGGAACGATATAAAAATCGAGTATCCTTTTACTTTCAATAATTCAGAAGGGAAAAATAGTTTGATTGCTAGATCAATTATGTATTGGTCCCAGCTCACATAAACAAGTAATAACATTGTCTTCCTTTGTAAGCTTATTGTTGTAATTGCAGTTTAGAGGAACTTAGAAATTAGATGTTGACGGTAACTGTAACTTATCGTTACCCTTACCATTCAGATTCTTTGAATAGTCTATTTCAAGAAAAAAAATTATCTTAGCAAATGTCTGAATACCTAATTGTTTATTGATCTTTCGAGCAATATTAACATCTAAAAAACAAATCAAACATCTTATAAAACTACAAGGAACTTGTAGAAAATTGAAATCAAAAAAAGTTTACCAAGATCAATTTCATTAAAAAGTTTTGACTTTTCATCACTTTATACAAACATTCCGAATGATAAATCAATCAAAGACTATTTCACATGATAGATGATAGATCCGTGCTTCTTTAATAATAAGGCATTCCTTGTCATTGGTCATCTGCAATTTATTTTCTCAAATCATTCTGATTCTATAGACAAGTAAACTGAGGCTGATATTAAAAAAGTTACTCGAATTTTTTTTTCCAGCAATCTCTTGGAATAATCGAAGACGTTTTATCAATTATTAACAATTATTGCCATTAAAACATATAAATGGAAGTAGCAATTGTTAATAATTGATAAAACGTCTTCGATATATCTAAATGTCGAGTTACATACCAAGTCAAGAGACTTTTTTTTATGTAGAAGTTTTTAACTAAATTTTGCTTCATATCATAATTGCAAAAATATGTCTGCTTATAACCTAGACAATTTGTAACAACGGTTATTCCAGGAGATTGCTGGAAACCCATTATAAACAATTGTTACTTCCATTTATATGTCAACGCGAGATATCCAAGTAAACTCGAAATAGATGCTACAAATTCTGTCATATGTTTTATATTTGAATGTTTTACTTACTATCGACAATAAGGGTCAACAACAACAACAACTTATTAACCATATGAAAAACTATATCATATGATACTCTCGAACATACTCTTAATATTACGATCAATTTTTTTAACCAAGACGGGCTTTTACAGATAAGTTGATGTTACAGCGATTTTAACAACCTCTTTTTAAGCCTGCATTCCGTAATTTTTATGGTCATTATAAGGACATTGCTAGCAGATATAATCTAACATTAGGTATTTTTTTTCTGACGTGTTTCATGTCAATCGTTAGGCCTCTGTTTCTGTCTAATTTTGACTACCCAATTTTCCACCCACTTGATCAGTACATACGAGGGGTGATCAAAAAGTTCGCAAACTAATTGAATAACTTCAATACAAGAAACAATATTTGGTTTTAATGTTAATTATATTTTGAATTAATCCTCTCCGATTTTAATGCACATCAACCACCGTTCTGCGCATGCGCGAATCACGTGATATTGGCGATCATGTGACCCCCTCTGTAGCGTTCGCAGAAGGATAAAACGTACGCTAAACTAGGACCTGGGGTCCCCCGCAAATAGTTCGTCATTTTGCGTAGTAATAAAACATTCTAGGAACTCTCCAGGCATTAAATGCACAAAAGTAAATTCATCGATATCAATACGGAGACCTCGGGTCACCTTATCTATTAATTGAATTTTATATGATAGACAATTTTCTTTGTCTTACTCCAAAATAATCATATTTATAACTTTATAAAGTTCAACTTTCTAATATATATATTAGCAGAAACGTGAAAGTGATAAAGGGTGACCAGAGATAACCTCATATTGTACATCAAAAGGGGGATCAAAGATCATCTTACATTGTTCATCAGTAGGGGGACCAGAGGCCACCTTATATTTAACATCATTAGGGAGACCAGTGGTCATCTTATATTGTACATCATCAGAGGGATCATAGGTGACCTTACATTTTAAATAAATAGGGGTCCAAAGGTAATCTTTTATTGCACATAAAAGGGGGGAACTGGGGATACCTTATATCGTACATCATTTGGGGGACCAGAGGTCACCCTATATTGTACATCAGTAGGGGGACTACAGGTAACCTAATATTGTACTGTACATCAGTAGAGGGACCAGAGGACACCTTATATTGTACATCAGTAGGAAGACCAGAGGGCACCTTATATTGTGCATCAGTGGGCGGGAGGGGGGGGGGGCAGAGGACACCTTATACTATACATCCATAGGGGGACCAGAGGACACTTTATATTGTACATAAGTAGGGGGGGGGAGAAGAGGTCACCTTATATTGTACATCCGTAGGGTGACGAGAGGACACCTTATATTGTATATCAGTACGGGGACCAGAGGTCACCCGATATTTACATTAGTAATTAAGGTCTTCCGTTTCCAACGGAAGACCTTCTACTGATTCTGAAGATTAAGATTATTAAGGTCTTCCGTTTCCAACGGAAGACCTTCTACTGATTCTGTTGGTCAAGATTCTTATTCTTTTTTTTCTTCTGCTTCCTAGACCGCAACTTTGAGGCCTCATATCTCACTCATTTCTCAACGGATTTCGCTCAAATTTTCAGAGGTTATAGAGGTTTATAAACTCTACCAGAATGCTGCCTAAAATTTCAAAAAGTCACTTCCGGTTTTGAGTTATTTCCCTTTAAACGAAAATTTATAGGCTTTCGTTTCCAGACAAAGGCTCAGAAACGGCTAAAGCTGGAGCAGAAATTCTACTGATTTTAGATAATAGAAGGATTGAAGTTGTGCACATCGGTTTTTGTTTTTCGATTTCTCGATACAAAATGGCGCTATATAGGGGTCAAAAATTAGAATGCCTAAAAGAGCGAAAATTAACACATGTTTTCCTTTTTATCTTGAAAACTAAAAATATTTTGTGAAGACATGTTGAACAAAAGTTGTGCATAATTGCAAGATCTTTCATATAATATTATTCAAAAGGGGCTGGCCCCTATGATTAGGGATTTAGTGCGCTTGAAAGTTTTTGCTTTATAACTCAAAAACGGTAAATATTTCGAACTGGATTTTACGGACAAAATTGTTCTTTGACACCTTTTTGATCTGATGAAAATGTTTTGTGTTCGATTATACCCGGGGTATTGCGCAATACGTAGTACAAAGCAGGCCAGGTAAACAGGTAGCGTTTTTCATTCGGATAGGAAATCAGACCTTTTCATGTGTATAACTGAAACAGACTTGCCATCAATTATATACCCTGCAGTATTTAATGTTAATTTTCTTTTATATAAGGTTTTAAACGTGCTTTATGGTTCACTATTAAATGATTTATTACAACTAGTCTAACTTTCTTTTCTTCTTTCGTTGTTGTTAGTTTAATAGTGTTCAAAAGCGGGGAATATTTAATATATCGACCTACATTTCTTATTACAACAAACTATGTAAGTAATTTTAAACTGTATGCGTTGAATAATTGACATCATTAGCTGTACGCATATTACGATCTCCATGTTTCAGTTCGATATTTTCAGTTATGTAACATAACGCGCTAATCCCACGCTGCCGATCTAGGTCACCAGTGTACTAGCCACCTGTGTTATAAACAAAGCAAGTATCTGTGATCGCGTTTAACATCTATCTTGTACAAAGAACTATTAACTAATGGGAAATTATTTTTTTAATTATATCAAATCAATAAGATTACTTTACCTATCTTTATATAATCTTATACCAAACACCGGTTGCGTAAAATCATTTCGAATTTTAATCGCTTTCTTTGGCCTGTTCACGCATCAATACAATTAAAATAATAAAAAAAACATTTCTCTATCCCTTGTTATTGTATTTAATTAATTCTTGAAAGGGGACTTCGACAAATAATTGTTATTAGTGAAGGAAGTCTTGTGATAGGTACGTACTACGCATGCTGTGAACATATTATTTTTACCATCACTCGTTTGAATCTCCGTATATTTATTTTTTTTATATATAAAATCAAATAACATTAATAAATACATATATATTATTAATTTCAAATATACTATAATTCACATCTTTGTAATATAGCAAACAGCGTCATCCAGCTCTGTCAGTGTTGTAGCCCAGTTCTCGTTTACATGCACGTGGCGAAAGAGAGCCGCGGGCATTCGATGTTAAAATACATTGTATACTCTGATAGTCATAAATAGAAAAATGGGTTTGAAATCATGTCAACTCTTTCATTTTATTCAATTTCTCTCTATCTTTCGCTCGTTTTAATCAGTTGTAATCGCTAATGTTTTTATTTATTTCAAGCTTTTTAATAGCCGACTAAACAATAGCTGGGTTTGCAAGAATTTATTTTTTTGGTATTTATCGAGGTGGTAATTGTTTTATGGATCTTAAACTACACGTACACATGCATGATAATTGTAAGTGGGGGCGTAGTTTCTAATTCACGGGAAAAAAAAATCATCGAGTAGATCGCAATAATGTGTGTTTAAACGATCAGCATACCAATGCATACGGGGTTTTCATTCATCGTCCATGCGAGTCAATTACACGAAGAAGATCGGAAAAGTATATTGTGAATTATGATAAATATTATGAGACTTTTTCCCATTCAAATTCACTTCGATGAACGAACGATTTTATTTGACAGTACAAGACTTGAGTGTTCTATAATACCGCCATCTTAAAATGCCTTAGGATTTAGTTTTAGTACAAAACGCTGGGGCATTAACATTAATCAGTCTCTCTTTTTTTTTTACCATGTCCGTTAGCTCCATATGTAATTTTACTTTAATTTTAATGATACATTGCGTAAGAACTAGCGATCTGCAGTTACTAAATACTTTAACCATTATTGATTTAATAATTTCGTTTTCAACACATTTTTCCTATACACATTTTTCCCCATCACAGATTATTTCCATGGTTATGCCATCTTTAACTTTTAAAAGAAACTTTCGAATCATATGGATAGAATTATAGTAAAAGAAATGGATTGAACATCGATAGGTACATGTAACTCTTGCACGTCTGAACTTCAGAAGCGACTTCTGTGCTCTGCAATGTTTATTTATATTACAGGTTTGAATAAAGTACCCCGATTATAGAATTTATGAAATAAAAGCATTCAACTAATATGTTCCAACTGAACAGATTGAGAACATGTTTTAATTAATGTGCAGTCACTAATCAGTACCCCGGTAAAAGAGTATTAGGACCATACTTGCCAATACCATTTGTTTTTATAATTACCATTAATTATTCAAAACCCATAATTTTTTTTAATGTATAAAGCTATAGTGTGCTAACATTTAATTGTCCCCCGCTTTCGCGAAAGCGAGGGGACATTAAATCTCATTCGTCTGTCCGTCAGTCTGTCCGTCTGTCAGTCTGTCCGTCACAAAAACTTTAACCTTGCCCATAACTTTTGATTCAGTAGAGCTATGTCTTTCATATTTCACATGTGTATTCCATGTGGCAAGAGCTTTCTTTGGGTACCACATTTGACCTTTTGACCTTGATCTTGGAGCTTGACCCACTTTTACACAGAAATTTCAAATTTTTACTATGACCATAACTTTTGAATGGAAGGTACTAGGACTTTCATATTTCACAAATGTATTGTTTTTGGAAGACCTTTTATTGGATACCAACAACCTTGACCTTTTGACCTTGACCTTGGAGATTTACGTACTTATGAAAAAAACGTTAAGCTTCACCATAAGTTTTGAACGGTGAGGACTAAGGCTTTTGTACTTCACATATGTAATTCTTGTGAGAAGACCTTTTATTGGATACCAAGAACTTTTACCCTTTGACCTTGACCTTGGAGTTTTAACTACTTTTTAAAAACTTTAACCTTGGTCACAACTTTTAAATAGTAGATACTAGGACTTTTGTATTTCACATATGTATTTCTTGTTGCAAGACCTTTCATTGGGTACCAACAACTTTGACCTTTTGACCTCGACCTTGGAGATTTCCGTACTTATGAAAAAACTTTAACCTTGATCATAACTTCTGAATGGTAAGGGCTAGGGTTTCATACTTCACACATGTAATCCTTGTGGGAAGACCTTTCATTGAATACTAAGAGCTTTGACCTTTTGACCTTGGAGTTTTAACTACTTTTTAAAAAACTTTAACCTTGGTCACAACTTTTAAATAGTAGATACTAGGACTTTAATATTTCACATATGTATTCCTTGTGGCAAGTCCTTTCATTGGTTATCAACAACTTTGACTTTTTGACCTTGACCTTGGAGATTTACGTACTTATGTAAAAACTTTAACCTTGACCACAACTTTTGAACGGTAAGGGCTAGGGCTTTCATACTTCACATATGTAATCCTTGTGAGAAAGCCCTTCATCAACAACTTTGACCCTTTGATCTTGACCTTACAGTTGACCTACTTTTAAAAAACGTTAACTTTGGCCATAATTTTTTGACGGTCAGGATAAGGGTTTTCATCTTTCAAAAAAATCAACTTCAATGATAATTTCTAGGAAATGACATATGATTAGGGTGTTCATATTAGACACAATATGTCATAAAAAATGACATCTCACCCAGAAAGACACCGAAAGCGGGGGACCACAATTCTTTGAATTTGCTTGTTTTCATTTGTTCCGTGATTAAATATCGGTAGCAGATTTAAATGTAAGAAGTAATAAACCTGCATCGTATTTCCAGAACTGAAAATTTAAGAACTTTTATAACAATATATAGCTACTGAATATTACAAATTTATCATTATTACATGTAATTACTACATTTTTACGACTTAATTTTAATTGTTAAAATCATAACCGGCAGCATAGTCAAACCATTTGTATCGTTTACCGTATATACATCATGTACATGTAATATTGAGTATTTTCTTTAAGATAATGAACTTGTATCTTACGCACATTAATTTTTCTTGTTAAAAAAGCATGAATGAGAGAGAGAGAGAGAGAGAGAGAGAGAGAGAGAGAGAGAGAGAGACTCGCCTTGCTCATATACATACATATAGTTATCAAATAGTTCTTTATCAAATATACCGGTATTGTTGACTTCATTCTATTAAATGTAATTTCCGTTTCCTATTTTAATTAAATTTATTTATAGATTTTATTCAACTTCAAGCACAATATGTGGTACTAAAAGGAAGTCCATGCATGGTGCTGTTGAATATCCGGAATTTTTCTTTAATCTTTTATACCTGCGCTTCCTCCTCCACGGAAAAAAATGTAAGTACATGTAAATTGAACGGCGTGTATAAACCGATGTGGTTTCGGCTAGGCAGCGTGTTTTTTAACATGATCAGCGACCTTTAGGGGGGAGTGGGTATAAAATGAAGATAATGCAGAAAAACGATTAGCAAAAATAGGAGGGTTTTTTTTTAAATATTATTCTCTCGAACTTCTGGGCAAGAATGGGAAACCATACTTATCAAAGCTTCCTGAAATACATATAATAAAGATAACTGTTTTTTCAAATCATGACTGGAATAGGCATTCAAAATTAAACATAGGAAGTTATACACCCGCAAACAAAGTGATTGTGTATTTTGGGGGTGGGGTGGGGTTGGATGGGTTAGGAATAACATTTTCTGTTTCACTGTCCAGCTGTCCTTCTGCCTCTCAAGGTTTTCCCTGAAGCCCAGGCTTTAAATTTATGGAGAATCTTGGAGCTCATACTACATGTACTCGATACAAAGATTTCCAATGATCATAAGGTGTGTCATGACTTTGGTTCAAGGGAATATTATGGCAAATTCAAGGTCACTATAGAAAGAGTTAATGTTTTGTATGAGCCATTTATATATGAAATCGAGAATATCTGGAAGCTCATATTTGATAAAGAGATTTTTGTGACAAAAAGGTTTTGTATCATTTTGACTCAGAAAATAGTATAAATTCAATCTAGTCTATTCTTTTTTAAGTTCAGACTTGATACAGATTGCTCGACCTCCAATATGGCGACCAACGGGAGGTAACTTTCGCTAAATTCAGGCCTATTTAAAACTATCTATTACACTTCAACATTGAAACTAGTTTCTTACGAAAACGTTAGCTATTTCATATGGAAATTATAAAAGTGTGGTTGGGATCACTTTAGTTTCAATCGGGAGTGGCATAAAACTCTACATTTTCACAATCTAATTTTAATTTCTTTTTAAAATATGATTGTCTAAAATATCCTTTATAGGAGAGGACTTGTTTCTTATCTATTATATTATCCATAGGTATTGAAAATATCCACAAATATTTTTATTCAAACATTTTCTTTGCAAAAATTAAAATGTCTACCTAGCTGTTTTAAAAGGTTTAAGGTATAGGATTCTTCTCTGGTTTCTGACTAGATGAAACATTCAAAGTATATTTGCTTATATGTCTTATATATTTAGGTGTAAGGGATTTAAAAGACATTATTTTTCTTTCCTCATCAGAATTGTACAACTTTAAATAGAAATGGTAAACTGCGTTTGAAAACTAGCAGGGACTATATTTTTGGCGGAATGGTGGCGTATGAAAATACCTTCTTGTCTGTCTCCATAAATTATAAAAGAACAATGAATCTAGTTATAATTTTTACACATTAAAAGACTTGAAGAAATTTTAAAATGTAAGTTAACTTAATAATAAGGGACTAAACTTTCAAAATATATCAAATGAATATGATTTATCAAACGAACTAGAACTATGTAAGCTTTTAAATGCTTCCAATCAAAGTACAGATTTGAGCCAAAAATCCATAAAAAGTATTTTTCTCTCTTAGTAAACGATCAAAACTTTTTATTTTTGTATCATTTTGTACGTTTATAATAAGAAAAAGTTAAATATAGGAAGCATACGAAAATAACTAATATATCCTAAAAAATTAAGAAAAGCAGAGACAATTCGGATTAGCCAATATCCAACTTAGCTAAATTATTTACGTAAATTTGGTAATATCATGCTACAGACCCGATATAGTAATATTTTTTAATGCAAAAGGAACAATTTTTAAACTTTTGAAATAAAAGTAGGCATCACAGGATATTGGCAACAGTATTTTTTTATTCATAAAGTCAAGGAAAAAGATAATGACCTTGACCTGACCTTGCCTCTAATATAAAATGGTCAAATTTAATCTCACTGATACTATCACTTACTGATATTATCTTCTTGTTTCTGTGAAAATTTCATTAATTTTTAAATACAAGAAATATGAGAAGAATCCTACCTTAAGAACTCATATCAGCTGAAACCATAACTTTACTAACATGTGTGGCTTGAACATCCATCAATCAATTTTAGGTCAACTTCATTTGTATACTAATATTAATTAAAATAAAAAGGTTTGAAAGGATTTATCTAAATGTAAAAAAAAAATGCTTAAAAAGTAAGTTTTGTATTGAAAAATGGGGGAGGGGGGTGTCATCTTCACATATACATCTTTACTATGTGAAAATTTGGTAAAAATAACTCAATTAAATTTTAAAATTACATCAACCTTTATGTTTGATCACTTGATATTCATTTTAAATTTCATTTGATCCCTTAAATACCTGTTCGTTGCATTGATAGATTAAACAGGTGTGAAATAATATCTGATGCAATCACTGGAAATAAAAATGAAGAGCTCTAAAGTATCTTTTTTCCTAAGTTGTATTCATAATAAGCTCCTTACAAGAATGAAGAGAATTTTAGTATGAATAATTGAAAGGCAATTCAGATCTTATAATAAAAGTTTGTAGTGAGAGGATTTTAATTTCTTTACATTTTCAAATAATTCATTGCAAAAGCATTGCTTTTTCATATGTGTATGTGAAATACCAATTTGGACACACAAAAGAAGTTTGTAGAAGCACAAAACGCTAATTCATTTAAAAAAAAAACAAATGGAAAAGTTGTTTTAGGATAAAAAGAGAATGCAATAATACAATATGATCATATGAAAGATATACTGAATGTCAATGTTTTGGTTCTTATAACAATGTTTGCTAGAATACGTTATCAATATAAAGAGAAATTGTAATCATTAGAAAAATGAGAACCCATAATTGTAAATTCAATTATGCAAGTGAGATAAGATTGAAAAAGTTTGCAAAAAGTTTTAAAAGTAAGTAAACATAAACAGTTTTTTATCTCTCATAAATTAAAAAAAGATATTCGTTTCAACCATTTCAGGTAAACATCATTTTCTAAAAAAATCATTAGAGATTTAAAAATATTTGTCAAATCAGAAAAAGATAAATATATTTATATAGGAACCTTTAGGTGTTTCATAACTTTGTTTACATGATTTTCTTTTAATATTAAAGGAATTAAATTTAAAAATATAATAACCCTTTTTTTTTTTTATTTCTAATCTATTTCTACAATTATATCTGGTAAGTTGCGAATAAAAAATGTTTTAGACACCCGCTTCTCTTTTCTTACATCAATGAGATAAAAAGGTAAAATTTATGATAAGACTTACTAGTATTTTTTTTATTTAAAAAAGTACGAATATTCGATATTTTTTATACAGAATGGTGGCTTATAAGTTGTATATTTATAAAGAGCAATTCGGCAACTACTTTAATTGTCTGTTTTTAGTTTAAACCATCCGACCGATTCATATTGCAAGTTTACATAAATATATTTACATTTGCAAATCTTTTCCCTTATATAACACTACTGAAAGCAAGCGTTTTTATAACTGTATAAATACAGGTACGGGGTCAAGAGGTCATAGATGTGCGTTTGGATAAACGTTCGACGTAATCTCTGTGTGACGTCATCAAGGGTCGACGCGCGTTTAGTGGACATACATGCCGTTGGGTTTGAAAAATAACGCATTTCGCACGTTAGAAGTAACAATCAGGCAAATTAAAAGTATGAATAAGTCACAAATGTAAATATAAGTAATAAGGTATCATTTTTTGAGTTTTATTGAGATGTAAAACGGGTTGACACATGATCAAATCTTCCATAAAGCCCTTCGGGCTTTATGGGATTTGATCACGTGACCAACCCGTTTTACATCTCAATAAAACTCAAAAAATGATACCTTATTTCTTAAATATATCACTGAGACAAGTGCTGACTGACGTTTTTCATACTCATTATCTATACACTGAATTGACGACAAATTTCTCTGACGCGTGCTCAATCCTCCATGGCACCTGAACCCACCTCTGACGTTTTGAAGGACCGTGTTTGCTCTGCTCCTATTTTGTATTTTTTATGGACTTTTGATCTTGAATACTGTTCGTTAACTCTGGATTTGTTTCAGACACAAATTACAATTATTATATGCATTTTTTGTGAAAACACACTTAGTGATATTTATATTTTAATCGTTAATGGTTTATTTCTGTAATGATTCACAAGATTCAATCTTTGATGTTGCATATAATTAACCGTATAACAGTGCTAATATGGTTGTTGTATACGCAATATTTTGTCCCTGTCATTGCTTTTAATATCCAACATTCAAATATTTCATGTCAGAATGATTTTCTGATATATTTTTTTTCTTCAAATTCTTGATATCAGAACTGATTTTTTTTGTTATGAAGAATTCAGGTTATTGATATCGAGATTTCTTTTAAATTTCAAAAATACCGCCCCCTCTTCCTCTTAAGGTAGGATTCTTCTCACATTTCTTGTATTTAAAAATTAATGAAATTTTCACAGAATCAAGAGGACAATATCACTAAGTGATGGTATCAGTGAGATTAAATTTGACCGTTTAATATAAGAGGCAAGGTCAGGTCAAGGTCATGACCTTTTTCCTAGACATTAAGAATAAAAAAAATACTGTTTCGATCATACGATCCCTTCTTGTAATTCAAAAGATTGAATGGTTTACTTTATGCATAAAAAGATACTACCACATGGGCCCTATAAGTCGATATTACCAAACTGACATGGATAATTTAAATAAAATGGATATTTGCTAATCCGAATTTCCTCTACTTTTCTTAATTTTTTAGGATTTATTAGTTATTCTTATATGCTTCCTATATTTAACTTTTTCCGATTTTAACATATAGTAAAGTTGTCACATAAAGGTAAAAATGATACAAAAACTAAAAGTTTTGATCGTTTACTAAGAGAGAAATAGCACTTTTTACGGATTTTTGGCTCAAATCTGTACTTATATTGGAAGCATTTTAAAGCCAACATAGTTGTCGTATGTGTGAAAAATCTTACTTATTAGGGCCCCGCAAGGATTTGCGGGTGCCCTATAGTAATCACTCTGTCTGTCCGTCTGTCCGTCTGCCTTTCTTCTGTCCACAAATTTCCTGTTTTTTCCTAATAACTTTTTTTATGGTTGCCCAATGAAGATCAAATTTGGTATGGTAGTTCAATAGGCAGAAAGACATATTTTGATGCTAAGTTTGTTTCTCTATGACCCTTGGTTTGGAGCTGGGGTGGTGGGGTATATTCCTTAACTTTATATAAGAATGCTTTAGCAAAGAGAGATAACTGCTGAAGATGTTTCCATTGTAAACTGAATGCTGTTATGAGTCCCTTGGGATTAATTAGCTTTCCTCCTGAAGAAAATCCAAAGCATTATCTTTATCTGTCACATTGAGATTAATTACCACCTCTGTCTGCAAATGAAGTTTGTTTTGAAGTTCAGTCAATTTGGAATGCTATGAACACTCTGAAATGTGGATTTAGATATAAATGTTTATACTTTATTTTGGTTAAAATACCTACACAATGAGTTATGATTTCATTGAATTCTAAAAACAAGAAATAGATTAAAGAAGACATATCTTTTATTTTTACTTTTTTCCCTTTATGTAAATTCAAGAATAATAATAATTTTTAAGGTAGTTGGATTAAGCCATTCTAATATTAATACTGAAAAAGTTCTTATTGTAACTTTAGAAGAAAATGATGAGAGAGGTACAATTAATCCCTCAGGATTAATTATCTAGCCTGCTGAAGAAAATTTAGTAGGCCTATCTTTATCTGTCATTTTAAGATTAATGAAAAACTTTGTCTGCAACTGCTGTTTGTTTTGAAGTTAAGGTCAAGACTTCATGATACATGTATTTGCATTCATTGAAGACTGGCATTTTATATAACACAAACACAAACTTCATTATTGTTTATATATACATTCAATGTTAGGTTGTTCTTTACTGCCAGTGCCTAATGTGAATATACAAGGATATTATTTACAGGTTTTTGGATATTTAGGAATTATGTTGAAAATTTTAAGAATACATTTGCTGTTGCTTATTTCTTCATATATTTTTTAATCATTCCATAAGCTGCATCCTTATAATTCCACCCCATGGCGGGGCCCTTGCTGACTGGTCAGTTTTCTAGTTTGATATATTTTGAAACTTCAGTCCCTTATTATTAATTTAACTTACATTTGAAAATTTCGTCTAGTCTTTGATTGCGTAAAAATTATAACTGAATTCAATGTTCTATAATAATTTGAGAGGCAGAAAAGAAGATATTTTCATACGCCACCATTCCGCCAAAAATATAGTCCCTGCTAGTTTTCAAACGCAGTTTACCATTTCTATTTAAAGTTGTATAATTGTGATGAGGAAAGAAAAATATGGTCTTTGAAACCTCTTACATCTAAATATATAGGACATATCAACGAATGTACTTTGAATATTCCATCTAGTCAGAAACCAGAGAAGAATCCTACCTTAAGATGATGCCTCATAATTTTAGGTTTTCTTTCTTTTTGTATGAGTCGCCTGCGTGGCGCAGTGGTTAGAGCGTCTAATCCAGAGTCGCGAAGTAAGGAGTTGATCCTTACGTCGTGGGTTCGACTCCCACTGTGGGACGTGGAGAACGGTCCTGCGGATTAGATCGTATAAACTGACGTCCCGTGTTACAGTAAAAACTGGCACAAAATGATCCCTCCCTGCTCAATGGCCCTGAGTGCCGAGTATAGGACAAAAATTGTAACTCTCCACGGCAAGTGGTGGCGTCTCCGTATGAGTGATAAATTCTCTTGAGGGACGTTAAACAACACACAATCAATCAATCAATCTTTTTGTATGATGCGAAGTTTTACTGCATGTTTATCATTTTGAAAAAAAATGCATTTGAAATAAACACCACATTATTTTATTGGATCACACCATTTCAGAGTAACAGAAATAGTTATAAACACAATAGTAAGTAAACAAAATTGGTTGAATGATTTATTTTTACTTGAAGAACTGACCAAAAAGACAATGAACTATTCGTGATTTTCGACTTTCCATATTTTGTTACTGACGGTATAATTAAACCAATAAATATACCATTTCAGTATAAACGTTATCTTCATAACCTACCACATGACTTCGCCAGTTACATGTATTGGCAAATTCCATGTAAATTATTCATTTAAAGGACACTATTTGTCTCCTTAGTATTGGATAGCAATTCAGTCAAGATACATTTACCCACTTACCTACCCAAGAAAAGTCTTCTTGCTGTCTATGCTGCATTGAAATGCAAGTACATAAAATCACATAAAAAGCTATTTACACGCAGATGCCAATAGAGCAGTGAACATTTAAACCTTGAATACCCAGTCATCACATTTATTTACATCAGTTAGTAATTCTCAAAGTAATGTGTATTTACCCGTGGTATTTCTTGAAACTTCATCTTCAAAGGTAATCATGTTAAATAGGGAAAATTTAATTAATCACGAATAAATTTTCAGGAAATGCGAATAAACTGTATTTTTTGTCTAACTGCAAATTGATCAACGAATAAATTTTAGGAATGAAAGAGATAGGTAGCTAGGCTTACGAAGAAAATTTCATAATTTTTAAAAATTCTTTTTCAGTACTTATATTCCTCCTATTTACTTGATCATTTTATAAAGCATTGTGTATGAAGTGTTTCCTATCAAAGAAATTACCATAGATCAGTTTTAATTTCATATCATTGTAATAAACATTGGTAACAAAGGTTAGATTAAAAGAAATTCGATCTCGTTAAACACATAATATTTGCTAACTTTTATGAGGTACAAATATAAACTTTTTAATATCGTTTCTAGAAACTTCAAAGAACCTTGAATTACACCGAGGGACATAAAAAAATTATTGCATGAAAAGCTTTCAATTTCAAGCTTTATTTTGATACTTTTTGAATTAAATTATAAAGAACAAAGTTCACCTTGTGCAACTTTTGGCCCTGTGAATTTCTGAAAAATCAGAACTACTCGGTTTTAGTTTAAAATATGTTAAATTTCACTTGGATCCTTGGTGACTTCATATCAAATAAAAATGACGTACTTTTTTCTCTTGTCCATGTATTATGACGTCATGAATTTCGTCATTTTCCTCAAATCTTGAAAATTTCTTTAAAAGTGACCAAAAATTTAATCTGTATGTGAATATTTTGCATAGCCCCCAACCTCTGATCTAAAATGTTCAATTATATTTTGAAAGAACTGTTTCAGAAGATTCTAATCCATGAAAAATTTTTTGGATCGCGGGGTGGGCTCATATTTTTATCGACAGTTGAAGATGCTCAATTTCACCCATTTTCTTCAAAATTCAAGAACATTGCAGTTTCACAACGCCTGAGTTTCCAAACTTGGACACCTAGAGGAAATTTTTTTACAGGAAATGAAAGCACTAAGTCTCTACTTTATGTTGATGTTCGAAATGGGACGTTAGGATCTGGCCAGTTAATTGGTATATTGACAGGGCCATTTTATGGAGTTAGTGAACCTACCTCAATTCCTTTATCCTTCCTGGCTGAGGATCGGGAATCTTTAAATTAGAGATATATAAGTAGATATTTTCTTTTCTTTCTTTTTTTTCTTTTCTCAGGTAATATTTCACAAAAGTATCCAGAATCACAATCAAATGTATAATTGATATTCCACACAAATTAAATACTAGTCATGAGAATATTTCAAAACAAAATATTTTGTCAAATATGAAGGTAGTCGAATAAGAATGTAGTCATAAATGAAGATCCTTTTTTTCTGATTGTTGTTTTCACTTTTTTTCATAGAGTTAAATGGCTTATCCAATATATTATTTTCTTAATTCAGAAAAATCTCTGTATATGTATGTATAAGTCTTACATGTACATGTATGCAAAAATTTTCATTTTTTTTTTTAAATTCCCCCAAAGTGACACGAATAAATTCTTAACAAAAGCTGTGTAATTTTACAGGAATGTGCATGTGGAATATTAATTTGGCCTAACAATAAAAGTTTATAGAAACACCTGACTTTGATTTAAAAGAAAATGTAAAAGTAGTGAAGGGATAATGGAGACTGCAAAAATATACATATGTACATAGATCACATGAAAGATATGCTCAATGTAATATTTTTTTTTTAGTGTTTACCACTTAAATATATCAAATTGTTTGGACAGAAACCTGTCTTTTTTGACATATTTCATTTTATCTGATAAAATTTACTACAAGAACTACTATTCATAATTGTAAATTAAGCAATTCTACCAGCGAGAAAAGTTTAGAAAAGGTTGAATGTATACCCCGCTATACATTATGAGGGAGAAAGGCTTTCTCCCTTATAATGTATAGTGGGGTATTTTTTGTGGAGCGTTTATTTTAGGGTTTTGACGATTTTTCATATTGTGCACATGATGAATAAGTGTAATAAACATGATTTGTGAAAAAATGTCCTATAAGCCCCGGGGTTGAATATCGGGGGGGGGGTGTCCACAAGTACCTGTGACATGTTATAGACAAATAATGTTATATTATTTGTGTAAAAACAGACATTTTATAGATATTATAATCTTTAACGATTAAAAATTTTTAATTAACAATTCACAGGATTGAATTGTTGATGTCATATATAGTTTCCAGATAACAATGCGAATATGGTTGCTGTTAATGCATTTTGTTGTTTTTATTATTGCTATTCAATTTTTTGATAACAAAAGTGATGTTCTGATATTAAATATAAAGGAGCTTTTGTAATAATAAATCACTATTGGGTTTAAAAATTTGAAAACATATTTTTGATGTCTGTTATATTTACTTTATGCTTTTAGATGTATATCATAATAATAATTCAAATTAGAAATTCAATTTGTTGTTATCAACATTCATTTTCTGATTTTAAATTCGATTTCATGATATCAGAAAAATATTTATGATATCAAAAGATTATATCAAATTTATGATATCTTAATTTTTTATTGCCCAAATTATATTTAAAAAACACACTACATTAATGGGCGATATCAAATTAATTTCGATGTTCTTATATCACATAATGAAATCCTTTTCTAGTAAAAAAAAATCTTATTCTTCATATCAAAAAACGATTTTCTGATAACAAAATATTCAAATTCTTGATATTTAGAATGATTTTTTAAGCCACAAACACTATTTTTTGTTGGGAAGAATTCAGATTAACGATATCCCCTCCTGCTCCAATTCCCAAAAGACGCCCTATAACTTTAGGTTTCTTTTCATCTTGTATGATGCGATAGTTTACAGTTTCTCATAAAAATACATCTGAATAAACACCATATTATATATCGCATCTATCCATTTCAGAGCACCGAAGGTAGTTATAAACACAATATTATGTAAACGAAATTGTTTGAATGATTTATTTTTACTTGAAGAACTGACCAAAAAGACAATGAACTAGCCATGATTTTCGAACTTTTCACTTTCAGTTACTGACAGTACATAAAAGAATCAATATCTCATATCAATGTTAACGTTTTAAAAAAGTTATCCTTATCACCTACAACATAACTTTGTCAGTTATTGGCAAATTGTTCATTTAAAGGACACTATTTGTCTCCTTAGTATTGAATAACAATTCATTAAGTTACATTTACCCAAGGTTTACTTACCTACCCAAGAAAAGTCTTCTAGCCCTCCTTGTGGCATTGAAATGCAAGTACATAAAATATATTAAAAATTATTTACACGTATATTTACACATGTTACATGCTGATTTCTTTCCTGTATGAAAATAATTCATTTGCTGCAACTTGCGATATGATAAAGAATTTTTATTTCTTATCTTCAAGAAATATATAAATTAACCTAGAGAATTTACATATGTCAATTGAAGTATCCGTAACCAATAATTTCTTAGTATGTACTTAACCAGCAGACATTTAAATCTTTGAATACTCAAACTTCGTCTCGTTGTTTGATTAAATAGTCCAGCAAATGTTCTGATGCAATCACTGGAAATAGCAGTAAATATAAGTCAGTTGAACATTTAATAAAATAAGCAGCAGAGTGGCGCAGTGGAAGCGTGCTGGGCCCATAACCCAGAGGTCCGTGGATCGAAACCACGCTCTGCTAATTTTTTTTTTTCTCTTTCACATTTACTTACATCATTTAATGTGAACTTTGGCATTAAATTAGACAGAAAGCGATATAAGTAGATACTTTCTTTTTTGCTTTTCTGATGTAGTATTTCTTAAAAACAAATAACTTATATTCCACATAAATTAAATACCAGTATAAAGAATATTCCAAAACAAAGTATTTTGTCATATCTTAAGGTAGTTTGTAGTCATAAACGAAGATCCATTATTTCTGCTTGTTGTTTTCACTTTTTTCATACAGGTTTATCCCATACATTATTTTCTTAATTCAGAAAAATCTCTTTAAATAAATGTATGCAAAATTTGTCATTTTTTATTTAAATTCCAAACGAAAGCTATGCATTTTCACAGGAATGTACATGTGGAATATTAATTTGGCCTAACAGAAAAGTTTGTAGAAACACAAAACTCTAATATAGAAGAGAATAGAAAAGTAGTTTAGGATAATAGAGAAAGCAAAATATACTTAGACCATATAAAATATATGCTGAATGTAATATGTTTTTTTTTTGTGTTTAACACTTAAGCATAACACATTATTTTGATAGAACCTTGTTTTTCTGACACATTTCATTTTATCAAATAAAATTTATAACATGAACTCTTTAGTACTATTCATACTAGTAATTATAAATTAATTAATTCTGCAAGCGAGAAAAGATTATTGAAAAGTAAATAAACGTAAATGTAGATCAGCTCTTATCTCTCAGATTGTCTCAGACACCCGCTTATACTCGCTTGATATAAGATAGAATAAGTCAATATGTCATATATTTAACAAAGAGCTAATTACTAATGCTAGAATTGTTCTCATGCAGTAGAGTGGCTTGTTAGTTGAGCATTTACAAAGAGCAACCTTGAAACTGCTTTCAATAAGCCCTTCATAAAAGACTACTATTATAACTCTTAGTATTGCTTGGTTATATGTTATACACAAATTATGTTACATTATATGTGAAAAAACAGATATCTATATAATAAATTACAATTTCAATATGATGTTTATGTTATGCTGAGGTAAAAGAAGGAGTAGGCATAAATGATATTATAATCGTTGACGATTAATTTCAGGATTCAAATGTTGTTGCCATATGCAGTTTCCAAAAAGCAGTGCGAATATGGTTGCTGTTTATGCATATTGTAGATCCTGTTATTGCCATTCAATTTTTTGAAACAAAAATGATATTCTGATATTAAATATAAAGGAGCTTTTATATCAATAATTTGAATTTCTGATAACATATTATTATATCATCATTACTATTGGGTATAAATATTTGAAAACATCTTTTTTTTATGTCTATTATATTTACTTTATGCTTTAAGAGGTATGTTTTTAGGCAATAAAAATTCTTATATATTTTAATAATTCAAATTAGTTATTCAATTTCTTGATATCAACATTCATTTTCTGATATCAAAAACACTTTTTTTTCTCCTTGTCCCTTTTCTTTTCTATTTTCTTAACCATTTTATATCATGTATTTATCTATAACCGTGCTACTTTGTAAAATTTGTAAACATTATAACCAAGATGAGCTAATTTAAACCTTTTGGTGATTTTCCTTTTTTCATGCAACATATTTCTAAATGCTCCGTTGTCTTTTGCTGCTTTCCCATTTTATTTTTTAAGTTAATGGCATTTTCTCTGAAGAAAATTAAAATTTTTACCCTTATCCAATACATTTTCCTAAATTTCATAAAATCTTTAATAAGTGTGTGTCATTTTTGTTTAAGTTCCTCGCAAATAAATTCAAAATAAAAATAAATTCCTAACAAAAGCAATGCATTTTTATACGAGTCTAATGTTTTGATAAAAAGAAAGTTGAAAAAGTTTCACAGTAAGAAAAAGTAAATGTTTATCAGCTTTTTTCTCTCAGAAATTAAACAGGAATCTATATATAATCCATAACTGCTCTTGTCTTGTAAATCTGTTCACAAGATTTTATCAAATTAAAGGAATTAATTTTAAAAATACATTTACTTATTTTACTTTATTCTTTTATGGTCTACCTTCACAGCCGGTAAATTATTTTGCGAATAAAAAAAATCAGATACCCGCATCTATTTGCTTACATCAGTGAGATTGAATAGGTCAATTTAATGTTTACACTTACTAGTATATTAAATAAAGACCAAATTGCAAATGCTCAAGTCGTGTTATGCAGTAGAGTTATCTGTTAGTTGAGCGTTCATAAGGAGCAATCCAGAAACTGCTTCAATTACCCCTCTTACTGTATACTTTTATTCTAATTGTTTCCTGGTTATGATTGATATAGAGATGTCTTTTATCATATCAAGATTACCCCCAAAATGCTAAAAAGCGTCTTATAACTTTAAATCTGTTAGTTTTCTTTTTGTGCGATCATTTGATGAAATACATTTGAATAAATAACACATTATATTATCGAAAATATATAACTCCATTAAAGAATAGCAAAAATTAATAAAATATATGTAAAGAAAAGATTGAATATTTTTTATTACTAACATAACTGGTCAAATTAACTTTAAACTGTTAAAAAAAAATATATCATTCCTTATCATGCAAGTGTTGATTTCGAATTTTTCACTGTAGGCTATATAAATCAATTAATATCTCTTACCAATGTTTAAAATAAGCTAATTTTAGCACCTGCGAAATTTGTAAGTTTTTGGCAAATTCCTTGAAAATTGTTTATTCTTTGCGTCTTTTACATTGAAAAGCAATTCATTTAAACATTTATCCACTATTTAACCTATCCAGGAAGTCTCCTAGATCTCGTATGCCTCATTCAAATGCAAGTACATATATATAACACATTGTAATTTTTTTCAAAGCTATTTACACGTCTACTACACTGTGAATATGTATTTCGAAATTTTGAATTATGAGATATGATTTGTAATTTCTTATTAAAAACATGTATACTAAATAAAATTCAAAGAATTCAAAGATACCAATAGTATTGACCAGTACCAACACTTTTCTCAATTTGCACTTTACCAGAAGTGTAGATTTAAATTTTAAATACAGTCCTTCGTCGTATTGATTGATTATATAGGCCTAACAAATTTACAGTAAATATGTCCATTGAACATTTTACAAAATAAGCAGCAGAGTGGCGCAGTGGAAGCGTGCTGGGCCCATAACCCAGAGGTCCGTGGATCGAAACCACGCTCTGCTAAATTATTTTCTTTCAGATTTATTCAATACATTAAGGACCCTCTCCGAAATTCACCACAATAATGGGGTACCACTGTGTAGTTAGACTGACCATTTGATATGAATATAAATTAAATTGTAAACTATAATCTAAACTAGAAATATGTCCATAGGACATGAATGCCCCGCCGAGGATATATGATTAAAGCAACATGAAAATTTGTATGTGTATAAAATTTGATCAGTTTAGTTCAGGTAGGGCTTATAGTTACTTGGGAATAGAAATATAGGTCAGATCCAGCATCCGAAGCAAGTCTAGTAGTCTCCATCCCTCGATGCATCATCCATGCAAGTTTGGTTCAGGTAGGGCTTATAGTTACTTGGGAATAAAAATATAGGTCAGATCCAGCATCCGAAGCAAGTCTGGTAGTGTCCATCCCTCGATGCATCATCTTTGCAAGTTTGGTTCCAGTAGGGCTTATAGTTACTTGAGATTAAAAATATAGGTCAGATCCAGCATCCGATGCAAGTCTGGTAGTGTCCATCCCTCGATGCATCATCCATGCAAGTTTGGTTCAGGTAGGGCTTATAGTTACTTGGGAATAAAAATATAGGTCAGATCCAGCATCCGAAGCAAGTCTGGTAGTGTCCATCCCTAGATGCATCATCTTTGCAAGTTTGGTTCAGGTAGGGCTTATAGTTACTTGAGATTAAAAATATAGGTCAGATCCAGCATCCGAAGCAAGTCTGGTAGTGTCCATCCCTAGATGCATCATCCGTGCAAGTTTGGTTCAGGTAGGGCTTATAGTTACTTGGGAATGAAAATATAGGTCAGATCCAGCATCCGAAGCAAGTCTGGTAGTGTCCATCCCTCGATGCATCATCCATGCAAGTTTGGTTCAGGTAGGACTTATAGTTACTTGAGAATAAAAATATAGGTCATATCCAGCATCCGAAGCAAATCTGGTAGTGTCCATACCTAGATGCATCATCCATGCAAGTTTGGTTCAGGTAGGGCTTATAGTTACTTGGGAATGAAAATATAGGTCAGATCCAGCATCCAAAGCAAGTCTGGTAGTGTCCATCCCTCGATGCATCATTCATGCAAGTTTGGTTCAGGTAGGGCTTATAGTTACTTGGGAATGAAAATATAGGTCAGATCCAGCATTCGAAGAAAGTCTGGTAGTGTCCATCCCTAGATGCATCATCTATGCAAGTTTGGTTCAGGCAGGGCTTATAGTTACTTGGGAATGAAAATATAGGTCAGATCCAGCATCCGAAGCAAATCTGGTAGTGTCCATCCCTAGATGCATCATCCATGCAAGTTTGGCTCAGGTAGGACTTTTAGTTACTTGGGAATGATAATATAGGTCATATCCAGCATCCGAAGCAAGTCTGGTAGTGTCCATCCCTAGATGCATCATCTATGCAAGTTTGGTTCAGGCAGGGCTTATAGTTACTTGGGAATGAAAATATAGGTCAGATCCAGCATCCGAAGCAAATCTGGTAGTGTCCATCCCTAGATGCATCATCCGTGCAAGTTTGGTTCAGGTAAGACTTTTAGTTACTTGGGAATGATAATATAGGTCAGACCCAGCATCCGAAGCAAGTCTGGTAGTGTCCATCCCTAGATGCATCATCCATGCAAGTTTGGTTCAGGTAGGGCTTATAGTTACTTGGGAATGAAAATATAGGTCAGATCCAGCATCCGAAGCAAGTCTGGTAGTGTCCATCCCTAGATGCATCATCCATGCAAGTTTGGTTCAGGTAGGGCTTATAGTTACTTGGGAATGAAAATATAGGTCAGATCCAGCATCCAAAGCAAATCTGGTAGTGTCCATCCCTAGATGCATCATCCATGCAAGTTTGGTTCAGGCAGGGCTTATAGTTACTTGGGAATGAAAATATAGGTCAGATCCAGCATCCGAAGCAAGTCTGGTAGTGTCCATCCCTAGATGCATCATCTATGCAAGTTTGGTTCAGGCAGGGCTTATAGTTACTTGGGAATGAAAATATAGGTCAGATCCAGCATCCGAAGCAAATCTGGTAGTGTCCATCCCTAGATGCATCATCCATGCAAGTTTGGTTCAGGTAAGACTTTTAGTTACTTGGGAATGATAATATAGGTCAGACCCAGCATCCGAAGCAAGTCTGGTAGTGTCCATCCCTAGATGCATCATCCATGCAAGTTTGGTTCAGGTAGGGCTTATAGTTACTTGGGAATGAAAATATAGGTCAGATCCAGCATCCGAAGCAAGTCTGGTAGTGTCCATCCCTAGATGCATCATCCATGCAAGTTTGGTTCAGGTAGGGCTTATAGTTACTTGGGAATGAAAATATAGGTCAGATCCAGCATCCGAAGCAAATCTGGTAGTGTCCATCCCTAGATGCATCATCCATGCAAGTTTGGTTCAGGCAGGGCTTATAGTTACTTGGGAATGAAAATGAAGGTCAGATCCAGCATCCAAAGCAAGTCTGGTAGTGTCCATCCCTAGATGCATCATTCATGCAAGTTTGGTTCAGGCAGGGCTTATAGTTACTTGGGAATGAAAATATAGGTCAGATCCAGCATCTGAAGCAAGTCTGGTAGTGTCCATCCCTAGATGCATCATCTATGCAAGTTTGGTCCAAGTTGGGCTTAAAGTTCCTTAGGAATGGACCTGCTCCAAAAATTTTAATCTGGTCACTTATCTGGAAAATGTAGGTCAGATCCAGCATCTGAAGCAAGTCTGGTAGTGTTCATCCCTAGATGCATCATCCGCGCAAGTTGGTATCCACATGTGAAGTTTGATAACACCATCTTGAATGGTATGTTTAAAACTGAGCTAAACACTAATTTAAGAAAAGTGAGGTCAAGGTCAAAGGAAAGGTCAAGGTCAAAAAATGTTGATGCAGTTGCATAGCTCTCATCAATATCTATCAGCATATGAAGTTTGATGAAAATATCTTGGATAGTTTCTTTGAAACTTAGCTTTGAACAGAGCTAAACGCAAAGTGTGACGGAAGGACGGAAGGACAGAAGGACAGAAGGACGGAAGGACGGAAGACGGAAATGACAAACACATTATGCCCGGCCATATTCATGGCGGGGCATAAATATCAATCCAAGTTCTCTCATCATTGGGCCTATAATTAAAAGATCTCGTGATTTAAAACTTTATTTGCACGTATTTTCGCAATCTGACTAAATCAAAACATTTTCTAAACATGTATTAAAAAAAGTTTAATGTCTTTATTACTTACATAACTGGCCAAGTAGATTAAAAATATTAAAGAAAACTATCGTTATTTACAGCAATATGAGCTGCATATCTGAAAATTTTATTTTGCTGTTAAAATGAGTTATTATGATAAATTTGTATTTAACTTTAACCTTTGTGATCAATTAGACTAAAATAAAACAGAAGGAAGACTTTTATATACAATTCAATATACAGTTTTATTTAAGAAATGATTATTGTACAGGATGACAATAGTATAATTTTGATTCAATCAAAGCTTATAAATAGTTCTTCCATCGCAAATATCAACAACAGAAGTTCATAAATGTCATTTTTTCTGTCATTGAAATAGTTCTTTTCATTTTTGCAACAAATAATTCCAACAACAAAGTTGCAACTCATATTGCTTTAACATGCAAGTGTTGAAATCGAATTTTTCACTGTAGGCTAAACTGTAAATCTGGAATTTTTTGCTGTAGATAAATTTTTAGCAAATTTGCGAGTGCATTGCAAAAATATTTTTCTTAAAAATAAATCACCAATAAAAAATGTAAACAAAGCAGTGGTCATTCGCAAAGTTTTGAAACGTGAAAATTAAAAACAGTATTTTGACCCAAATTCGCAAATTAGATAAAATCGACGGAAAAGTATCCAGATTTACGGTATAAATCAATTAATATCTCTTATCAATGTAAAAAAAATAATAATAACTCTAGCATCAACAAAATTTGTTAGTTATTGGTAAATTCCATGGAAATTGTTTATTATTTGCTTCCTTTACATTGAAAAGCAATTCATTCAAATTACATTAATTTTTTCTTATCCAAGAAGTCTTCCAGCTCTCTACATGTGCGTCATTCAAATGCAAGTCATATATAAAAACACACATTGTAAAAAATCTTTAAAGTACTGAGCATTTACACGTTAACTACACTGTGCATAATATGTATTTCGAAATTTTGCATTATGGAAAAAAATGATTTTTATTTTCTAATTAAAACATGCATACTAAGTAAAATTCAAAGAATTCAAAGATTCCAATAGTATTGACCGGAACCAACATTTTTCTCAATTTGCACTTTACCAGCAGTGTTGATTTAAATTTTAAATACAGTCCTTCGTCGTGTTGATTGATTATATAGGCCTAACAAATTTTCTGATGCAATCTCTGGAAACAGCAGTGAATATAAGTCCATTGAGCATTTTACTAAGTAAGCAGCAGAGTGGCGCAGTGGAAGCGTGCTGGGCCCATAACCCAGAGGTCCGTGGATCGAAACCACGCTCTGCTAATTTTTCTCCTCCTTCTGATTTATTCAATATATTAAGGACCCTCTCTGCACTTCACCATAATAATGGGGTACCACTGTGTAGTTAGAATGACCGACCATTTGATATAAATATAAAATATTTACATCCACTGAATCAGTGCATAAACTATACTAGGCATGTCATGCTATGTTCCCACTATCACGATTGGCGCCACGATTGAGATCGGGGACTCGAACGTGGACAAATCGTAGTTCTCGTATCAAACCGAAACAAATCTTGTGTTCACTCGTGACTATCGTGTTGATCGTGAAATTCTTTTTGACTGTCAAAAATTTTTCTACGATTAACACGATTAGCTTATAATCGTTATCATCGCAGTACATCGTAACTAACCTCAGCTGCATCGTATAAAAACGTAACTAATCTGGCTTGTATATCGTGATCATCGGGATCAATCTCGGAAAGGACAGATATCCCGCTGAATGGCGATTCGTTGCGATATCTCACGTTCTGTCACTATCTGTGACGCTTTGCGTGGCCATCTGCTCACGTGCTGACACGGTTCTTTCCCGCTCAAAGACGATTTGATACGGACATATGAGAGTAAACGCCATTAGACACGAGTGTTAACGCTTTGTTGCGGACAATCACGCTATATTACGAGTAATAAAAGCTTGCAAAAATAACGGGAAAATTGAACGCGTTTCTTTCCCGATTGGAAAAAAATGTCTGAGTTTTGGAAAAATATTTTAAAGATGCCACATAAAACAAGTACAAAATAGAAAGAGGGGAGTTCCTATCTTCTTTTGAACTTGAACCCGTTCGATCAGAGGCAACATCAGTGAAAAAAAAGATAAGAGATAGTTATACTGCTCTTTTACTCTACTTTGACAGCAATAACATATGACCATAGTTACACTACAAACACCACGTTTATGAAGTTGTCATCAACCTTTACTTCTGCCATTATTATTGATTGTATGTTTATGTTTTGTTTAATTTCAAGAGATAAAATATAATGGACTCAGTATAACCAGATTTTTATATGTCTGCCGGGGTACAATCGTAGCTCAAAGCGTGTTCTATCTTGATCCTGATCGTGAAAGACATTGCAATGAACGTGTTATTCTATCGTACATTAGCGCAAGAGAGCGCAATGAACGTATTATATCGTATGAGTACGTATTAAAACGTAGGAGATCCTTTCTAATCGAGAACTCGAATCGTGATATTCGTGACAGATCGAGGTCCTTTTTCGACTAAATCTTGATAATCCTATTGAAACGTAATTCATCTTATCCGAACGGTAGTCAGATCGTCAGAGATCGCATCACATGAAATTTATCCATCGGGGGCATAGCGCATAAAAGCGTAATGAAACGTATGAAAACGCACCTATACGCATCTCTTCGTATCTTTGCATAAAATTCAATAAAAACTCCGCGATCAACTACGATTGATCTATCGTGACGTGCGTAACTGACCGCACGACAGTGGGAACGTAGCATCACCTGTAGAGATTTCGTGATCAGTGGCTGTTCCATCAATAAAACATACAAAGACGTTCGCATCATTAATAGAATAATCAATCTTTTTAACCCTACTTTAAATGATTATTTAAACAGATATAAATATAAACAATAAAATGTCTTTCTTTGGTTGTTAATACGGAAATGAATGTCGCAGCTATTGCAGCAAAAATTACATAGCCCGCTTACGCGGGTTATGTATTTTTTCTGCAACAGCTGCGACCTTCATTCCTGTAATAACAACCAAAGAAAACATTTTATTGTTTAAATAAATTGTAAACTGCACGGTAAGACAAAAAAATTAATATCAATCCAAGTTCTCTTAACATTAGGCCTATAATTAAAAGATCTAGTGATTTAAAAATTTATTTGCACGTATTTTCGCAATCTGACTAAACCAAAACATTTTCTTAAAATTAACACTATATATGTATAAAAAAGATTTAAGAGCCATTCTCTGTAATGACTTGAAATTTTATATAGGAGCTGTGGCACGCATAGTCTCAGAATTTCTCCAAACTTTCTATGATAAAAGTCTTTGATACCCTTAACTAAATCAGGCAAACATTGGTTGCTATGTGTTATAGTTACCATGGCAACATGTCTAAAAGTTTGAAAAATGACATTTTTTACCATGTTTAGAGCCCCATATTTAACATTTGCGGCAAGACAAACAATTGGCAATGACTGTTTCCAAAAGTTGAAGGCCTGTTGCCTCAAATGCATGATAAACAGGTTTGGTAAATTAACTATTACGTACGTTACTATGGTAACAAAGTATTAAAAAGTAAAAAAAAAATATTCATTGAATTTATAAAGTCATACACGTAAAAATAAAAAGCAATTATAGGATGAAATGTGACCAAATAATAGAGAAAAGAGCCCTGAAACATATACAAAGACTAATTTATGATATTTCATTTTGGTTGGCAATGGTTGCCAAGGTTTTTATGCAACAGAGAACCTTCAAATTTACACTCTGTATGTTTAAATCTGATCCTATCTTTTAATAAAGCACATTTCCTCATAACTAATGATCAATTTTTAAAAATGTTAGTGTGATCCTTATTTTTCTATTTAAAAAAAATCAGATCGGGTTCTTTAAATAGAGCGTTGCTATGGAAATATGCAGGAAAAAAAATGCTTAAAAATCTGAAAAATATTTTTTTTCCTTGGATACGTACCCTCAAATGTAGATTCCCAAAACTTTTATGATTGATATTTATTAACAGCTAACCTGACTTTTAATTTTGATTATCATCCAATCTCTAACTGGATGCAAGAAGCTGGCACACAGGGTTTAAAATTGATATAAAGTTCACAAAATCGAACATTTTCCCTTCTTGGTAACCATAGCAACAGTGTTGTTTTCTTTGTCAAGTTTTATCAATATATGATGTTCAACTTCAGTTCTACCAGATAAGTACTATTCAAGGTGAATCATATAATATGTTTCTTGATTAAATAGCAACTTAGTTGTTTATGCAGCAAAAAATAATTAACTTTAAACCACTAGTACATTGTTTCCATGGTAACACTGCAAAGTAGCAATTACTCCCAATTTTTCTTATGGTGTTGGTGTTGCAAGGTCCTAAGAATGCATATTTGCCAGTCTTGGATTTTCATGTTTTTCCTCAAGACAGTAGATTAACCCAATCTTAGTTACTGGTTTTGCATGGTTACACTGTGTTACCATGGCAACCATGAAAGTTATTTATAGAATAATATTGCTTATACTTATATACTTAAGGTCAAACATTTTCACTGTTTTTCTTAAGTCGTTGATTGAGTTTGAGCATGTAACACCTACCATTAGTGAATACGGGGTGTTTTTCAGCATATTTCAGCATTTTAAATGTATTCCAAATGTAACCTTGGTTATCACTTACTTAGAGATATATTCTAAACAGTTTCTTTACAGTATAAGTGACATCAAGGTGTCATGTTTTTGTTAGAATGGTTTGTTTGCTTTTTCTAGTTTTTATTAAGCCACAGTCAAGATTTAAAGTGGCTGAAAATCTCGATTTTTCAAACTTTTCCGGCTGTTGCCATAGCAACCGAGACACATAGCAACGAAATTTTGTTTGATATTTGTTTCTGGTGTCAAGTACTAAGCATGGGTGAAGTTTCATCAAAATCGGTGACCATGCGTGGCAACAAAGTTTAAGTGGTTACAGAGAATGGCTATTAATTTTTTTGTTACTTAAATAACTGGCCAAATAGATTAAAAATGGTAAAGAAAACTATCGTTCTTTAACATGCAAGTGTTGATTGCGAATTTTTCAATGTAGGCTACATAAATCAATTAATATCTTTTATCAATGTAAAAAAAAAATAATAATTTCAGCATCAACAAAATTTGTTAGTTATTGGCAAATTCCTTGGACATTTTTTATTATTTGCATCCTTTACATTGAGAAGCAATTCATTCAAATTACATTAATTTTTCTTATCCAAGAAGTCTCCCAGCTCTCTACATATGTGTCATTCAAATGCAAGTACATAAATAAAAACACACATTGTAAAAAAAATTAAAAGCTAATAAAACTTTTACTACACTGTGCTTGCATTATGGAAAATGATTTTTTATTTTCTTATTAAAAACATGCATACTTAATAAAATTCAAAGAATTCAATGATACCAATAGTATTGTCTGGAACCAATATTTTTCTCAATTTGCACTTTACAAGCAGTGTACATTTAATTTTAAAATACAGTCCTTCGTCGCGTTGATTGATTATATGGGCCTATCATTTTTTTCTGATGCAATCACTAGAAATAACAGTTAATATAAGTCAATTGAACATTTTACTAAATAAGCAGCAGAGTGGCGCAGTGGAAGCGTGCTGGGCCCATAACCCAGAGGTCCGTGGATCGAAACCACGATCTGCTAAATTTTTTTCCTCCTGATTTATTCAGTATATTAAGGACCCTCTCTGAACTTCACTATAATAATGGGGTACCACTGTGTAGTTAGATTGACCGACCATTTGATATAAATATAAAATAAATTGCAAACGGCACAGTGAGACAAAAATTAATATAAATCGAAATTCTCTTAACATAAGGCCTATATTTTTCCAAGATCTAGTGATTTAATACTTTATTTGCATGAATTTTTGCAATTTGAGTATTTACCAAAACATTTTCAAAAAATTAACACAATATAAAATAAAATACAAAAAAAAAATTTTGATTGGTTTTTATTACTTACATAACTGGATAAATTGACTATAAACTGTTAAAAAACTATCGTTCGTTAACATGCAAGTGTTGATTTCGAATTTTTCACTGTAAGATATAAAATCAATTAATATCTCCTATCAATGTTTTAAATAAGCTAATTTTAGCACCTTCACAATTTTGTTAGTTATTGGCAAATTCCTTGGAAATTGTTTATTGTTTGCTCCTTAACACTGACTAGCACTTAATTAAAAAACATTTATCCACTAATTAACCTATCTAGAAAGTCTTCCAGCTCTCTATGTGTCATTCAAATGCAAGTACATGTACATATGAACAAACACGCATTGTAAAAAAAAAAATTAAAGCTATTTACATGCTATCTACATTGTGCATGTGTATGTGAAAGGTTGCATGATGGAAAATGATTTTTATTTTGTTATTAAAAACATCCATACTAAATAATATTAAAAGAATTAAAAGATACCAATAGTATTGACCGGTGTAACGTTGAATATTGACCCGAGTTGAAAATTGAACCGAGGTCATTTTTCAACGTTGAATATTGAACCAGGGGTGTTTTTTCTCCGTTGAAAATTGAGACCAAAAGTCGTTGAATTTATACCTGGGGTCATTTTTCAACAGCTTGATAATTTTTTTCTTATCCCTGATGACCTCAACAAGTTGAAAATGCTGACCCTGTTGAATATTGACCCCACCTCAGAGTTTGAACATTATTTGAACTTGGAGTTTCTTTTATGGGATTTATCAGTGTCTCTATACTTATATTTCGATTTCAATTTTTTCCCTTTTCAAGAGTTATAGAAAAAAAACTATCATCCCGTGTTTATATGTACATTTTGATCAGTGCAGGATTTCAGTTATCTTCAAGCATGGCAAGTTATTTTTTTGACAATACTTTCTAAAATCCATCGCATCCATAAATAACTACAAAACTATGAATAGGACATAAAACAAAAAATCCTGGAAATCTGTTGTTAGAATAAAGACATCAATTAGCCAAACTTGTCCATGAAATTTATCAGGACCCTACACTTTAAACCAAACTTCTAAACCAGGCATTCCTTTCTGTTGAAAATATGTTAAATGTATTCATTAATGTATATAGAAATATACTTTACCCCGGGTTGTATTGAGTGTTCGGCAGTTTTTGTAACGGGTACTTGCCCTAAGGTTTGCCTCATCAGAGGTCCACCTTAGCAGTGTATTCTTGTGGTAAACATGATCTAAAAATTATATCATAATCGCCTTTGCTTTTGTCTTTGCTATAAGCTTTAATTGGTTCCGAGATAAATATTTCTTTGCATCTTGTGTCCTTTTTCGTTTCGTTCCAGTATTTTAAGATGCGTTTTTTAGTCCGTTGACTTTTGTAACCATATTTAATTTATTGTGGGGTCTCAGTTGGCCATTACTTTCATTTAGGATATCATTTCTGTCTGTTCCAATTATTTCTGTGATAATAAGATCTATTTCTTTATCAGAGAAGCTTCTCTTTGACAAGTATTTCTTGTAGAATACTAGCAATACTGAGAGCAGTGCCATTGGTATTTCGCAAATGTCTTTTGCATTTACCTTGAACGAAACCTTTGAATACCGCTGGGTTGTGAGAGCTTTCACTGTGTAGATATTAAGACTTGATATCAAGTTTGTTTGATTCTTGAAATTTTCTTCCTTTATACACTTTTGTGTCTAAAAAGTTTACGGAATCAACAGAGATTTCAAAGGTGAATTTTAAGTGCGGATGACACTGATTGCCAAGTTCAAGGAAATCGAGAATCTCAGTCTCAGAACCATTTAAAATGATGAAACCATCATCTCTAAATCTGCCAAACAAGATTTTATTAGCAAATTGAAACATCCCAAAGAGGGGAGATCACCCCCTCTTTCCATCCCCTACTTAACAAAATAAATATGTATAATGGGGTTCGTTCTTGAACTGTTTGATTAACTATGCCAAAAAGATCACTAAACCTTTTATTTTGAAAAAAAAATCCGTTTTCAAGTTGGACATTATAAGTTATTAATGTTGTGCATAACTAAATACATGTAAGCATTAAAACGTATCTGCATCATGCGTTAAACTCTCACCATTACCCAAATACTAATACTACGAATTTTAAGATTGAAATAAATGAAGAGTTGCTAGCAAAAAGCCAATATAGATAAACAAATTTCTGAACTAAATTGTATATTGTGTAACTATGTATACTAATAGGATTTACATATTCTAATGATTTACATATTTTAATGATTTACGTATACTAATGATCTTTTTTGTTTATTGATTACATTGGTGTCGGGAGCAAATTGAAAGTGCGGGGGGATAATTGAAAAAGAATTTTTAAAAATCCAATCTAATTTTAAAAATAATTGACAAAAAAAGAAAAGAAAACTTGTCCATTGACAAAACTATTAGTCCAAACCCGAAATCCTATTTCGGGGAGGGGGGGGGGGGGGCGATTTTTTTTATCAAGAACTACCACTTACTCTTCTTTCTTTGACTACACTGTACACTGTAACGTGCCTGTTGAAAGGGGGGAGGGCTAAACCAATTTCACTTTGTTCAATGTCTATATTAATTATGTCTGTCTTTGCAAAAAAATGGGGGGGGGGCTAAGCATCCCTACCCCCCCCCCCTTACCGACGCCCATGGATTAAATCACAGTTGTGAAAATCAAGACTTTTATAAATATGTGTTTTTATGCTGTTGAATTTAGAACCGGTTTCATGATCAAAATTTCAGGACCCGGCTCAGTTTTCAACGGACTAGGGTCTAAATTCAACATCTTACGTCTCATTATTCAACGTTGAAAAATGACCCCCGGGTCAATTTTCAACACGGGTCAAAATTCAGCGTTACACCGGAACCAACATTTTTCTCAATTTTCACTTTAACAGCAGTGTAGATTTAAATTTTAAATACAGTTCTTCGTCGCGTTGATTGATTATATAGGCCTAACAAATTTTCTGAGGCAATCTCTGGAAATAACATTAAACATAAGTCAATTGAACATTTTACTAAATAAGCAGCAGAGTGGCGCAGTGGAAGCGTGCTGGGCCCATAACCCAGAGGTCCGTGGATCGAAACCACGCTCTGCTAATTTTTTTCCTCCTTCTGATTTATTCAATATATTAAGGACCCTCTCTGAACTTCACCATAATAATGGGGTATCACTGTGTAGTTAGATTGACCGACCATTTGATATAGATATAAAATAAATTGTAAACTGCACGGTATGACAAAAAAATTAATATCAATCCAAGTTCTCCTAACATTAGGCCTATAATTAAAAGATCTAGTGATTTAAGACTTTATTTGCACGTATTTTCGCAATCTGACTAAACCAAAACGATTTTTCTTAATCATATCTAAATTAACTTTGAAGATTTTCCTGGATAAAAAAGATACGCTTTATATATTAAAACAAATTAGCTTAAATTTCCCACGTTAACGCTATATATAATTTTAAAAAATTCCTATCAGAGAACAAAAATTAATCTTTTGTGAAATCTGGAAATTAATTCAACAGATAATTATATGTATAGCTATAAGGGTATCTTTCTCATACAAATTTTTTGCCCTGTTAAGATACAAAAATTGATTACGGATTATTGTCTACTTGATCAATACCTATAGGGATTATGGCATATTAATCCGGTCGACAGGGTATGGTTACTCCTGCTAGACAGCTAATCCCACCGCTGGAATTGATGGATGCCAGATTTTATGTCCTGATCCCAGATTTGTTTTGCTTAGGTTTTCGGACCAACTACTTTTGTTTTCTTCACTTTATCACATAAATATTCAAATAGCATTGACTTTCCTGCTCTACTGTTAAGACGAAGATATGACGTACACATATTGTGTCTACTAATATTATTTTATTAAGTTTTGATCCTACGCTTATGAGCAGATTTTGGTCTGGACTTTTTTTACTCTAAAATTCTGCATAATTTTTAGGTTCTAACATTTAAGTCAGGAACTACATTTTGTGACGGATGTTTTTTTTTTTTTAGGAGGAAATGATCATTTTTTCCATTTTGAAATATACACAGTACTGTTAAGTTTAGATACTTATATTTTCATGCTGGTCGCTCACAAAGCTTGTTATTTGCAGTGAAATGTTGTACATGTATGCTGGTTCTGAAATATCTATTTAACTATTTCTTATGAATTCTTTTATTATATTGTGACAAACATAGTAAATATATGTTGAAAGTCTAGGAAAAAAATTAGCCAATTTTAGCACGAAGGATATTGAGATAACGAACAGTATTCAAAATCAAAGTCCATAAAACAATACAAATAAGGAGCAGAGCAAACACGGACCTCAAAACATCGAATGTGGGATCTGGTGCCACGGAGGAGTGAGCATCCCCTGCTGACCGGTCACACCCGCCGTGTGCTCCTTGTCATGATCGGGAAATAATGGAAACATCCCTCGTTAGTTCAGTGTATAAATAATGGACTAACAAATAGTATGAAAAACATCCATGCCAAGAAATCTCGTTCGGTTTACGCACTGATGAAGTCAATAAAAGTGTAATTGATGCAAATCACCCATATTCCCCAAACGCTAGCAAGACAATTTACGGCAGCAGATTTCAATTTTAGGGGGGGGGATCATAGGTTTTCAGCTTTCTTAGTTGAAGAAAAAAAAACTTGATATATTCCACCATTTATTTCTATCAGTAATATTTTTACATTAAAATGAAAATATTAACATAGCCAATCAGGTTGCGTCACACCGGAAATTGTTTTCACTATAAAATTCCATATAGAATAAAAAGTCGTTAAAAAAAAAATTTGGTATTTGTTTACTTGAAAAAATATCTAGCAGGAGGTGTTAAACATTACCTGTCACACTAGCTGACACACTCTCACACAAAAAACGGTACCTACACGGCATTTTCTGACTTTTTCCATCTGCAAACAGGGCTACCCTCAAATCCACGTGTTTTCAATGTGTTTATAAACACTCCGAGTGTACCGCAGGAAGTAGCCTCCTATTCCCGGGAAAAAAATAGTTCCTGTCAAAAACCTTTATTTGTTCAAAACGTACATAAAATTTACTAGGCACAGGTACCAAAGTTGTAAAAATGGCATGGAAGAGAATAGAAAAACGTCTCAAAAGAAAGGAAAATCAATTTTATATGTATGGACCTAAATTTGACTAAGTTCATTTTGATTGGTCAATTACCGCTGTGATACCTCTGCCCATTTAGTACTCCTCTCCCCTCTTGTTTAACCAGGAAAGGATGTCAACTTCATGGAATCTGGTACCCTTTTTCCCAGAATTCGACGCGCGGTACTTCCACAACTACCAAGTTCATCGTACCCGACGTTAATTTATGCTCAGGAAAAAAAAACTATATGGAAATACGTAAAAAAAAATTGAAAGACAGCTTATTTCTACTGACGAATTAGTTTACTATAATTAATGATTTTTAACTTTCTTTTTCTTTAACTTACTTTTTTTTTTACAATACTTGATAAATATGACCCCCCCCCCCCGAAAAAAAATGAAGGGGTGCAAAGACTTCTAAATAATTAGTTTTGTACCTATGTTTTAAACCCAGTAAAACTTAAGATCCCTCCCTCAAAACTGCTGACATTAATTGCCTCGCCAACATCTCTCGGGGGAGTTTCACAGATTAATTCGGCTTTTATTGAGTTCGCTCTCCGGAAAAACTGCTAAGGGTTTCTTGGCATGCGTCAGCATTTCACTCAATGATAAATTGTATTTGCTGACAAGGTCATTATATGGACCAAAGAACTTACGAAGTGATGCCTTTAAAAAAACGAAACTGCCAATATTCTTGTTTCATCAACTTGTTTGTGAAAAAAATACCTCATTTTAGAAATTGTTCACACGTAGAGCATGTTCTTGCGTATCGAAGATGAAGGCACATTGCTGCATTCGTATGGGAAGTTGACGATAGAAAAGTGAAAGTCATGACGTTTATCATAAAGCTTGGTTGTTAGATTACCATTAACGTCTTTTTCAAGTAAAATATCCAAGTATGAAACAGATGTGTCAGACTCTTTGGTATTTTTTATCTCAAACTGACCAGGATATATCGTATTGACATAGGAATGGAAATGACCATTGTTAATTGACAATGCGTCGTCGATATATATTAATGTTGAGTTGAAGGCGACAGCAAGTCTTTTTTTCTTTTCACGCATGAGATTTTGCACAAATCCTGATTCATATGAATACAAAAATAAGTCTGCTTATAACTGGCTTAATTGACTGTAACTTTTTACAGTAAGATATATAAATCAATTAATATCTCTTATCAATGCTTTAAAAAAGCTAATATTAGCAGCTACAAAATTTGTTAGTTATTGCCAAATTCCTTCGAAATTGTTTATTATTTGTCTCTTTAACATTGAAAAGCAATTCATTCAAATTACATATATCCACTAATTAGACTATCCGGGAAGCCTTCCAGCTCTCTATGCGTCATTCAAATTTAACATATAAAACACACCAGGGATGGGGTCAATTAATAATAATAATAATAATAATAATAATAATACTTTATTTTGAGAGGGTAACCCGATTAGTGCAATGCACTAGTCTTCCTCGGGGCCCTCTTAGCATGTTCACAATTATACATGTACAATAATAAAAACATTTTACAATAATAAATAAATAATACAATATGACGTAAAAATACATTTTTAGGACATTTTAGTTGCGACACTTTATAATAAATGTTTCAACATTTTTACGAAATGTGTGTAAATTCTGTGAAAAACGTATATACAAAGGTAATTTGTTCCATGAATGAACACCAGAATAATGAAAAGAATTTTTAAATTGATTTGTTCGATATTTCGGAAGTTGAAGGTCATAGTTTGTTTCAGATCGTAGAACATAATTATTAGAACAAATAAATTCAAAAGAGTCTCTTAAATAAGTAGGTGCCATACCATGAAGTGTTTTGTACAGTAGTACATATTTATGAAAATCGATCAACTCGTATATGGTCAGCCATCCAAGTTTTTCAAATAATGGTAGTGAAGGGGCATCATAAGCCACATCTAATATAATCCGGGCTGCCCTTTTTTGCAATTTAAAAACTCTATCTATGCCAGCACCTGGCGCATTACCCCAAATAGTAAGACAATAATTCATAGAAGGCAGAATGTATGCATTATAGAATAGTTTTCTTGTGTGTAAGGGAAGAAATTTTTTAATTTTGCGTAAAGTATATAATTTATATGTCAAAGATTTACAAACTGAGTCAATATGGTGATTATAGCGCAATGAATGATCAATATGCACTCCCAGAAGTTTTTCAGATTCAACATTTTCAATTAATTTGTTTGAAGCATATAAATTTAGTTCAGGGGAATTTATTCTTGATTTTCTTTGTTGTGTTCCCATAAGCGTACATTTTGTCTTGTTGGTATTTAACACCATTTGATTTTTGGAACACCAATTTTCAATCTCACACAAATCAAAGTTTAGGGCATTCTCAATACCTTCTATATTTTTATGATATGTATGTAAGGTTGCATCATCGGCAAACATATCAATATCTGTTCTATTTACATGTAAAGGGAGATCATTTATATACAATAAAAATAATACGGGACCTAAGATAGATCCCTGGGGTACTCCTGCTGTGACGGGCAAAAAATCAGAGGAATATGTTCCTATTTTTACACACTGAGTCCTTGAGGTTAAATAAGAATGAAACCATTTAATAGCCATTTGATCAAAGTGATATGATTGAAGTTTACTTATAAGTATATCATGATTAACTAAATCAAATGCCTTGCTAAAATCAATGAAAGTTATGCCTACTAGATTTCCTTGATCCATAGCTTGTAGCCAATTATCTGTAAGTTTTGTAAGGGCCGTTTGACATGAATGAAATTCTCGAAATCCAGATTGTGATTTAAATAAAAGATCAAAGTTAGAGGCAAAGTTACATATTTGATTGGCTATGTGTTTTTCAACTAATTTTGATAATGTTGGAAGAATGGATATCGGTCTGTAGTTCCCTGGATCTGCGTGGTCGCCATTTTTGAAAATAGGAGTGACTTTTGCTTGTTTTAAACGGGTCGGAAATACTCCATTAGTGATGCTAGCATTTATAAGATGTGTAATAGATTTGCATATAACATTTGCCGAAAGTTTTAGAAGACGAGGTCCGATAAAGTCTATACCGGCTGACTTGTTTACATCAAGTGTATTCAACATATTCAATACTTCAAATTCACTTATTTCATTAATACTGAAAACATTTTCTTTCCCTAGTTTAGTTTCTGTATATCGATTTAATAATTCTGGATCAAAACTTTCTACAGACATATCTGCTAATAATTTACAGGATATTTCCGTAAAGTGTTTGTTAAAAATATCAACAATATCCTGTAAATCTTCAAAATCTAAACCATTTTGTGTAATACGGGTAGGTGTAAAATTTTTGGAATTAGATGCCAAATGGTTTAAATAACTCCACATTTCTTTAGGACTTGAGCTTTCTTCAATTGCTGATTTGTAATACTTTGATTTCGCTTGATCTATTAATTGTGTCACTTTATTTCTCCAAATTTTGTAATTTTCTGAATTCCTTTGTAAATGATATGTATCGCGACTGTAGGAAAGTAATTAATTAAATTACTATTACTTTCCCCAAACCTTCAATTAAATTACCATTACCATTACATGGATTTTGAAATGTAATTAATTAAATTACAATTACTTTGCAAATGTAATTAATTAAATTACAGATTACATTCAAGAAAACGTATAAATTATAACGGAAATAGTCATATACATTCCTAATCCTAATCTAAATATATTTATATCAGATTATTTAACAACATGTTTTTACAATAATATTTTTAAAATGTTCATACAATTTTCAATTACTGTGTCTCCTAACCTACATAACCTACATGTAGTACATCTATTAGATTTGAAGATTTTCCTGCCACACTGAAGATTCTGTTCACTGGGGTATTTGTGACAGGATACTGACTAGTAGGAATTTTACTCATGGTTTTACCTTAATTTATATGTTAAAAATTTGGAATCATGAAACATTCGATTAAATTTATGTTGAAAGTACAATTGATGCCTTTTGCATTAATACTTCCTCATTTCAACAACATATTAAGATATTCTCAAAATATTGGTATTTGATTTATTCTGTTCCAAACTACAATTTAAAGTCAAAGGTGTGTGTGTGTGTGTGTTTTAAAACAGATTTTGGTTTAGAAAATTATCTGATGAATTTACCAAAAGATTTAAGAGTTACACTTACAAAATTCCGAACTTGTAATCACCATTTGCCAATTGAAAGGGGTAGATGGCATAATATTGACAGAAATTTAAGAATATGTACCATTTGTGATTTTAAAACTGTTGGTGATGAATATCATTATATTATGGAATGCAAGTACTTTTCAAAAGACAGAAAAATATTTTTCCCAAACAGATATTGTAATAATCCTAACACTTTCAAATTCAATGAACTAATGAGTAGTAATAATGTAGAGATACAAAAATCATTATCACTATTTATAAAGAAAATTTTTAAAGCTGTCTGTCCTTCTTGATTCCTCCGTGTGTTTTATATATAGATGACTACAGTCATTTTTTTTTCTCACTCTTTTCGAGTTTCTTTATATTCAATGTACTTGTCTATCTCTTGACCCTTGACTGTAATAATTTTTTGCTTGTATATATGTATATATGTACCTCTTGTACCAGTGATCTGGTTTTGAGCGAATAAAGAATTGAATTGAATTGTATAAAAATATCAAGAGACAAGGTCAAAATGTGTGAAAAATATCTATAATTAAGGAATATGTACATGACCCCAGGGCACTAATTAGCACCTGATAATAACTTCTAACACAAGCTGAAGATATTGCAAACAAGAGGATTAGGAGCCATTGGACTACTTATTTTGACATGATTAATTAATTAAAAAATCAAAATATAAATTTTATTTCTTCACTTTACAAAGATTAATTTGATCTAAAAGTTTTTAAGAAAATAAAATAGGACAATATTTGATCAGCAATATACTTTGAAAGGGAAATATGAGTATGTTAAAATTCTTTTAAGGAAATTCTACTATCAGAATATTTGCTCCAAAAATCAGTTAACCTTTCTTAAATAATGTTTATGAGATAGTGGGGGAGTGGAGGATTTTTCATTTATTTAAAATCAGTGTAATTGAATGTAATTGAAAAGTAATTGTGAATTACATGCCTTTTTGGAAAGTAATTAATTAAATTACCATTACTTGTAATTGAAAATTTGGCCAATTACACATTACTTTCAATTACATCGAATTTTGTAATTAATTACAGTCAATTACCATTACACATTACCATTACCCCATCCCTGAAACACACAAAAAAAATTAAAAGCTATTTACATGTTAACTACACTGTGCATATGTATTTCGAAATTTTGCATTATGGAAAATGATTTTTATTTTCTTATTAAAAACATCCATACTAAATAAAATTCAAAGACTTCAAAGATACCAATAGCATTGTCCGGAACCAATATTTTTTCTCAATCTGCACTTTACCAGCAGTGTAGATTTAACTTTTAAATACGGTTCTTCCTCGCGTTGAATGATTATATAGGCCTAACAAATTTTCTGATGCAATTACTGGAAATAACAGTTAATATAAGTCAATTCAAAATTTTAACAAATAAGCAGCAGAGTGGCGCAGTGGAAGCGTGCTGGGCCCATAACCCAGAGGTCCGTGGATCGAAACCACGCTCTGCTAATTTTGTTTCTCTCTCAGCTTTATTCAATATATTAAGGAACCTCTCTTCATTTCACCATAATATTGGGGTACCACAGTGTAGTTAGATTGACCCACTATTTGATATAAATATAAAATAAATTGTAAACTGCACTGTAAGACATAAATAAATATAAATCCAAGTTCTCTTATAAACATTAGGCCTACATTTGTCCAAGATCTAGTGATTTAAAACTTTATTTGCACGTATTTTCGCATTTTGAGTAAACCAAAACGATAATCAAATTTTTTATTGTCTGTGAAGAATTTCCTGTATAAAAAAGATTCGCTTGATATATTAAAATAAATTAGCTTAAAATTTCCCACCTTAGCGCTATATAATTAAAAAAAAATCTCATCAGAGTATAAAAAATAATGTTTTGTGAAATCTATAAATAATTAAACAGATAATAGATGGTTTTCCTATGATGTATTTTGCCTTGGAGTTATTTCCTTAGCCACCATCTTGTCGGGCAAAGTAGTGCATTTTCCTTTTTGAGCAACCAACTTTAAACATGCATGCCAGAAATATATGGTTGGAAATATTTACAATCTTAAATTTATGAATTAATAGAGACTTTAACAAACGTATATTCATAAGGAAAATAGTGTTATCTTTACCTCAGTAACCAGTATAACAATTTGAACTTGGTTGAATGATGAAGGGATCTGGGAATGTTGCCCTACAATATGGCGGCCATAGGGAATAACTCTTGCTTAAATAAATTCAATTGAAAACCATCTATTATATGCATAGCTTTTCAAATACAAAAATTGACTACGGATTACTGTCTATCTTACATATAGGGATTATGGCAGATTAATCCGGTCGACAGGGTACTAGTATGGCTACTCCTCCTAGACACCTAATCCCACCACTGGAATTGCTGGAGGTCCGATTTCATGTCCTGATCCCAGATTTGTGTTGTTTAGGTTTTTTGGACCAACTACTTTTGTTTTCTTCATTTTTTCATATGAAATATCCAAATGGTATTGATTTCCCTTCTCTACTGTTTTGATGAAGATACGACGTGCAAACATTGCGTCTACTGATATTATGTAATTAAGAAGTTTCGATCCTGCGCTTAAAAAGAGATTTTAGTCTGGACCTCTATTTCTAAAATCCTTCATAATTTTTAAGTTCTCACATTAAATTTGGATTCTTCAATGCAAATATAACTATATACATTAAAAAAAACATGCCAGGAACTATATTTTGTGGCGGATTTTTTTTTCGAAGAAAATGATAATTTTCCCCTTTTGAAATATAAACAGTACTCTTAAGTTTAGATTCCTATATTTCCATGCTGGTCGCACACAAAGCTTGTTTTCTGCAGTGAAATGTTTAATGCTGGTTCCGAAATATCTATGTTAATATTTCTAATGAATTCCTTTCTTATATTGTGACAAATATAGTAAATATATTCTGAAAGTCAAGGACAAAATTGAGCCAGTTTTAGCATAGAATGAAACATATGGAGATAACGAACAGTATTCAAGATCAAAAGGCCAGTAAACAATACAAAACAGGAGCAGAGCAGACACGGACCTCCAAAACATCAAAGATGGGATCAGGTGCCATTGAGCAGTGTGCATCCCCTGCCAACCGGTCAAACCCGCCGTGTGCTCCTTGTCATGATCGGGAAATAACGGAAACATCAGTGTCAATTCATTGTATAAATAATGGACTAACAATTAGTTTGAAAAACGTCAGTCAGTATTTGACTAAATGATAAATTGTATTTGCTGACAAGGTCATTGTGTCGACCATAGAACTTACGAAATGATGACTTTATACGAGACCGCTGATATTCTTGTTTCATCAACTTGTTTATCAATAATTTACCTCGTGTTAGAATATGTTCATACGTAGAGCATGCTCTTGCGTATTGGAATCAGCTGAGACTTATACACTCCATATGCAGGTGATGAAGGTATACTGCTGCATGAGTAAGAAAATAAGGGGGGAAAATAAAATAAAAAACAAACGTGTTCCATCGATGATATATTTCTTTTGAAAACTGTTCTACTGTCTTACTTTTTCTATGCATTTTTTTTATATTTTAATTCTTAGTGTGATTAAACAAAGTAAGAGAATTCATGGAAATATAAATATGGTATTATCATTGTAAAATTATTCAAACAAAATACAAATGCAAGACATATCTCAAGTTACAATCATGAAAGTCTCAATGCTGACCAAGAAGGATATACACACTTTACATGCTGATGGCACGGTTCTTTGTTACGTGATAATGCCGATTATATGCGAATTGCAAAAGCAGTCATTAGAAGTCATTTGCAACTATCAAGTGGTCAAAACAAAATTGACTATACAGAGCTTGAATGCATGGCTGTTGTTATCAATTCTTAGTGTATGGTTGTTGTATCTTATCTCACATCATTTTTATATTAACATTGTACATTTTATTTTAACTTATTTGTATGAACCAGTGCAATGCTGTCTGCATGAATGGCTATTTCATACAAAATGTACACAAAAGATGTTCACATACATATATTTTTATAGCTATGGCAATGAACGAATATTCATCCTAAGATACTAGTAGTGCATTACAATAAGGATTTTCTTATAAAATCACTGCCTATTTAAAGCATATCTTCCTCAAATTTTTTTTTATCAACAAAAAATAACGCAGTCAAATTCTATCCGCCAATTCATTTTTTTTATGATAACATTGTCAAACATTGTGACTTTTTTTAAATTTACAAATTATTTTTCGTAAGGCCATCCTTAAAATATTAATGTTTGATTGCCCTCTCCCGATCAGTTTAAAATCATTGGGTCGGTAGGTTGGTGGAAAAACTCTTCTTTTTTTTTTTTTTAGAAAATTTCGACATATCTATTGATCAGAAAAGAGGAATAAAAAGAAAAAAAATTATCCTAAAGTGTTAAAAAAAAATTTGAGTCGGGTGATTTTTGTCAGTCAGTCGGGAGAGGACAGCCAATCAGTTTTTTAAAGATGGTCTTACGCCACAAAATAAAATCATATCAAAGGAAAAGATTGATCGATATGTTTCTAAGGAGTGTTGTTAAAGGAGTGTGAAGGAGTATTGTTAAAACTGATTCCAAATTGTTCTTTAAAAATAAATAAATATACTAGTATAGAACATTCTTTAATTTGACGGGTTAGAATAGGTCCTCAGTACCCCCTGCTTGTCGTAAAAGGCGACTAAATGGGGCGGTCGTTCGGATGAGATCGTATAAACCGAGGTCCCGTGTCACAGCAGGTGTGGCACGATAAAGATCCCTCCCTGCTCAATGGCCCTGAGTGCCGAGCATAGGCCTAAATTTGCAGCCCTTCACCGGCAATGGTGACGTCTCCATATCAGTGAAATATTCTGGAGAGGGACGTTAAACAATATACAATCAATCAATCAATCTTTAATTTGATAAAACGTTAAGGTCAATAGTACATACATGTGTATTTTATTTTTACATACTAGTAAATCACCGTTGAAAGTTTTATTTTCTATCAAACAATAGGTTTTTTTTTTAAATCTTCATAAGTTAAATTTTTTTTGTCTGTAATATCTCAAAATGGAAGAGAGAAATGTGGGGATGCTCACTCCTCCATGGCACCACTTCTGATGTTTTGGAGGTTCGTATTTGCTCTGCTCCTATTTTGTATTCCTTTATGGACTTTTGATCTTGAATAATGTTCGATATCTCCATATGTTTCATGTTAAGTATGCTCTTCGCCTTAGATTCTTGCATGATGAGTGGAAAGTTTGCATTTTGAAGTATTTGATTTCGCATTAACCATTAAAAAAGCATAATCAAAAGCCTGAAAGGCTTCAATGGCGTCGAACAAGAAAAACAATTTCAAAAGATCTGCAGGTAGGTCAAGTGAGTGACTCCAGTTACATAATAATAAAATTTTAAAAGAATAGTCTTAATACAAATACAGTATAGAGCCTGATAGCCTTGTGTCCTGGTCCGAATGAGTCAGGGTTCGAATTGACCAGACATCGTCAGAAATGTCCATCCTCTATATCAATCTAATTTCTTTTCAGTCAATCGAAGACATATGAAGGGTTTCATAAATTATTTTAATTAATTGCCATTGTCAGAGTGTTGTTCTGTTGTATAGTGATTGCATCTTAACTACAACCATGACTCTAATGTTACAAGTACGACCGACTTACGATAAGGCGCGGTAAACAAATGGAGGAAATGGATAAATACAGTAATACTGGCATTACTGGTCAATATCGTAGGTTGTTCGGCTAAAATTGGATTGAAGATCGTAAAAGTAAAGCTAAGATTAAGAAATTCAATCTTTATACAGTACAGTCAACGCGGTTTGTGCATTTACCGCGCACCCCCGCGGTGTGAATCTCATCGCGGTTAGTACAGGTGTCTCAGGTAAAAACCGCGTGCCCCCGCGGTTCAGTAATCCAGGTAAATCACACCGTCGCGGTGCATCTTAGCGATTACAGGTGAAAAAACAGTCTTGGTCTAAAACGCGAGTTACCTCCCTTTGAAAATTTCAACCAAAACAAAATAAAATGAAATTAATGATATTTTAAAATTTATAGTCCCTGAAATATTTTAAGTACAAAATAAAAATTATTTTTTCTAAGAAATATACTATCATGTATCTGAATAATTATAAAAATCGTCAAAGCAATTTTCAAATAGCGTTTACTAATCCTTGAATTACTTTTTTAAAATGTGTTCATTCTATTTAGATCCACGACTTTCGATATAAATTACTGTATGTGATATATTTATACAATGCAAGATAAAACACCCAGTGTGCTATTCATGATATTCAATAAGGTGTAGGGTGGTTTCGCGCCGATAACGTGTTCGCGCCGAGTGGTATCGCGCCGAGTGGTTTCGCCCCGTTTATCTACAGGTAAGATATTGGTAGTATACAGTATGGCTTCCCCCGATTACCTGTAATTATATAACTTAGTACCTTGCAATTAATTAACCCCAAGCGTTAATGCCCTGTGTCGGATAATTATCCCATTTTGTATTAATACTTATAGTTAGGCCATTTTTAGCCATATATTTCCAGGGACCTATATACTAACGGGATAGGCAACTACCGCAAGTCTCGCGATATCTCGCAAGTCGCGGGATTTCGTAAGTCAACTTTAATTAATCATATCTCTGAAGCTATCGCATATTTGAGATAAAATCCTTAAATTATCTGTCAAAAAATCATTCAAGATTTGTTTTTAGAACGTATGATACTCCTTATCTTTGTAATAATTTTGTTTTATGCAAAATTAGCACATGCCCCGATCGGCCATATTTCCGAGAAATCGCCGATTTCGGTGATTGTTTTCTTTATATTTTAATTATATTATTGTCATGCTTACATATTTATCAATAAATCAATTCCTATACATAAAAGGAATAGTATAGTATATAGGTCCCTGATATTTCATTTTGAACAAATTTGATCGTCTAATTTGGAATAATTAAGACTGGATGTTAAAATAAATATTTATTTCACAAATCTCGTTGACTTTTCAATGAAGGTTGTCATTGTTTTCCATTTGATTTAGTCTACAATATTAAATTATGTAGGATTCTTCTGCATGGCTATTATTCTTTATTAGACTTCCCATTTCATTGCAATTTCCTCTTCTTTATAATATCTTAATATATATATTAATCAAATGACTATTCGATAAGCGGTATCTTAGGTTATACAGTAGAAACCAATTGGGGCGAATCCACTCGGCGCGAACAAGTGACAGGGGCGAAACCACTCGGCGCGAACACGTAATCGGAGCGAAACCACCCGCATTCTTCAATAATAATAATTTTCGTAACGTGTTTTCTCTTTTAATTTTAAGAGTGGATTGATTAAAGAAACGATCTATCGCAGTGTCAATTTCATTGGGGCTATAAATGAAAGTGTTTTAAACTTATTAATCTTCAAATATAGGATTATAATTTGCAGAAGATTTTTATGTAATCAGCATTCTCCGAGTCGTCTGTAAAGTGTCATTCCTTTATTCTGGGGCAATGTTCTTGAAATCAGTAGGGTGTGTATGCGTGTGTAATTTGATGGCCTACCAATCCGTAGAAGATAAAATAAAATTACATAATGTCTAGAGCTAGACCTGGTACGCATACTTGGTCCTCACAGCTGTACACTGGACAAGGTGCGATCCCCTGCACCAGCCCTACCCCTGGTAATACATACACGTGCGTGCCCGAAAGCGGGTCAGTAAATTTCAACTGTCGGACATGTTTAACATACTTCACAATGACATTTACATTGATCATATAATTTAATACATATTTGAATTAATTATTTAAATTTACGATATGCAGATAACCAGGATTACTTTCGTGTAAAAAGTTAATTTTGATGTAAAAATCATCCCCCTTCCCCCTTTTATTTACTTGGACACTATTAATGTGTCTTACACAAAACTCAGCACAGTCACAACTTTGGATGGGGGGTTATTTTCCCAATATCAGTAGATATAAGCTAAGTTGATTTAGAAAATATTGTTTTCATGTATGAAAATTCAACCAAAACAGTGCCAAAAAAAAACTACCAAGCTTATTAATGCAAAATTCTATTAGGACTATTTATATCGCGTAAACAAAAATTTACTGAAAAAGAAATTCATAAACACCACAAACAATATCGGAACAACATTTTAGGTACATTTTGCATTGGTAAGTAATTTTTTGGTCCTTGTTAGATCTAGTACATTTATACACAGAGTACATGTAGCTGCACGGACTAATCGTGGTCTCCTTAGTAACTGGTGGATTCTTGTGTATCGAGCGCGTTCAAGCGGAGAGGGATTTCCTGTCTAACATTGACACTGTACTGGGTATAATTTCACACCTTTGTGAAAGACAAAGGATTTGGATTTTCGCAACATTTTGACAGTTTTAAAATATAAAATCATATACTGGGTGGATTATAACCCCCCCCCCCCCCCCGGGTCCCCCTTCTGCCGTCTGCATGAACTTCATATTTTTTTTTTTAAACATAAGGTTGTATGTTTCAATAGCATTAATTTTACATTTGGATTCACAAAAAAAAAAGAGTGATCTTAATAAATTTAAATGACTTTCCCTGTATATGCATGGTCTTCTACAAATACAAAAAAAAAAACAAAAAACTGGAATGTTAACACCGAGGGCTGTCCTATATGCAGATATGTACTGTGTACATGTTCCTCCAAAATTACGACAAGCTAATGTATTTCATTGCGTAGTTAATCCCATACGTTGATAGGGGTGGCTATAGAGATGTACATGTAAATGGTAGAAATAATATTAATTCTTTTACATATACATGTATAACAAATGGACGATATATCAATTTATTATACACAACGGTATGCACAACAAAGCACCCCGTTTCATCTGTTTAATATTATTATGCGGAAAGAAAATTTTAAGCTTTCTCTTATTTTATTTGCACATTGATAGTTAATAAACTAAGTAACACTCTAAACTGCATACAAATATTTCTACTACTCAGTGTTTTCAGTTAACACGCTTTTCTCATGAACATTGTTCGTACTTACAAGAAGTTACCTTAATGTATGCTCTCAAGCGGAAATGCGTTGCCGATTAAAATGAATTTTGCCGATTTAAAAAAACAAATAATAATACGAGAGAGATAGAGAGAGAGAGAGAGAGAGATTTACTGCACATTGCCTATAAACATGTTTCAGAATATCTAGCTCTTCCATCCATCGAATATTTATCGAAACATGAATGCGTTTCATTGTAAAAGTGATACACGGTATATAGTCATTAATTTAGAGAAATAAAGTTTACGCTTATGCTGAGGATATAATTTATTTTTTAAAAACATGTTTTAAAAACTTACATTTATCAAACATCAGAATAACTTGAAAAACAATCACGCTATTTGATTTTTTTTTTTTTTTTTGTTTTATTATTATTATTTTTTTTTTTTGTTAAATTCTTCGGGTAGTGGTAACATTGTATAATATTTTTAATAGCCCGATTTTTTTTTTTTACTCAAAACCTGCAATTTTACAGACCGAACAATATGATATTATACGGCCGTACAGGTAAAATAAATCCGATAAGCCAGTCAACGGTAAGTCACACCGCCGCGGTCTATACCTGGCTACAGGTAGGACCGCGATGAAATAACCGCGGGGGTGTATCGCGGAAAGGATCAAAACACCGCGGGGGGAGCGCGGTTTAATGCCTAATCCGCGTTGACCGTATTGTAGTCTTGTTGTATTCGTGTTTATTTTGTAATTATTTTACCGTATCTAAGATTGTTTGTATTACAGTAATCGGTCCCAAAATGTGATTCATGTCATTCGACGCACCCTCTCAGTAGAAATTCATCCGCAACAACCATAACGTTTTTCTTGCGTAAAAATTAAACATAATATCGTTGTTTTGCAGTAGTATTAATTGAAGATACAATTGATTTAATTTTATATTCAAGCTATTATTCATTGTGAACGTTTTAAAAGAAATTGGTTTACAGCTGTTGCTATTTTCTATTGCGGATGCATCCACTGACACGTGCGGTCGCGTAAACCTGACTGATCGCTAGATGACGATCGGGCAAGCCCGACGCCATAAAAATGAATTATCAAAGTTTGTCTCTAATTCTTTTTTAAACTGGAAGGTTTATTACAATAAGAACTTAATATAAATTGCTGAAAAAGCGCTATATTATTATTTATGAGATTCATTTCCTGAAGGATTGAAATGATCGTTTTCAAGTACATGTATACACCGTATTTAATTGAATGGGGAAAAAAATCAGAAGTTTCAAATTGACATAATTCTCATAATTTTCTGCCGCAACTGTCCAAATATTTTTCAAACGAAACGTTCAATAACATTCATAGAGGTGTCCTTTAGATGTTTTTTTTTCATTCATAATTATCAATAAGATGAGACTTTTCATAATTAATAAAACATCTATTTTGAATGTTTATAAAGAATAGTTGCTGTAATGAATTGAAAAGATTTATATATTTTGGAAAAAAATGGAATATTCGTTGTAGGCATTTGAATTTTTTTTTCTCCATATGTTTTTTTTAAATTCTTCTCACTTCGAGTTGGGAAATGATGAAATAATGAGTGAATTTTAATACGTCATTTTGAACCTTTTCGGCTCCCCATTTTAATCGTTACATCACAATACATCGCTAAATATTTACGTTTCCTATGTCTTTGTCCTAGATAAAATTACAAATGGTAAATGTATTTTATTTCTCCATCAATCGATAGGCGCGGTTAAAAAAAATCACGTGCGGGACGGGACGTGTCAAAGCGATAGAGACAGAAGCAGGGCTTGTAGCAAGTGGATAAGCGTCCAATCAAGAGAATGTAAATATAAGGAATAACTGTCAGATTTTTCGATTTCATGAAGATGATCAATCGATTCGCTGGCGTGATAATTTTATGTATAAACGCCCTCGGCGTTTATGCAAATTATCACGCGAGCCAATCGATTGATCACATCATGAAATCAAAAATAAGACAGTTATTTCTTAAATTCATCTATGATTATTGTGCAAGCATATGCTTTTGATATTTATGACTTGGACTTTTTTCATACATATTTCTATAATTACAGACAATGCCATTGAAAAGAACATTAATTAATTAAATTCCGGAAATTTGAATGGGACCACTATCGAATTTAAGTACCCGCAAATACTAGTAGGCGGAGACATTCAAATCGCATTGATGTGGAATGTAAACAATAGCACATATGATATTTTCGCAATCATATACTGCACTACGAATTTAAATGGTGAAGATTGTGTAGTTTCATGGTGCACAAATAATAGATTCTAGTGTTTAGGGATGGGGTAGATGTATCGCCCTGCAGACCATAATACAGAGGCGACAAGAGCCTATATTTACTAATCTCACTACCAATACTAGAATTCTTTCAAAACACTCCTAACGTAAAATACACAGTAAAATAAGAGATATATAATCTTCGAACCTTATTAAAAATTGTGCAAAGTTGGAAGTACGATAGATACTGTTCGAATAGAAACATCAAATGACAAACACAATGAAATGTTCAATGAAAGCCTTGGTGTATCGAACCGCGGAATGTCACGTAAGTAAAGTGATTATAATATGACACTCGGGGACCTGTTAATTTAGTGGCTAACTTGACGGTAATTTGGAGACTTTTTAAAAAAAAATTAGATATGAGCCGCAACTTGGCCAACATTGTCCTTTGGATATGTATAAGTTTAAATTAAAATACAAATTCTGTGCAAATGAGACCAATGGCCAAGTTGCGGCTTGATGTGAACAATGTCGTGTATGTACTTTCATGTAATATAATATACCAAAACCTGCTCTTAAGACATTGTTTAATACCTATAAAACATAAATTTAATGAAATTCGGGATTTTATTTTGGGCATAACACCGGTCCCCAACTCTCATAGCTTAAGTGCACTCATCCTTTCTATAAAGCTATTTCACCAAATCAATATTTTTCATTATTTATCGATAATCTCTTCAAATCTATTACGATTTTCGCAGTGAAATTTTACGACAATCAATTAATCGATACTATGCCGCTATCTTCCAGAAAACTGCTCTTTGGACTTTTAACACGTATTTTATTGTATGCCACTAAATTGTTCCTTTTATATTTTCTACATTTGCATCTTAATTTTACTCCAGTGAAAAATGTTTGGAGTAAATGAATAGAGAGAAGTCACTTTTGTGTACTTTAATGGTAAAAAAAGTAATAAAAGTATGCTCCGATTAAAAAAAATTGAATGATATGCAGTATATACCAGTGTATTTTAAAATTTTCATTCCCAATTTTACTTTGTCACCTGCTCTCCAATATACTATTAAGTAGAACGATGAAATAATACTTAAACAAATATTATATCATTAGCTTTTATTAAATTTCCATCAATATTTTTACCTTTTTAAAGAAACACACCGTCCAAAAGAGAATGCCCCCACCCTCCAAAAATCAAATTAGGCAATAAGCTGTAAAAACTAAATAACAACACTTAGTCTAATTGTTCTCTTTTTTATTCTGCAAAACCTTTTTGTACAAAATGTATCACATCACAGAATGTATAACATATTTGAAAATTATGGTCCATGTGGAAAAGATGATAAAGATGATCAAAAATAAATAATGCCCTAAAAAATTCTCATATCGCTGACAGAGTGACAAATTTTCGTTCTTTAGCCTTTTGTCATTTACAAAAGGTTGCACTCATCAAACCTACCAATACCAAACTCTTTAACTATAATGCGACTCTAATTAAATTTACTTCAGATGTGAATACAATTAAAAAACGAGATCAACATGAAATATTTCCTGATGCTCTGCAAAAATGAGTACACCCATTTACAAAGTATTTAGTTTACGTCATTTGGTCGATGCTTGAAAAAAAACATAAAATGCATACAATTTATATCAAAATATTTTCATAACTTCGAAAAAACAACAGCATTGTTGAGTTTTATACCTCTCAAACCCTTTTTTCAACGCAAACATTTTAATACAATTTTCATCTCTCACACAAGTTGAAAAAAAATCCAGTTCTTCATAATCACGTATACATTATGGTGGCAATTAATAGTTTAATTTCAGATGATGCATTCATTAAGCTTAAACGTTATCAATATTAAACTAAAATCACAAAACCGAAAAAAATAAATGATATCTTTACAATGGTAACTCTTTAGACATCAGTGAACCGACAAATATTAAATTCTATGAAAAACAATTGAACACCCTGGGTGTTTCTGCTCAATATGCCTAGGAACTTCGGCAATGCTAAGAGGAATGATTTGCGGGCAGTATGGACACTTATATATTCTACCTTCAATTGGCATGTTTTTATCACTAACCACTGCATTAGGTGAAGCGAACCTTTGCCTTGGTAAATAATGTCTCTGTTGTGGAATCCCCTTGGCAGTTTGCATCTGCTGAGTTAATGCCTGCACTCTAGGACTTGACTGCATTCCTAAAAGCATTCTAGGATTTGGTGCACTACTAGGTCGTACTTGAAATTGGTTATAATTATTCAAATTTGGATCATTTTGAGGAGTGCCTGGTCTGATATTAAATATTTGGAAGGCATCTGGAGAAACATCTTCTGCTTCCAGATTTGGTTTGTGTACCAGCCTTGCAGGAGGTGATGACATTTGGCGGGACAAATCGAGTACACTTCCTGCATTTCCTCGTGAAACAATGGCAACTGAGTATGGTGGTGGTTGAGTAGTTGGTGGTGAAGATAATGTAGGACGAACATTTGGAACCTTCAACACAGGACGACTGACGATAGGTGTGAGTGTGGCATCCCCAGCCGACGGCACTGGAGAGTTCATTCTGCTGGAATTTGGACTGTGTAATCTTTGTAATCTATCTGTCATACCAAAAGATGTGCCTCGAACGGCAGGATCACTTTGTGATGAAAGCACCTCTTGGGGTGAATTGATGGATTTACCAAACTGTGTTTGTTGAAATTTTATTAGAGGAGGGGGTCCTCTCATCAGTGGGGGAGGATCATTTACATTCCCAGCACCTGGCATCAGAGACCCAGGAAAGTCTGCGTCACTTCTTGGAGGAAACGACCTTGTTGCATCCCTATGCATTGGTCTGGACTTACGCAGAGAAGACTTGCTCAGAAACTGCGGTGGTTGTTGAAGTAGAGGAGAAGCCATTGACTGTGGTGCAGGGAATGATGGGCGAACTTGCGAGGCTATTGGAATGACTGGTCTTCCTAATAGATTTTGAGAAATCTGACTTGATAAATTAGCACGTTCCTGGGGTACAGACGTAGACATTCTTGAAACAGTGTGACCTTGTAAAGAAACATTGGTGGCACCTGACTGAGACTTTGTTGAAGGTGTAACCTTTCCTTTTGTCAAACACTGAACCCTTGTGAACAGATTCTCTTCGATTGCCACAGAGAGAGTTACATTTTCAGTACTTTTTCCATGCACATCTCTTATATGTTGAAACACAACCTGTTCATCTTTATGTCTAAAACGTTTGCATTCAGGACAGGCATTAACAAAAAATTCATTATGTTGTTTTTCAAGATGTGAATAAATGAAATCTAAAGATGGCATGTGTCCGTTGCATTTTAAGCACTTATAAATATCTTTTTCCATAACTACTTTATCCGTTGAGGAATGACTGTCTCCTAGCGCAACTTGGATAGTTCGAAGGTGTTGTTTGGCAGCACTAGATAAAGCTACTGGTGGGCTTTTCTGTTGCATATTTTGATGATGAAATTGTTTGATGTGACGGTGTATGTCTGGTTCTGTTGCTCCTTCATATTGTCTGCAATATGGGCACAAAAATAGTTTCTCTATATCTCTATGACTTAGCCGCAGGTGTTCCACCATTGTTGCTAGAACTGGTGCATGCACATTACATTTTTCACACTTGTATGTTGTGCACGTTTTCCCATCATTCTTTTTCTTCGTTGCAGGTGGATATGGTGAAGGAGGTACTTTTCTTTGAGGTACACCTAGATTTGCAGTAGGAACTGCTCTAGGAGGAATGGTGGATGAATACAAATTAGGGTACTGCCTTGGTGAAGTAAGTGCTGACACTATACTGACATTGCTTTGAGAAAGACTCTGATGTTCTTGATTCTGAACCTGTGAATATTGAACATTACCAAAAGGTGACTGAGGTAAAGATGAAGGTGTATCTGACCAATCTATACCAGCCTGATCTCTTAAACTGACTACATCCACGATCTTCAAACCCATATCATTAGATTCTTCTTGGTTGGTGCCATCACTAAAAAGAAAAAAAAATAAACATAATAGAAAATACTTATTTTATTTTTTCACATGAATATCAATATATTTGTACCAATTCTATTTCCTCATCTACCTTTCATAATTATCCAAAGAGTCAAATCGAAGAAAGAAAAAAAGGTGACTTACCGGTACCTCTTTTCTACTGCCTGTACATTTTCAACAGCAGATTCATCTGTGGTGTTTCTATTTCCATATTCTTTTGCAAGAGCTTCAATACCATCCTCCACAGGTTCTGTTTCAGCTACTCTAACTACTGTTCCATCATTTCTCTGAACAGGTGTTCCAAGTTCCTTGTGTGTATCTTCATGCTCCACTGTAGTGCTATCTGCTTCTGCTGAAGTTTTCTCATGCCACCGTTTACTTGATCTTTGGGAGCTTTCTGCACTTGATTTCTCGCGGGGAAACATGTCCGAAAATTTTTCAAATATATTTCCTTTATCATTAGAACTTACGGAATGACTGTGTACAGTCCCCTTTCTAGAATCATAAAAGTCAGGCAGAGATTTGTACATAATAGCTTCATTTGGATGTTCTGTCTTAAAATGATCGGCAATACCATCCTTATTCCCAAAAAATTGTTTATCACATAATGAGCAGGTAAACTGGATATCAGGACGATGATTATCATTGATGTGATCAAGAATATCTTGCTGTAAGGAAGAGGAGTAATCGCAGTAGCTACAACAATAACATCCCTTTCCAGGTCTATTTCCAGGAAGTACAACTTTAATTATTACAGCCTCTGGAGACTGTTCTACTTGTGGAATTATTTGCTGGGGAGGAGTTGATGGTGCTGAAGAAGGAGACTTAAGAACTTTGTAGAATTGTTTCACATCACACTTTTCTGATGGTTGAATTTGTACCTCCTCATTTGGATGTTCTTTTCCGGAATGTGCATATGCCATACTACTGTTCTTGAATATTTTGCTGCATCTCATGCATGTCATTTTAGTGTTCTTTAAATGAACAAAAACATGTGTTTCTACATTTTTGCGATTCGACTGAAAGCCGCATTGATTATATACACACTCACACATATCAGAATCACTTTCATCGCCATGACAGGGATTCTGCTCTTGGGGAGGTGAAGAATCACCTTGTACCATATCCTGACTTAGCAACGTTTGACCCTGCATAAAATTGGATTTGTTTTCAAATAAATTCATTTTCTTTCTAGGACTCATGCTTTTCCTCGCTTTCCTTTTGGCTGGTCTCCCTGGCTTAGGCTTCCTCTTCGGTTCAAGAATCAAGTTTTGTTTAATTTTAAGTCTAAGCGGTGGAACAACAGAATCAGACTGGTTAGCACGTTCATCCTCAGGATATCGAACTATTTCCGCAGTTAGTTTTCTATTAAAGTGATATCCAGTTGCCTGTTTACGAGCTGATGGTCTTCGTTTTTTCCTTGCTTCAGGCTGCATCTCAGAGAGGACAGTTTCTTTCGCTTTATCTACAGTTGCTTCCTCTGTGTTTTCTTCTTCTTTCTGCATTGGTATTTCCTTGTTTTGTTGTTCTTGTTCATTTGTCTCTTGTGTTTTTTCATTTATAAGATCCTCCGAATCCATATCTCCCTTTTCTGTAACATTAAGATACTTCATGAAGTCAATAAGAATAACATTACATGGTTTACACATGTGTTCTAGCATCCTGCTTTTTTCCTGATTGCCTGTTTCCAGAGAGAGAGGTTGTTCCTCTACAGATGTACCAGCAACTTTACCTGGGGATGGAGCTTTTTCAAAAATATCAGAAACATCCTTCTGATTGGCAGTCAAATGCACTTGTTCAAAATTGTTCTCTAATTTCTGTTGTTTTGTTTTCAACCTTCTTTGTTTTTCTTCTCTCTTGAAGGCTTTTTGGGATTGTTCAAGTAAGTATTCTCTCTCCTCTTTACTCTGTCTCATTGCAATTATTTCAAGAGGAGACCGTGAGGCTTTTTGTCTGAGCTGGAACACTCTCTGTGTTGGAGAAATGTTTTTACCACCTTTCTTCTTTGATGAATGATCCCCATGTTCTGGGCTTCCTTCCTCTGTCACCTTCAGGTGGTCATCCTTGAGAGAGGTAAAGTTTCCACTATGATTTAGACTAAGCTCTGAAGAACTAGAGTTTTCGTCTTTGTCAACGTTTATTTCAAGTTTCTCTGTCAGGGGATCAGTTAGAGGAATATTTGTTTTGGCATCATCGGAGACGTCCATTTTTTGTGATTCCGAACAAGAGCTGAAAGGAACATCGTTGTCACTGGTTTCCTTGCATATGTTTCTGAAATAAAGTCCTGGAATTTCAGAATCGCTAAGTATATCATCTGGTTTCTGACCTGAATCCTCAGAAGGAGTTTCAATATTTCTTTCCTCTGACACAACCTGCTCGTCTGAAGTGGAATTTGTCTCCTCAGTTTGATTCGGAATTGATGAATTATCTACGTCTTCTCTTGCGACATTTTGCAAGGTTGTGATACCAGTATCCACAATACCAATATTCGTTATATCGTTGTTTTTATTGTCAACATCCTGATGTCTCTGGGATTTGATTTCACCTTCGTTCTCAGTTTTTTCTTCTGACGCTATGTTTTCTTCAGACAACTCATTATTTTCTGTTGAAAATGTCCTAGACTCTTCAGACTCATCAGTCGGTATTTCTTCTGCAGAATCTTTTCTCTTTTCAGAAAGAGAAGTAACTTCTTTACTTTCTTCTCTGTCGATTTTCTCAACCTCACTAACGGATGTCTTATCAAAGTTTGTAGCTAAAGTCGTCTCATCTTTTAATTCATCAGTACTATCAAGAGCAGCATCTGACTTTTCAACATTTTCATCAATTATTTCATCCGTATCCATATTTTCTTCGCATTTATTATCTTTTGAGGAATCTTCCTCCATATCCGTGCCACCAAAGTACTGATTTTTACTTTCATTATCTTCTGTAACAAACAGAGTTGTTGAAGAATCAGGTGTTATGGTACTTCTGAAGTCAGTGTCTTTCTGATCAATATTATCTGATTTTTCAAAGCAGTCATGTTGCTTCTCGTCTATTTTCCTGCTACCAGAAATGCTGTGATCTTCTAAAGATTGTTTTTCAGTTTCCAATTCATTCTTTGATTCTGAACTATCCAATGTAGATTCATTTGGAAAAAGAGCACCTTTTACATCACTGTATATGTTATTTTCAAAGTCTTTCTCTTTTGTCGTTGAATGGATCTCATTTTCCTTAGCACCAGCAATATCTTCATTTTCTTTTCTATGTTGACTGTTTGGACTAACATCCATGATTATTTCACTTCCAACCTTTTCAGTTCTTATTGTTGAATTTTCATCAATACACTCTCCTTCACATTCCACGGCGTTTAATTTTGGTTCTTGTAAGTCCAGATTTTTCTCAAACATTTCTTTTGAGTTGTGTTCTTCTGATTCAAGATTTTCTTCTTCTGTTTGGAGTGTTGTCCGATTCTGTTCATTCTTACTTTCCTCTCTTTCCTCTTTTTCTGATTCCATGTAAGGAACTACTGTGTCTGTACATAATTGTTCAACTTGTTTGATTAGAATTTCTTTATTTTTCTCTGCCTGCAAATTGACTGTGTCAACATCTTTATTTTCGCCTGCTTTCTCAGCTTCATTAAATAGCTTTTCATCTGTGAAAGCATTAAATGGACTTATCTTGTCTTCTTCATTTGACTGAGCTTGGGAAGAATCTTTATTCACATCACCATTATTAACATGTCCATCTTTTATTTCGTCAGGATGAATTTCCAATTTCTGTATTGTTTCCACTTTGTCATCTTTTCCAATTTCATTTCCTTCTTTTTCATTTGATGATCCGATATCATTACTTTTTTCTTGGGATTTTATCACGTTTGAAGAAACATGTTGGTGTTTTTTACTTTGTCTTTCCTTGTATCCAACTTCTACTTTCTCAGCATAGGTCTCTGTGGATAATTTTGCCTTGCAATGAAGTTCTTCGGCAGTAGTGTCAAAAACTTGTTTCAATGGAGAATTGCCTTTAAGTTTAACACCACCTGGTCCAATGATTTTCAAAGTGCCAAAAGTAAAGACACTTCGACTGCTTGCATACTGTGGAGAGCTCTCTTCCGACGAAATTTCTAGGAGATGAGAGCTATTTTTGTCTGTGTTTTCCAGGTTTTTATGAGGATGTTCCTGCTTTATTTTGGACAATTTCGGAATTTTGTTGTCTTGCAATATCTGTTTTCTATGTGGTTGGGGCATTTTTTCAGATTCCAAATTCTTATTTTGGTATTTCTCCGATAGTTTCTTTGGTGGTCGCCCTCGTCTTCTGACTTTTGGTACCGATTCTTCAGGTTCTGTTGATTTAATTTCAAGGTCTCCTCTGCTGTCATTTGATTCATCGATCGACATCTTTTCCTTTGTTTGTGAAATTAATTTTTCTGATGAAACTTCTTTAGAAGAGTGAATCCTTTGGTTATCCGGCATTCCTCCTGGCTTTGGTAAATTGATTTTCTCATCTTTCTTCTGAGCCTTCTGTCTGTTCTCATCCCTATCTATTGAAGATTCACGACTAACATCATCCAACTCTTCTTTACGAATTTTCCTTTTTAGGGAAACTTCATCAAGTAGTTCAAAATCACTACTCAATGTTCGCTTTCTTTTAATTTTTGAAGCTGCAACAGATGAAAGTGTAACTTTTTTCCTACGAGTCATTAAGCTATCTTGACTACGGAGCAATTTCCTTGGTCCCAGTCGTATCCCCTGATAAGTTTTCCGAATCTTGGTTTTATGTCTTGATGAGGAGCCACTGATATTTGAATCAATACTTTCTATGTCGGAATCAACTCTTGATACTGATTGTTCTCTCGATTCACTCTCTTCCAAACCTTCCTTCCGTATTTCTCTGTTTTCTGTTGTCTCTTTTTTCCGCGGTCGTCCTCGTTTAACAGCAACAACCTTCTCCAAATTTTGCAGTGCTTCAGACTTGTTGCTAGGTTTTCTTTTATTCACTTCTACCTTGTTGGTGGTTAGTTTAAGTTTACTAGCTTTTACTTTTTCTTGGATTATTTTGTGAATACTTTTTGGACGGCCACGCTTTTTAATGGGAGCAGGTTGAGGGAGTATTTTCTCTGGAATGGATTTTTCAGCAGCATTAGCATTTCCAGAAGGTTGCTTTATCGTGACAATACGTTCAGTCGCCCCAGGTGTAGATGATTCCGAGTCCAATCTTCTGATGCTAATTATTAAATTATCAGTTTGTAAAGCATCATCATCATCGTCGTCATTTTTTTCTAATTTGGATTCTGTTTCCGGAACATTCTCAGGCTTTTTCTTTTTTCTACCTGGTTTCTTTTTTACGAACTGATGATTCTCAGAACTCTTTTCATTTATTGAGTTCGTATTTTCCATTTTGAGTGGATGACTTTGAAGACGTTTTAACTTTGTATCTGTCTTGGATTTTGTAATGCGTTTACTAATACCTTGAGCATACTTTACGCCTTTCTTGCTGAATTTCCATTTCACCGGCGCCCCCGACTCATCTTTGCTGATCTTTTCCAGGTAGTTGACAATTTTCCTGTGGCCTACAGACGTCTTTGCTTTGCTTCTGGTTATCAGCTTATCTTGATTATTCGACAACTCCTGAAAACAGGAAAAGAAGTCAAGTATTTTTAAGCCAAGAAATTAGAGTATATCGTGTCACGGGCACTTTCTGTGGTTGACTATTATTTGTTGCGAAATTTTGCAGATGGAACAAATCCACTAAAATTACAATCGCGAAATATTTCTTCAATACTAATTCAGGTACTTTATATACGTTGTAAAAGTGGTGACATTCAACCTGATTCAATGTTAAATGTATCTCTGAACTTCTTACTACGAATGTAAAATTAAAATTATGCTTACGGATGTATAAAATAAGAAGGATCGGAAATTAATTAGAGTGAAGCTTACTATAAATGTATCAGTTTTCATGCCCCTTTAATCAAATTGTGTTTGAAAAATAATTTAAATAACGTAAAGGTGACAGTATTCTGATTGTTTTGTTTACTAAAAGTGTGATATTCGTGTGCCAAAAATAATTTTTGTGGTAAAATACAACTGCAGAAATTGAAAAATTTCCATCACAGAAAATACCCGTCATATGGTAAACAAAAGTGATCCTTTTCAAATCTGTTACGCATGAATAAAAAAAAAATGTTTCAAATACAGTGGCAAATCCATTAAACAAAATCGCATGGACGTTCTATTCTTATTGTCGAATATCCACACGAAAAATTATTTAGGAATTAGTTTACTACGCAATATTACAGGTATATCGATATATTGTGGTATGACCCACAACGATAATATATCGCGATAGGAAAATTGGATACCGGGTTTTCACGATATTTACATAAAATCCCACGTAGAAGAAACTACTGAAGAAAGGTCGTCAGCTTTGAGAGAGAGAGAGAGAGAGAGAAAGAGAGAGAGAGCTTTTACTTCATTTTTGTATTTTTTTACACTCTTCTTACTTTATTATTATTATAATTAACAAGAAGAAAAATGAAGTCATTTTTTTACAGGTATTCATTGTCAATAATAATTGATTTATAATATCTTGCAATATATTGAAGTATTAAAAAACAATATGTTAATGTCATTCCATTCGCAATAATAAATTTACTACAGTTAACTATAGTTTAAATAAATTTTCAGAGTTTTTCAAAAGACTTTCAAAGATCACTCCACGTGTCATAAATGTACTATAATTATTCAATATGCAAACGAAAGTTAAATTTGTCTCTTGTAAGTTATCATGACAGCAGTCAAAATATATCTTTTTATCACGATCAATTTCGTTTTAAAAAAAGAAATGGTATCATCTTATCATCTTATGCTACAATAAATTTGCAAACATCGCATGGAATTGTCTATTATGATAAGGAAGTTTTATTCCATTTGTGTTTTGTTCTCAATTCGTTATCAGCTGATAAAGAATTTTATCCAACTTCCTGATTCTCTAGTTCTTGACAGAAAAGAACTTAAAAGCAATTTCATGTTTTAATTATGAGAGGCTCTTATAAAATAAATTTCCGTTGCCATCTCGCGTTTCCTGTATCTAAAACATTTTTAAATCACTACTATGAAAAGCCTTTCTTGAAAACTATAATTTTAAGGGAAAAAAAAGCAATGTAACTACCGGGAATATGTAAAGTATTCTTACAAGGAAAACCATTTACTATTCCATGAATTTTTACGACAATAAAGCATTTTATTTACATAATTAAGCAATTTTTTATGCGCCCGAATTTATTCGGGGTATATATTGTTTTTGTCCTGTCTGTCTGTTTGTCTGTTTATCTGTTTGTCTGTCTGTTGTCAACTTTAACCTTCGCGATAACTTTTAAACCATGAGAGATAGAGACTTCATATCTGGTATGCATACTCCACTAATTAAGCACTTTCAACTGACACCAAGGTCAATGGCCTTGTGACCTTTACTGTGACCTATATGCTAAAAATAGCTTTTTCGAATTTTTGCCTTAACTTTTGAACCATAGGAGATAGAGACTTTATATTTGGTATGCATACTCCACTAATTAAGTGCTTTCAAATGACACCAAGGACAAAGATCATATGACCTTGACTGTGACATATTTACTAAGAATAGCTTTTTAGAACTTTGTTGCCGCCGGGCGCATAGTGTTTCACAAACACATCTTGTTTCTTCTCTTTTTATACTAGTCTTGTAATGACATTTGTTTTTAAAGTAGGTAGAAGAAAAAGAATTCTGACATATTCATATAGTCAGTAAAGTAATGAATTTCTTATTCAGTAATACTTTTTAGTATACAATATTGATTCACGTATTACTAAAAAGGTATAGAGTTTATCAAATTATGCTTTATGTGCATTATATTCTCTCTCGAGTTAATATCGTATTAGACATAGCATATTTGAAATACATGTAATAAATCTGCCAATTTTCCTTTATCAGTTTCTTTCAGTACAGCTAAATCATATTCTTTAGTGGTGATTTTTCCTTAGTGTAGTGATGTGATGCAATGGTATTAATGAATTAAAATCACAAAAACTATTTACATTATTGTGCAGCATTTGTCAAATAATTATTGTTTCTGTCATTTGAACACAGAAGAAAAAAAATCATTCAAAGAGTTTTAATGGGAACAGAATTGTGTGCACTGTTTAGCTATGGGGTGGAAGGAATATGCAGGCAAGCACTTCTGATACGATCTTGTATGGACTAATTTGTTTAAGTGAGTTCTATAATTCATAGATGGCAGTGTACACTAAAATGATTGAACACTTGAACACTGCAGAACAATATTTAGATCCAAAGATCCTCATTTTTCTATCAATAATGATACATTTACATGCATGAAAGGTTTTCTGCTTCTATTGATATAATAATGTATGTGAAAATTCATAACATTTTAGTTAAACAGTGTGTCTTTACTTTTCTTTGTGGTCATATGACAGAATATGAACAAATGTTATACAAGTACAAAAAGTTTTTATGATTTTAATTGTTTTTTTATAGTACATTATGCATTTCAATCAATACTTTATAGAATAAAATAATTAAATTAAATTCCTTCAATTTTAACAGTAAATGGTCAAGAATTTCTACAGTGCAAACAATTTGAATGTAACTTTTGATAGGAAAATAAATTTTGACTTTACTCTTCACTTGGCTATATTTGTGAAAACTGAATAGTTCCTTTGAGTACACACATACCAGAATGTATGTCACACTGTGGCTTGACTGACTAAACATTAACTGTGGCTTTCATAACTAGTATCCTGCTCACCAGGGGATACTGCCCTGAATGTCAAGAACCTTTGTCTTGTTTTCAAGACAATTCACTGTATCACAAGATTGAAGATTCAGTTTTCAACCAACCATTTGAAAATTAATCAAACTGGGTGAAACAGATATATTCTTCATGTAGTGATTCATGTATTAATACAAAAGTCAAATTTATTTTCATCTGAGGATTAAACAAAACATATTAAGAAGAAAAATGTATTGCTGATACATAAAACAATATTTTGACAGAAGCAAAATAACTGAACTAATTTTTTGGCAAACAGCATAACTTTGTACTTTATTCTTTAGGCAGGGAATGATCAATCCTCCATGGCACCTGATCTCACCTCTGATGTTTTAGAGGTCCATGTCAGCTCAGCTCCAAATTTGTATTGTTTAATGGAATTTTGAGCTTAATACTGTTTGTTATCCCATTATACTTCATATTTTATATAATTTTATTTATTTCATCAAATGGTATATGACAGAAAACATTAAAAATGAACTCAAATATTTTTAAGCACTAATTTAAGAGTCCTTTGAAACAAGTACATGGTATGAGTAATACAACACATATCTGGAATTATATACATCATTTACATATTTTACTTTTGCATAGAACTACAGGACATTAACCTATAAATATATTTGTATATAAGTAGCAACAACAAATTGATTTTACTAAATGCCTCAGACTCCTGTTATAAAGCCTCTAATATTTTACTATTTACAAATGTATGCTATATTGACTCTTCTGGCATTTAGCAGTTTATAGCATGTGTGTTTAGTACACGTACTGATAAATCCAACTTTTTTTATTTAGCAGAATTTATATTTGATAAATACTAAAGCATCTCCCTTTACTTGTTGTTTTAGAAGCTGTACTTAATAACATTCACTTATATGTATTAAAATTGCATAACCTGAAGCATATTCAATAGTCTGTATTTTTTTTCTTTAAATGAACATCTTTTTTCTATATGCAAACAGATATAAATGCTGAATTTAAATATAGATTTTGCTTATAATAACAATAATGATTGTTTTTATATAGCGCTTTTCTAGCATAAATGCTACTCAAAGCGCTTTACAATACATTATTACCCCAGCAGACCTTAACAATCCAGAATCTTTCCCAGTGCAAGCTGCCGTTATCAGCGCTAGAACACTAACATTCTGACAATATCTTTCACTGTCTCTTTATCTTAGGTTAATGATGCCTTTAAGTTTATCTATAGGAACTTGGTTATAATTCTTTTTTTATATTATGTTGAAGATATGATTCAGCTTAATATTAAAATAAAAATCTCTTAACTTTGGTTTACCCTTATTTCAAAAATTTATTTAATTTAGGTTTTAAATGTGTTTTAACTCACTTAGGAGACTTAATTTAATTTAGGTTTTAAGATGGACTTTAAGCTTATTATTAGAGAACTCATTCTAATTTAGGTTGCAAATGTGTTTTAACTTTATATCTAAAAGATTTCAAACTGTGATTTTTCTACACTTTAAACAACCATTTCTCACAATATATTAAAAAATACAAAATTTGGATTTTTGATATCATAGACAACCAATTCTTAAAAAAAAAAAAGGAATCTCGGAAATGTTCCTATAATGCTATTGGTCATCAGCAATATCATTTTGTTAAAAATCTCTTTGATTCTACAGAAAAGTACAGCGACTCTAAAAATGATATTAAAATTAGAGGTACTGTGAGCAATGAGCTCACTAAATGATACCTCCTACCTCCCATCTGAATATATGAATATAGTGGGAGTGTCCATGTTTTGTTGTGGGAAACCCAAAATATGTGTCAGATCAAAAAGTAACATAGGAGGTGCACAATGGCAATATGTAATAAAGATTTTGTGAAAGTTTCATCAAATTTCATTCAGTGGTATGAGAGGAGTTGCTGATATGAGATGGGTACCCCAAAGCATAACAGACAGATGGACGTGCAGACAGACATACCGATTACTATATACCCTCCCGCTTTTCAAGCGGGTAGTATAATAATGCTGGGCTTCCTCAGTGACAACATCTATGTAGTTTTTAGTTTTCAGAGTCTAGAAGATTTCCAATAAATTGTGGAAATTCTGATTACTAATTATGCTCCTTTTAAGCCTTTTTAGCTTGTTTGTTGTTGAATATTCTTTCAAGAATTCTTCACCCAACATTGAGTTCATTGCCACCACTTGCCAGTAGACCCAGAACTTAGGGCCTTTGAACTGTGAATGTGATTTTTGTGTGCAGCCAATCTGTTTTTATATTTGTATGAAGCAGAATTCAGGAACAACTGCAGAAGAAGAAAAGAATTTACTGTGGGTAAAAGTGAGTAGTTTTATTTTGTGATTGATGCATTTCGCGAAATTACACACAAAAAAAAAACCCTTGCGTTTATAAGGAATTAACCGTAATACATGTAATATTTATATCCATTTGTATGTCAACTCTACATACTGTAGATTTCTTATTATACACGAGGAATTAATTTCCGCGTAATTTCGCGAGAAGCATCACTTGCGAAAAAACATTACTCACTTTTATTTTCATTGTGCTGAAATCTATGTAAATTCCGTTGATGAACCGTCCATTCAAAAATTATAATTCTCGCGATTTGACATTAAAGACACAGTTCACGATAAAAAGTGCTCGCAAAAAATAAGGAATCTACAGTATCTTAGTGATCTTGAAATAAAAGACACCAAAGAGTGTTGCCAGATCTATTTCATATTTAGAAGTTTTACTAAACATGCTAAATATAGACAATAAGGGCCAACTCACAACTTATTTATATATAAGGAACCAGATGACATCCAACATTTTGATCAGCTTTCCTTATTTATGTAATGATATTCCAATAATCAACTTCGGTGTTTATGTCTCCAGCCTTTTTTGATACTGTAGATACTAAGTTTTCGTGACACTTTATTTATAAAAGATAGATAGAAGTACATGTATTTACTAATTTTGGCGAGACAGAACTTTCATGTTTACACCTGTACGTAAGAATAATATTTTTGCCAGCACTTTGTCTCAAGTAATTATGCAAAAGTATAGTTCTTGTGAATGAAATTGATTTACAGTACTGCATGCTCTGTGTAAGATCAACTTCGCAGGCTACAGAGTGATTTAAACAAGTTAATTTTGGGAAATTCTATGGTAATAATACAGCAAAATTCAGTTATAATGAAGTCGCTGGGACCTATGAAATTGCTTCGCTATATCCATAATTTGTTATAACCGTATAACAAATTCATTAAATTTATATAGCTGGGGATCCCAGATGACTTCGCTATATCCGTGAATTCGCAATATCCGTGTTCGTACTAAACGAGTTTTACTGTAATTATCATGTATATGATAGATTTAATATTTTGTATTTAAACATGGACAGGAGTTATTTATGTCATTAGCTGATTAGGCAATTTTATTTTTAATTTGTTTTCACTCACATTTCACTGTTGTGAAAATATACATCAAGAAATGTTTTCCACTTTTGAAATAAATTCTAGATATATCCAACTATAGAACAATTTACAATTATTTTTTTTTCTTTTGAATTACACAATGTTTAATACAAACATAAATTGGCCCCTATTTAAAATAAACAGTAAATTATCTTGTGAATGTCATTCTAGAACATGTACTCATTTTTGTTATTTCAATTACAGAATTTAGGCTAACTGGAAGGATAATTGTTACATACTAATACTGCATTTTCTTTGCACAGTAAGTTGTAAAAGTTATTCTCTATAAACTTGATAAATCTTTAAGTCTCCACTAACTATTAAAAGTATAAAATGTCGAATTTAACTCGATAAATCTAGAGTCACCACTATTTATCAGTATATTGTTATATAAATATGACCGTTAGTTGAACACGTGAACCTGTGTACTTGTCTTGTCATGCATTTCCTAAAATAAATTTACGACTTCTCATTCGTTTGACGTATTATTGCGTCCATTAAAAATAATACAGACTTTTTTTTTAAATATCCAGAATTCCAACAAGAAAAAAACAACCCATTGTTTCGCACGCACATTGCCGACTTGATTCCATACAACTTTATAAATTTGTACTATTGCAAAACTTTATAAAATTGTCTTTGTTTATATATACTAGATCTATGTGTATATTTTATCTGAAGAAAATACGAGTTATTGCGCCTGGTACGTCGAACCCGACTCAAAGCCAAAGCATCACAACACACCCGCAAAAATAACAATAAATGGGGAAAAGTCTGCATATAGGGTAAATCATTAACAAACCTTATTTTCCATGGCTTCCTTTTGTATTATTGAGTCGTTCAATATATTTTACTGCAGACACTCCATGTAGGATATAAGAATTTTTTTTCAAAGCATGACACTCGCTCACACTTTGCTAGGAATCAATGTAATGGCGGTCGCCTTCTGTCAAGCGAAGCGAGTCGGTGCGCGTGACGTCACTCTAATCTTTTGTACCTTACATTGCTTTCTGGATCAGAAATGGAACAATGAACGTGGTCTTTTTAAAGCCGAAAGACAAAACAAGACAAACAAAATAAGGGAAAAAATACAAATGCTAAATTATAATAGAAAGAGACTCGCTTTAACACAACATTGTTTTATAACCTTCCAGAATCGGTCTTACCTGAGGTTGAACACAGATCCCCTAATGTATGTATATGCATGCAATCACAAAACACCATCTATCAGCTGGGTTCCCTCGTGCAAGTCTAGTGCGTACATTTAACTCTGTGCGAGCATTTTGGTCGCATGTCCTGATATAAATATATTTTTGTGTTCGACATTCATGAGTGATAAAGTGTATGGCCTAGCGTTCAACTCGACACTCAACCATAATCTAACTTGTCGCTTCTAGTTTTGCCATATCAAAAATAATCATTTCTTAACTCCATCTATATCTCTTAAATATCAAGTTTACCCAGGATGAAAGATTTTGTTTGGTCGGATATTTAAATCATATGTATTGGACTATATACACATACATTGTGAACCTTAATTTAGAGAATTACTAATTGTAGATTTTGCCAATGGCTTTGTTGTCTGAATAAAGCAATTGGATGTGTTCCAAGTAGACATACTATCTACAACATATCAACGTATGTGTGTATATTTATTTATCCTGTTATACGGAGGTTTTCTAAGACATATGACAAATGTATGCACATGACTTTATATATGCAATTTAAACATTCATAATAAAGATACTCAAATCTTAGTCTTAAAATTGAATTCAAGATATTTAATGGTAGTCATATATTGATCAAATACTTTTCTAACTTTGTTTTTTATTTTTCTTTCATTTGTATCATATTTCAATTCATCTAATTTCATTTTCATATTCACACAAAACCCTTGAAAACAGTTAAAACCAAACCATTTAGTTAATATAGTTGCAAAATTAGTAATAATAATGAACGATATCCGTAAAATATATGAAATACATTCACAAATGAACATTCAATTTTTTATTTCAATAAACATTTCTTTCATTTACAAAACTTAAAGCCAAAATAATCAAATAAAATGCCTGATGCAAATTTACATGTCCAAGTAGTAAATCGAAAAGCTTGCATATTCTTTACAACGTTCAAATCATGTTGCAAAAGTATTCATTACGTGCATGTAAGAATTAAGTAATACGTCAAAATTAAAAAAAAAACCTGTTCCATATTCACCTGTTATAATATTTTCTTACTATTAGAATATTAGGGTGTATTGTTATATATTACAAATTTTTAAATGATAATTGCATAAAAATATGTCTTTATAGATAAAGTAAAACGTACATCTACGTAATACGTATATGGATGAGAATGAGGCATAAATGAAAATAGTATTATATTCCTGAAATGTTTTTGGAAAACACACAACAGACAGGAAATTAAAAATACATAAAAAACGTTGCTTAATCCATTACCACCAGCATCAACATTTATAGACAATTGCATGCAGGATATAAATGTTGAAGGTCTTTTTAATGGACAAAGTTCTGTTAACTAACGCAGACTCAAATATTTTTATGTCCCTTCTGAAATAAAAAAAATCTCATCAACAATATTGTCTATAGATTATTAATCATTGTATAGAAAGAATGGAATGAAACAGTGTACATGTATTTTTCGTGGTCTGTCAGACGTGTGTGCTATATAAAGATTGGTAGATACATCGTGTGTTTTGTTGGAATAATATGACCTTCTAAAAATACACACAAACACACACGGATCATATATTTATGCCAAGTACCCGTTCATTTCATTTCATAAAATTGTAGAAGTGTGACGTCAACATATAGACAGATTTATCTCTTTTTTGTTATTTTTTCGTGGCACTTTAAATAAATGGACTTTTGATCTTGACTACTGTCTGTTATCTCCATATGTTTCATGCAAGAGTTCAGTTGCTTAATTTGATAATGTTCGTGTTGTTTTGTATTGGTTTTGGTTGACAAGCTTGAGAAGGAGCAGGACACCAAACTGATGCATGTACTTGTACTCAAAAATCACTTCACATTAACCAAAAAAAAAAAAAAAAAGGCAAAAGAGTGCGCAAATAATATCAACCATGAAACCTCCAATAAAAAGTAACAAGTAAGGATAAAATAAATAAGCAGGGGGCATTTATGACCCATTTCTGCGAACTCAAACATTTCCCGAAACTTTGGTTAGAAATTATGAATATCTCTAGAAAATGCTATCTACAAAAACCAATACGACTTTAAACATGTTCAATATGAAAAATAAAACAATAATTATGGTTGACTTTTAAAGGGTCGGATTTTATGGTCGTTAAGGCAAGACACCTTTAGAATGAGTTCAACAGAACTTAATTCTGTCTGGGATTTAAATAAGATATATTACCAAGCATTTAATTTTACACAAGACAAAACGGATCTTGGCCTAGTTAAGAGAATGGAGATAAGAACGCGTCGAAGCAGAGGAATAATTGCAATATAAAATGGCACCCTAGTGAAATAAGAGATACCGAAACGCTATGGTAGCGATTTTATCAAATATACTAGTGTTTCTGGTCGTATTATTGTACAAAACAGAGAAAAAAATCTTTAAAGTACGTTTTGATGGTTCAATATAGTAATAATAGTTTACATGGTTCAATTCCAAATTTACTCTTATATAATGTAGTCTTGTATATGTATTAAACTTGACAAATGATACAAGCATTTTGAAGAATAACGTCTTCATCTTGAAATGGTATTTATTCTTAATTGCATTTTCTTTCTTTTTTTTGCCAAGAACAACATTTGATTATAGCAGCATATCCCCTTGTCAGTTTATATTACTGCTTTCTTTGGTTGTCAGTATGGGGATTAATGTTGCAGCCGCTAAATACCCATACCAGCACTATCTAGTTATACATTTTTTTCTACAAACGCTTGTGTCAATGCACTTTGAAAAAATTACGCACTTTGAAAAATTTTTTCAAAGTGCGTTTAGAGTGTACATAAAATTTTTTTACCTTGGGGACATTTAACGCACTTTGCAAAAAATATGTATTTTGACAAAAAACTCTAGACTTAGATTTTAGTAATTGAGAGAATCAATTTGTATTAATTATATCTTTCGACAAATGTTTTAATTTACATGTACTCATTTATCCTCATTGGGAGCAAGGAAAAGACGAGAAGAAGGGCTCTCAGCCCCAGTTTTTTTTTTCTTATACATTGTACTTAGCCGTCTGTAGTAAATTGAAAGTGGACCCCCCCTCAAAGGTAAGCCCCAATTTTCAATGCCTATATATCTTTGCAAAACATTTGTGTGCCTAAGACCCCCGTCCCGGTACCGATGTATATGCTACACCCAAATATATGTATTTGTATAACTGGTATGACGTTGAAAACTTTCAATAAATTTTAGTTCACATATAAAGCATGCAAACTGGAAAAATTAAATACATGGTATACAGTAAAACATTTAAGAGAGATAGAATTTTCAAAGTATGGAAAGCGTTCACTTTAACATCCTGAAGCGACCTCATCACCGAAGAGTCATCAAACAGGTTCCCTAACATTTGCAAGAATATTGACCTGGCCACACAAATTTTTCAAAGTGCATTAATATGGTCGATATTAACGCACTTTGAAAAGAAATTTTATTTTTTCAAAGTGCGTTAATTTGGTCCCAAACATTTTCAAAGTGCGTAATTTTTCAAAGTGCGTTGTAACAAACTCTGATACATTATTTTCGATACTCACAACAAAAGAAATACGTTTTATTGCTTATACATGTAATTATGTATATAACTAACTAAAAAGCAATAACTAAATCTAACTAAATGGTTAAAATGATGTACGTTTTTTTAAATTCTTCTTTGTATCCTATGTATCATTGATAGAAGAACCACTGCACGTCGGGGGTGATAATGCATTGATAAAAGTTGACGTTTTATTAAAGGAGATAATATTCAGTGAATGTAAATATAAGAGGATAGACCTCGACAGATTTGATTCAATATTGAATTCTGAATGCTAGACTCACGCATTTTTATTTTAATAAATCAGTGAAACGAAATAATGAAACTTACATTTTTGGATATTTTAAAGTTAATTTTGTAACAACACAGTGTGCATTAATGTTGAAATATTTTCATTGAAGATTTGTTTGATATAGGGAATTATTCTGTAATGAATAATCTGTTTTGTTCTCCTTTTTACCAACAAAGAAGGTACGGCTATGAATATAATTATGTGTGCTTTTGTGTATCTGCAAGTAAAATCTTTGTAGAAATACACTAAGGTCAGATAAAAAATGAATACAACAGAAGAACTATAAAGCACAATTAAAACAAGTACCAAAAATCATAGATGAAGGAAGAAGGACGTTAATGACTTCATTATCAGCCACTTTTAACAGATCGACTTTAAAATCTCATCAGTTAAACCATCGCTACATCTTTGTACTTTAATAATTCTTCTTTGTCTTTCAAATGTATCATTTTATAGCTGTTGTATCAGAACTAAATCAAGTAACTTCCTGAGTGTTTTGTCTCTGGTTAAGCTTAGACCAAAAGTTCATTGTATGGTGCTTTTGTTGCGCTAAAATTTTCAGAAATTCTTAAGGACATCTCGAGATTGTAAATTTGTAATCCTTGCTCAGAAGTAAGCTACTTCTATCATAAGTAATTGCTTTTTATTTTGGATATTGTATTCTGGATATTTGATAACTTATGTTCACTCTCAATACTTACCTTAATGACCTCAAGATAATATTCCCGTTTGAACTTTTTTTTTTTCAAAACAGCAATTTTGTAGGTATATAAATATCTGATATAGAGTGTGAATTTCATAACACTCGGTGTGATTTACAGAAAAAAATAAACACCATTTTACTTAATGTTTAAACTTTATAGTTCTAAATTTTAATATTTTTATTCTAATCACTCTCTCTTGAGTTTCCTGTTATTTTTAATGCTGGTGTAGTTTCCTGATCTTCTGACATAACATAATATTTCTGGTAGAGAAAAATAGAAAGTCAGTGAGAAATCAAGTAAATAATCAGAATGTATTTGCCTACACCGTTACCATTTTCATGTGTATAACCATCGACGGTATTGTATATCATACCGGTGTTAGACAAGGTGCAGTTGTGACTCTCGTATTCTGCAAGATGTGGGTTTGTGTGTAGATGATATCTTCATTTAGGTTTCTTTTTATTTTGTTTTCATTCCAATGTATTGTATGTTTTAAAACATCTTTTTAATCACTAGAATAGAGTTTATTTTCTATTCTCTTAATAAACAAATTTATCAACATTTTCTGGTAGTCTCTTGAAATTTTCAATCATTTTTTGACATGCTACCGTCATTTTTTAATGAAAAGTGCTCCCCTGAAATTTAAGAATTTTTTTTTTTTACTTTTTAGCTTAGAAGACAGGAGCAGTTTATTAACTGATGTACTAATCGCATTAAAAATAAATAACTTTTGCTATATTCAGTTGAGTTTTCTAAGCGTATCCGACAAACAAAAGGAGTCTACATTTGATTTAAAACTAAGTACTTCTGCAAGCAATAGAATATTAACCCGAACCGACACTTATGTTGCAATGTTGAATTATAGGGAAGCTCATAGCACTATTCACTTAAATGGACTATTTCTATGGTAGGCTTATGCTCCTAGATTGATTTCTACAATTAATGGCACAATCTGAAATAGATTAATGTATCACAATTATAATATTAAATTATAAGCATAAGTAATTGAGGGTATTTACCTATTCCAACTTGTGATTTCAGTTCACAAATACTCCATAGTATTTGATTTTTTTTACAAACATGTTAAGTACCCTGATTTTGTGAAATTAAACTAAGGATGTTCGTGTACACATATATAAAATACAAATTCCCTATTTATAAAAACCCATTTTTCATTGGTATTTGGTCATTCTTTAAAAGAAAAGAGTTTACCAAGAAGCATTTAAAAAATACATTCCCATATGTCACACATTTAAAAACATGTTTTTTTGTTCTGAAGTTAAAAAAAATTAGTGCAAAATTTAAATTCGTAAAAAAATGCATTTTATGTTTCCATGACAACGAGATGATCATTTGGATAAACCACAGACACTAGGAGACACATTCAATAATCAAATATGCTTTTTGAAACACTGTAGAGGGAACATTATATTCTGTTTAAAAAGAAATCCCTTTGTGTCCATGACAACAGCAACAAAGTCAAATCGATTCGAATGTTTTGGCATGACCCAAGGTTTGGTCTTTTCAAAATGAATAAAATTTGAGAAGAATGATGTAAAAATTTACTGCTTCCGTCACAAAAATTGTTAAATTCAAAATTGTTTTATTACGCTTTACTTGGTAATTATAAATTTTCCTATTGCAAACATCCATATATGTCACTCCGTCCTGTCTTGCATTTAAATTGCAAGAGGCCATTTTAAATGCTGAATATTTTGTGATAATTATTACTATGAAGTATAATAGATGTTACCCAAACCATCTCCGAGAAATCGTGTTGACAAAATTATATGGTACATTGTGTTTTTCTGATTTCGTCTGAGGTGACATAGTTATATCATTATCATTAATTTCTAATAAGATGATGCAAACCATTTGCAAGGATTAAATTCAGTCAAATCTTGGTCCAGATGAAAAAAAACAACGAAGACATTACAGGATGTCACTTGGCATTGCTCATGGTGACATGATAAACTTCAAAACTCTAAGAAGGTTGTAGACAAAGAGAATTCCTTTGTTAATATACAGCTTGTTAGTATGGATTTCTGTACATGTATAATCAGTAATTAAAACTAGTTTAAATACCTGTTGTATTTAAAATCATTTTTGTTTAGTCATCATTTTGGTTCTGAAACATGTTTTCTTGTGTTTGTGACAACGACGATCTATATAGTAACATATATCCTCATTTGTCTTTTTTTTATGTTGACCCGGTAAATTTTTTCTAATTCCCTTCCTGCTACATATTTTCCCGGTATATGTTTTAGCCTACAGCTTTAAAACAGCTTTAAACATCGCTTAAATAACATGTTCCTTGTTTGTACAGCTATGATAAAGCAAATTACGCAGAATACACACACACAAGCAAGACTAAACATGACTCCGCTATCAGTTGCCATGGCTGTAGTATCAAATTATCACGTACCTTAAGTATCTTATTGACGTCCTCTTCGCTCGACCAGCTTTTTAAAAAACTTTCTGTACAAATAACTTTTTTTTTTATTTCTAAAACGATCTAAACAATCAGTATTTATTGATGATATATTATTTGTATCATTTATATTTTGGAATTCGCATATTTTTTTCCAAATTATGTAGAAAATTGATTTATAGAATCCGACTATTTCTTGACGTGTAGTGCAAGCTGTTTAATTGTGTTTATCAGACGATATCAATAGCAGACTGCAAATACAACACGTGTGAGGGATCAAATGTCATTTAGAAAAAGGGTTAGACTTTGCAACGTAGAATATGTCTAATATTTACATCCTTCTAATGTCTGAAACAAGGAAAATGATAGCTTAAATGTTTGTTTTTATGTTTATATGTTTTGTTAAACAAAATCATACATAATTCATAGCACTGAAATGTGTCTGTTTTATGTGAATGTAGCCTTACAAAACGTTCCAAATTTTCGTGGATATGCATAACCAAATAACTGTTCCATTTCAACTCTATGTGAAAATATATAATTAAACATTTACTATAGTATTTAATACAAACTCAAAAATAGATAGAGTTTCTTTAGCGTAATGTTATTATTAGAGTACTTTAAGTAACTCATAGTGTAAGAAATATAATTGTATAAACAATATAAAAAAAGTCTGCTTTTGTTTAATTTAAAATACATACAATTTTTTTCTTGATAAAGTATATATCTTATTGTGTTAATCACAATTATAATTCAAAAAATTCTACACAATAATATGTTAGAAATGAAGGATTTGGAGATAACAAACAGTATTCAATATCAAAGTCCATTAAACAATACAAAATAGGAACAGAGCAAACACGGACCTCTAAAACATCAGAGGTGGGATCAGGTGCCATGGAGGAGTGAGCATCCCCTTGACCAGTCACACTCGCCTTTCAGACACACTCCAGATATTGAAATTTTCTGTTCACTCTGACAATTTTTTTTATAAAAGATCCAATGTTTAAAGTGACTCATAATTTCTGGAAGAAATCCTGCGGTTATTAAAATCTTTTAGTATGTTTTTGATTACGATATATCTCGATGAGCTCGAGAAAAAAGATACTACAGAGTCTGACACATCTGTTTCATTTTCGGATATTTTACTAGAAAAAGACATTCATGGTAATCTAATAAACATGATCTATGATAAACTTGATGGCTTTAACTTTTCAATCGTCAACTTTCCTTACTTATGCAGCAATATACCTTCATCACCTGCAGACAGGGTTTATATCTCTCATGTTTAAAGTGTACAATATCTAAAACGAGGTAAATTATTGACAAATGAGTTGATGAAACAAGAATATCAACAATATCAGCAGTCTCGTTTAAAGTCATCGTTCTGTCAGTTTTATGGTCGACATAATGACCTTGTCAGTCAATACAATTTATCATTGCGTCAAATGCTGACTGACGCTTTTTATTCTTATTTTTAGTCCATTATTTTTGATTATCGGCCGATATATCACCTGATCCAACCGCTGATTTTTTTTAGAGGTCCGTGTTTGCTCTGCTCCTATTTTTTTTTTATTATTTATTGTAATATTGTTTTTATTATTATGTATGTACTTTTGATTTTGAATATTGTTTGTTTTTCCATATATTTTACTTCTAAAGAATATTAATAATATTCTTTGGAAATAAAGCTATTTCTCATTAGTTTATTTTTATATCTTAATAATATTCAAATGTGCTAGGTTTTCATTCCTTTATTCACAATATCAATTTTGTTTCAGTTACACTTCTTAAAAAATAAATAAAACATAGCGCATTATTCATCATATGATTATTGTTCTCTGTTTTTTTCAACATAAATAGGTTTAGATATCGAAACGGTTTATTAATGAATTACTTTGATATCGAAGACTACAAGTCTGATATGATATGATATATTCTTCCAAAACATTTCTTAGTCCATAGAAATTAAAAATTTTTTAAGCATGACAAGAAAAATCCCATTGAGAGCAATTTGTAGAGCAAGTTAAAGTCCTTTGCAATGAAGAAATATGACAATTTCTCATTTTAGAATATTTTTAAATAATTCGTAATATTTATCTGAAACATCTACATATAGTTCATATTTGGATGTTTTACTGACAATAGACAAAATTGATTGTCCACCTTTTCCATCGTCAACTTTCATTATCTATGTTATATAATATCTCGCTACCGCCTTCAAATTGTATTAATATATTCCAACTTCTTCGATACCCAAGAGCTCTACCCGGGTGAGATAGATCAATTTTATAAACCAAGACAGGCTATCGGCAGATATGTGGATATTACAGGAATTGCAAAAACCTCTTTTGAATTCGGCATTTCCTTATTTCTTTGATTAATTTTGTCCTTGTTTAATTAGCAAATATACCTTATCATTGGGTCATATTTACGCTGACTTGTTTCATAACAATTGTGAGGCCCTTGTATTTTTGTTTGTTTGTTTGTTTGTTTTGTTGTTGTTGTTGTTGTTGTTTAAACAATTTTAACTACGAAATGCTTCATCTACCGGATTCTTACTCCTCTTAGGCACTTGATCTCATCTCTGGAATTCTGGGGGTCCATGCTTCATGCCCGCTTTGTATGGTTTGTCGATTTTTGATTTGATCGATCACTGTTCGTTATCTTTTTCATTGAAAACATATTAATGCATTGTTGTCAATTCAGATATTTAATGATTAAAAAAAATACCAAATCAATGAGATAATCTATATAAATAAATCATGTTATCTAAACCGATTGTGTTTATTAGATAAGCAGATACTGAGTAATTAAAGAGCCGTATATATGTTATATCTGAATGCAATGGAAAATACGAAAATTAGAAAATAGTGATCGAAAATCGAAAAGTTTTGGAAACATACTTTATAAAACTTTACAATTGATTAAGGTTCTTAATGCACAGTTAATTAAAGTCATTGAATGTCTCCAAAAAGAAACTAATGGAAATTATTTTCATCATTGTCATGAATAAAAAGATACGCAGATTCACATAAAAATGACAAGAAAGCAACGCAAATAGATACTTAGTAAAGAGACATGACCATCTGTCAAAATATTTTGTATAGGGGTAACTTCATTATTTTTTTTATAATTATTATTTATTAATACCATTTTCACTATGATGAAAGTTTACCCCAGTTTATTTTCCACAATAATAACATTCATAAACCTAAGAAATATGGCTGAAATACTGCCGATTCTGCAGTAACTAATAAACCTATCTATCTGCTTTCAAATCATAGGAAGGGTGCACATGGCATGTAAATGTTATATACTTTTTGTTTTAAAAAAATAACTAAGGTAGCTTAATTGTTCCATTTTTCGATAATGTAGTTTTTCTGCCAAAGTGTTAAAGTAGCTTAAAGCAATAAAAAAAGGTATATTGGATGTCATTATGTCTTTTCACTTTTTCAAGGCTTCTTTTAATAAAAAAGAAAGGACGTGTATAATTTTATACTTTTGAAAGAAAGAAATCAACTTCTACTTTGATTTTTCTATGTATAGTTTTTTTTTACTTAATTTCGTATACCTAAAACGTAGCATATGATTTGCATTTCATAGCTATCTTAAAATTTTCACTCGATCGGACTTCAATATTCTAGTATACGAGGGTTGATTAAAAAGTTCTCGAACTAATTTAATTACTTCTATTCAAGAAGTTGCATGACGTTTTCGAGTTCAATAATTTTTATAATAGTCTTCTCCGATTAAAATGCGCATCTTTGATCATTCTGCACATGCGCAAATAACGTCAACTAGGCGGTCGTGTTCCGTGGCGTTCTGTCACAGAAGCTAGGAGATTATTTCGAGCCTTATTTTTCTTACCATGTAATTTATTTTTTTTTCACAAGAACTGTCTATTTATCAGAAATTGACGAATTTCGGCAACAGGATTGCTAGATAAGAAAATCTTTTCGCAGAATAATCACAACCCGAGGCCTCTGTCATAGTAGAGTCTCTTATTCAATGTGGATAAAGGAGGCGCCCATAAAGTATCAAATCTAATATGTTTAAAGTCTAAAATTATTTTTTATTACGATATTTTAGGGATTTAATAACTATATTATTGTTAAGATACATGTTTTCATTATTTCTTAAACTGTAAATTTGCGATATTCATAACAAATTGCTATACAAAAGACACACCTTTTCCTGAGCTTGATCTATTATCATTAATTTTAACCATACCCATTCCTTTACTAAGCAATCAATCCAATAAATGATTGAATTTAAACTATGAACAAAAGTATTCTGAGTACTTATGAAATAGTACTGCAAAGGAATTTCCAAGATATACATAAAACTTTAAAGCAATTCGTCACTTGAATAAGACTGAATCAGCCATATTTGTCACGTGATCTGCACATTGACGTCATTTTCACATCAAATTACTATTACTGACGTCATATGACCTTGTAAGAATCTGATTCATCCACAATGCCGACTTCTATATATTTTTAAAAGATTTGATACGAAATGTATACTAATACCTGCAATAATGTAGCCCTCTCCGATTTTTTTTTCTCCAGAAAAATATCAGATTTAAAAAAAATCGGAGAGGGCTACATTATTGCAGCTAGTATACTAAATATTCATGTTACTTCTTCATATAGATTTAAAAAAAAAAAAAAATCAACACCGTAATTCTTTCATTTTTTTTAAATTAGCTCATAGGTAATCTAAATACATGACAATGACTCTGACACTTTTCAAAATAACAAAAGATGTAAAATATTTTTTGAACAGAATGTATTTTTTTTTGTTATAGAATGAATTAAGTACACATCCTTTTTCTTCTGAAGAGGTTCTCGTATATCATTAATAACATGCCCTTCTCCAAATTCTGGTTGTAGAAGATATGACTCATCAAGGCGCCTAAAGACGGTATCAAACACGCACACTGTTAACACCACTCGCTATTGTTCTTATCTTATTTCCTGGTGGCAGTTTACTTTCCTGTTATTTTATAATCATAAGTGCAAATCATTAAAACTTTTACTTTTTACCTTTTGAATAGTTGGAAACAAGGAAATATTAAATTATTAAATTGTGGCAAAATATATATCTGATTTTTACAATTCATTTTGGGGAATTCCAGAAAAAAAAACACTTTGTGGAATAGATGAATGTTAAGAAGCAAATGTGTTAAAATCTCACAGTTTAAATAGGTTCTAAAGAATTTTTTTACAGATAAAATTCAGAATGAATGAAACATTTAATGTTAAAAAACTATATTACTTTAAACATTATAATGTTACATATAAATTCACATCATTGTATAGCATCGGAAGTAAATAACTAAATCAGATTTTTTTTTTCTTCACCCAGAAAATTTTTAGATAATTTTAATTTTTCTTTGTTTCTAAAAAATACCACATCCAATATTATTCAAAGTATGTATGCAATGCTTTGGATCAATGGCACAGACCCACGCTAATACAAATGTCATAAAATGTTACATTAAGTTTTGAAGACATTTACCATTTGAAAATAACTTTAATATGAATCTTTTCTTCTTAAACTACATTTGGAAGCCTTTGCGGGTTTTAAAAACTTTATATTCCAATTCTCACTGTCGCTGTCTCTTCTTTATCAGAAACTATTTTCAACAAATGTTTCTCTTGTAATTTAAAAAAAAAAATTAAATGTCAAATAAATTTCCGATGACTACAGTTCTAGAAAATTATTTGAGATGTCTGATTTTCAACATTCGAAAATTGATCTGAAGAATCAGGAATAACTGTCATGTCGAAGAATTCATGTGTAAATATTTGTGGGTATCGCATACTTGAATCATCACTTCATTACAATGCTGTCACAAAAACAGGAGATCTATGCCAAAATACAATGTTTTCACAACGACAATCTATTGATCAAATAGATGGAGAAAATGAACAGTATTCAAGCTCAAAGTCATTCAAAGAATACATACATGTATTTGAAGGTGATCAATCACGGATATCCAAAATATCCGAGACGGGATCAGATGCTATGGAATAGTAAGCCTTCTGCCGTGTGCTCCTTATCATGATCCGTGTACAATTCAGTGTGTAAATAATGCTATTGCAATTAGCATGAAAAACGACAGTATTTGACTTAATGATAAATTACGTTTTGTTTACAGTGTCATTGAATCCACCATAGAGTTTACGAAATGATGACTTTAAAGAGGACTGCTTAATTCTTGTTTTGTCAACTTGTTTGTCAATTACTTACCTCGTTTTAGAAATCGTTCATACATAGAGTATTCTCTTGCATACTGAATTAACTGAAAGATATAAATTCTGTATGCAGGTAAATAACACGGTAATATATACCACAACCAACTGTGGTAAAAGTAAATTAATTTTACATGAAATCACCAGATTATAAAAAGGTTGTGACAAACAGAGGATGACTAATAATAAATAAAGGTTAATCAATATATTTTTCTATCTAAATCAGTCTGACATGTACTGAAATTAAAAAAATAATCTGTATAAATTTTGGCGGAAACAATTTTTTGTTAGTTTTACAAACTTTATAGATATATACATCTCTAAAAGTGTTGAATAAGGGTGTTTTATGTTTCTTATTAAACACACTTTAAACTTTAAAGTTTTTTTTTATGTGTGTTATTACATAATAAAATGTGTTCAAATCTGATCATCTTTGTCTTTTTTAAAGACATAAAAGAAGTTAACAATGGACCTAAGTAAAACAGAGAGGAACTTCTAATAATGATTTCTTTTTACCCTCTCTTTTAAAGTCAATACCAGCTTATCTTATTTCGGGGGGTTAAGGAGTAGTTTGTAAGATTGTGACTAACCAATGTTCTTTTTCATATCATGAGGAAAATCTCATTTCTTAAGATTTTCCATTTTTTGATATGAAACTTCAGAAAAAAAATCATGATATGCATTTTTGAAAATGAGCTCAAAATTCAACCGCCGGCTGGAGAAAACGTCCTTTGGTGTGGACCATGAATTGGACATCTTAAATGATATCTGGTATATTTATCCCATTTGCAAACAAACCAGTATTCAGAGTCATTAAACACACCCATATGCAATTTGATCCTTTTATTCATATTTTAGATATAATTGGACATTTGTACATCTAAATTATTGCAATGTTCAAGATAACTGAGATAAAAACCTGGATATATATACCGTACTTTATCTACAAACCATTGATTTATAAAGGATATGCCCTGACACTATTAATGTCTCCTGAAAACCCCAAATATTTATTCATCTAACGATCTGCTTGCTTCATTTACCAAAAGTGAAATAATCAGTTGCCAGTTCTCCAATGATTCCCTGCTGTTCTTCTTAAAGACTATTTATTTCATATTATATAAATCGCTAAGAGACCACTTTTATATACCCTGTACTTTGTTGTTTAAATCAACAGAACAGTAACATTAAAATGTTAGGAAAGACACGTGTTTTAACTCGATACTTAATACAATAATACACATGGATTTTTTTATACATATTATAACTCACACTGTTGCCTGGATACTGGGTAAATTGGATTCTTAGACGTCATGCATATGTTTCTGTTTACTTTTATTTCATCAATTTGTATAGACTGAATAACGTTAGTTGTATACCTGGAAAGTTTACAACAGCCTTCATGTAATATATTTCATTCGGTTTTTAAAGATCAGAAATCAATAATAATTGTATGAGTACAGGTAATAACAAGGTGTTAAATAGGGTCTTTATAATGTTTTGTTATACTGTATGGTTAAATTTAATATGAAATACTGCAATTGATCCCTTCTTTATCATGCTTGACTAATTACTAATTAAAATTGAATTATTGATAATACATTGTGATTGTATCTCTTTATCTGTTAAATATTGCAAAAGAAAAAATCTCTGTCACGTTGTATTGAGCGTGATCAATCTTCTAGAACTAAATTTAGTCGAATCTGTACAGGCAGCAGTGTGCGTGACTGATGGTTCGACACAAAATCTTCATAAAACGAACAATGCCTTTATGAAAAAAAGGATCTAAATATATCATATGGAGACTTTATTATCAGGAGAACTATTTGAGCCTTTTATTTCTAAACATTCAGACTTTTATTATTGTACTTAACTCTTTGTTTGTTTATGTTTTTGTTTCATGTTTGTGAAGTTTAATTAATTGTACACATATATTCTTAAACTTAAGTTTAATAGGTTCCAAGTTGAAAGATTATGGAAAAATAAATGAATTTAGTATATGTGTACTCTAATGTGATCATTGTCCTATATTTTGCCATCCATGGTTTAAAGTCCACAATTGGGTGTATACAGCCACTAAATCTGCTTAAGCAAACTAACTGTTGTACACGTTTTTATGCAATACAATAGTTATGTAGGATGATATAGTACTTGATTTTTTTGGAATAAAACACAAATGATGTGTTAGGATAATATGCCTTAAATGTTGAAATACGAAATATGCATCACTTTGAAATGACATTTTGTAGTATAAGCATAATACTTTTGCGTATCAATCATTTTTATCTAAAGACTGATAATCATGACTGTGATACTGCCCTTTACGAATTTTAATCGATATATTAAAGCAAAGGAATATTTATTTGTGAAGTCATACACACGTGTACATTACTTAATCATTGGAGTATTCAGCATACATGTAGAAACCGGATCTTTCGTGGTTTAAATCTAATGAGTTTTTAATTGCAGTTTTGAATTACTTTTGAAATCAAGATATTTAAATATTTGTTTTGTATATATATATAAAAACTTAATTAACTTAGCTTCCTCTATGCAAAAAAAAATTGCTTGCCAAATATACCATTCATTATAATGAACTTGCTGTATTGACGTTTGGGCATAAGTCTGAATAAAATGTATGAAGACACTAAACAGTATTTAGGCTCAGTATTCAAGCTCAAAAGTCCATTAATATGATCAGGAGCAGAGCGAACACGGAACTCTAAATAATCCGTGGTTAGATCAGGTGTCATGGAGTAGTGAGAATCCCTGCTGGTTTTTCTGAGGAGGAAATATAGATTATAAATTTAAATTGTCTTTAGTTTAACTAAAACATATTCTTGAATACTTACTGGTAGTCACAAAAATATTACCTATAAATACTTTTAGGTAATCACAACCTTTTTGAAAACATAATTATTCTTCATAAGAATTGAAATTTGATTTACTAGTATTTCTATTATTTCCTGTCTCAATATTAATTTCCATACAGTAGACGTTGTATACTTTTACAAATGCAATGGATTTTACATCGATTATATAAATGTTGCCAATGAGAAACTTCAGCATCTGTAGAATTAAATTTTAACAAATTCCATTTGAACATATGTGTGTATGTTTTACAATTATTTTGATAGGGTATGTTTATAGATCTAGCGCAGGCATTTTAGAGAGAGAGAAATTTACCTTATGCTAATCAATATGAAGGCATGAAAGATACAACTTTTATGATGTCATTTTTGCCAAAAAATGTACACGTTTATTACTTGAAGAGAACCTTATTGTAGACCTCTGAATCATGTTATGTTATGTCTAGTTATGTTAGCGTTGTATACAATGTATGTTCTATTTATAGATTGTCGATGAGACAGGATATGTACATCCTTCTTCTTACGATGAAACATTTATAACTAAAGCAAACATACATGTATTACGTGGAATGTATCTATTTTCTCTTTATCATATAATTTTTGACTATCAGTGTATTATCCGTAAAAAATGTACATCAGTTTCTTAGATTTTACATATGAATTGTCATTTTACTTTGAAATTATATGACAAATTCTCTTCTTGCAGTAGTTGTTAGAAACATGCCGATTATCGAGATGTATGTAATAAAATATATGGAGATGAACAGTATTCAAGCTCAAAAGTCCAAGGTCAAATAGGAGCTGAGCAAACATGGTCCTCCTTGATATCAGAAATGGATCAGGTGCCATGGAGGAGTGAGCATTCCCTGTCGACCGGTCACGCCCGCCTTATGCTCCTTGTCGTGATCGGGAAATAACGGAAAATCCGTTGACATTTCATTGTGTATATAATGGCCTGACAATAAGAACAAAAACCGTCAGTTACCATTTGACTTAATAATAAATTGTATTGCTGACAAGGTCACTGTATCGACTACTGAACGTACGAACTGTACATTTTTGCTTCAGGAACTTGTTTGTCAATAACTTACCTCGTTTTAAGAATCACGTTACATATACACGTATCTATATTTAGTTGATGTGCTTGTCATTTTTTTTAAATGCATTTGAAAACCATTTATATAATAAAAACATTTAAAACAAGATCTATATTTTTAAGAGATTGTTTATCTCCTTTTCGATTATTTTGCATTTAGAAATGGAGTGATTGGTAATTTTCAATATATTCAATTTATCAAAAAATACTTTTATTTTATCAAGGTAGCTAGATTTTTTCACTAGAATGAGTAAAATACAATGTCAGTTATATTAATCAAAATTCTTTTTTTTTGTTATATAGAAATGCATTGTATTTCATGGATACAGTAGTGATCATTACAATGCATTGTCAAACTGTTATTTTATAATTGTAAAATACCGAACAGTAACCAAGCTCTAAATGCTTATTCAACATACAAACTGAGAACCAGAGCAGACATGGTCCTCTGGAAGCTCCGGTGGGATCAGATGCTGTGGAGAAATAAGCATCCCCTGTCGACTTTAAAACCTTGGTTTTGACTTGGTTTGAGGTTTAAATTGAATTAAAATAAATCGGAAAATAATGGCTTAATAATTTTCATTAAAATTGGGATTCAATATTCAACTTAAGAAGATGTTATATTTGCATACAAGGTCATTGTACGACCATATACAGTAATTTGCGAGAAATCGACTTAAACAAGATTAGTTATGAAGACTTGTGTTTGTCAACCTGCCAAGGTTTATAACTGATCGTACACAGAAAATAAATCAACTGGGAAAGCTTTATAAACAGATGCAGTTGCTAATGACATGCTTAAAGAAAAATGAGGAAAGAAAATTGCAGTTATCATATAAAGCTGTTACCATGTAAAAAGTTTGCCATTAAAGGTTTTATCTAGTAGTATATTCAAATTTGTATTTCATATTTTAAAGGGTTGTCCCATCTTTTTGTCAATTTTTCGAGTCACAACTTTTTTTTTTTATCTTGTTTGTTTATATATCCATAAATTTGTAACTTTTGTAAGTATTTGGTTATATTGGGTATGTAAAACGTCAGCAACAAAAATGCCCATTAACTACCGTTCGTTTTAGTTTATATTTTGCAAAAAAACAGAGCAGAGTAGTCTTATTGATGGAAGCAATTATTTGTATTGAGGAAAGTCATAGACTATTGTTAAACAGGTTAAATGGTTTTCAGACTCTTTGATGTTTTTATATTTTACCTACAAGTGGGAGTTTTTTAATATATATGATAAACTAGTAAATAAATACTTTTTGTGCTAATTCACTCAATAAAGCTTAAGCGTATTTCAATACATATGCTTTGGAGACATATTGCTCTATTTTTATCAATGGTAACTAGAAATACTAAAGAGTACAAGGTGATTAATCATACCTATCGTACTTATCAGACGTATAAGTTTCTTAAGTTTATTAAATTCCTATTCTGATCATTTTAATTTTTTTCTGTAATTAGATAACGTTCAGATAAAAGAAGAACGAGTAAATTTCTTCAAGATGTTATTACAAAGACTATCAAACTTAATGATTTCTTTTAATCTTTTCCCATGCATCAGTATGAAGTAAATATAAGTGCAAGAGGATATTGTGTATGTAAGATGATCTAAGCTTAATTGTTGTGAGGCGGGTGTAAATTCTAATACAATGGCAAAAAAATTGAAGGAAAACAAGTATAACTTTTTAATTTCTTGATAAGTCCTGTGACAAGCTAAAAATGTTGAGTATTGCAAACAATATCAATAACTTTCATTTCAATGACCTTGTCAGCAAATACAATTTATCATTGAGTCAAATGCTGACTGACGTTTTTTATTCTAATTATTAGTCTATTATTTATACACTGCATTGACGAGGATTTTCCCGATCAAGCAAGGAGCACACGACGGACGTGACCGGTCGGCAGGGGATGCTCACTCCTCCATGGCACCTGATCCCACCTCTGATGTTTTGGAGGTCCGTGTTTGTTCTGGTCCTATTTTGTAATGTTTTATGGACTTTTTATCTTGATAACTGTTCGTTATCCTTATGTTTCATTCAAAAGTTTATGTTTAATAAGAAAAAAAAATAAAAACATTAACAAATAACCCTCGATGTTAATTATTAAAGTATATACAAAATATCAAGGAAAAAGAACAATTAACGAGGCCCGATCTAGTTGAAAATTACGAAAACGGAATGATGAAAAATTTTAATATTTGGAAATATTTTTCTATGTATTATGCTAAGAAAAATTAGAATGAAATTTTATTACCTTGCCTTTATTGTAGTCAAATGGGGGCACTGTCAAGATATGGACCATTTTTAGTGTTTTTATACACAATAACATAGTAAAACCCTCCAATAAACAAAGAAATTGAAAATAAAAAAAAAATACATGATGAAAATTTTTGTTTTTCACATATATCATGCAATTTTCATTCATAAAAAATGAAAAGAAAATTGAAGGTAGCCTTTATTGCAGTGAAAAGAGGGCATATCAAAACACAAAATTAGCACTTATTTTATCCAACTAGACTTGAAATAAGTCGCCATGGGTGTACATAACATCAACAAACGATTGCAATACTGTATTAGTTTCTAAAAAAATAAATAATTCTTACATTTTGAAATAATTTTCTCTTCATACTTTCTATTTTTTCTTTACACGCGACGCAGTTATACGTGGAAAAGGGGGGGGGGGGTTAAAGGCGAAAAATAACGAATTTTACTAATATCATGTAATATATAGAAAAATAAATATATCGGGGGTTGCATTTAAATGATTCACAGACTGATTTTTTTAATCAAGCTAATTCATGCATATTTAAGTCCTCAATAAAAAAAAAAAGGTGTGTATAAAGACTTCAACATGTTCAAAGAAAAAGACTAAACTCGTTTACTTTCGGTTGCAGTGTTTGTTTGTTTTTTTTGAATCACAAATTGAAATAAAACAAGGTAAAATTAATGAACATGTACCAAGAAATTGATACCTCAAAATAAATCATGTTCCAAAGTTGTTTATCAATTTAAAAAAGATATTTATGTTCAAATACCAGCTTTCAACAGCTTTCAGCTTTGTACAGTTCATAGAGTTACCATGTATGCAGGATCAGCGAAACATTTTAGGCAATTTGACATTTTAATTGTGAATTGTGTTCATTGTACGGCAGTCAAGGGTACTGTGACGTGCCTGAGTCGACGCTGCGTTAAAACGTATGCGCAGTTCAACTAGATCGGGCCTCGTTAAGAAGGAAATGAGTCACTGATGATTGTATGCATTTTGAAAAAAAGAATGTCAAATATTTAAGCTTTTTCATCTACACAGGGACAAATTTTCATAAAATAAGACCATAGGCCAATTGTAGTTGCAAGAATAGTTACATTTTTAAAAATGTTGCAGCATAATTTTTTTCATACATGTAAAATGATATGATTAAAATGAATCTGGGGCATAATGGGATCAGATGAGCAAAAATGTACAAGTATAATAGAATATACCGGAAGGATCTCCCCAATGACGTCTTTGTAAATGTGATACAACATGGGAAATGTGATACAACATGGGTTATTACATCGGTCTTAGCAAAAGCCTAGAAGAAGAGGATAAGATAATGAAAAATGATCGATCTTTAACATATTAACAAACAATGTAAATCTCTAAAGAAGACAAAAACACACATCTATGTAAATTAAGGAGATCTTATCAATTGTCTAGGAGCAGTAAGCATCCCCTGACGACCGCTCATGCCCTATATATATCCCAATCAATAGACCAAATATACCTGTCAAGTTAAGACCAAATAAAGGTCAAACAATTAGTATGAAACAAATCAGCCAAAATACTAAACAATAGTACGTTTTATATGCTAATATTATAACGAACGTACATTATTTAAGGAATGAATTAAATAGCAACCCAAATTATACTGTATAACCTGGGTTGGGGCAGTTTACGCTTTATAAACCGCGAAGCGGTTTATAAAAAAGCGTAAACTGCTCCCACCCAGGTTATAGTAGTATAATTTGGGTTGCTATTTAATTCATTCCTTAAAATTTAATTTTCAATCATTAAGAATATAAAACAAGACAATTTCTCTCTTTAAAACGCCTTCAAATTGTTCATATTTATATGTAACGTCAAGCGGATTGATACGATTTTGACGTAAGTCATTGTGACGTAAGCAAACCAGATTATATAGTAAAGATTAATTTTTGATCCAATCAAATGACGCGTTACAACCAAAATTAAATTATATACTGTTGAGTTTCGATGAGGTTGTTGAAATCTTTAAACCTTTGAAATAAATTGTACTCAGATTATGCTCTTGAGTGTCGACAAGGTTTGGAAATGTAAATACCATATATGCAGGTAATAGTGGAATATTACTTCATAGAAAATAAAAGTTGGCAGTGGAAAATCTTAAAAGTCATAATAAAAAAGGCGAAAACCCAAAAGCTGTGCAAACACTACAATCCAGAGAAGACATAAACACAGATCAAGGTTATTTCAGCGACAGCATCGCGTGCCTAGGAGGTTCAGTAAGAAAAGACATATTTGATTTAGTAAATTTGATATGAAGGTTTAATGTTTTAATGTGTTTTTTTTTTTTTGCTATTCCTACTTCTGTCGGCAAACATATTTTATTATATTTAAGAATAAAAAGCAAACGTGGTTTGGAAGTTGAAAATTTTGAACAGTTATCGATTGTAAGACCGACATATGCCCAGTATTAACCGAAACTGTCATTGGCAGTCGAATTCGATAATAATGCGATCTAAAAGAGTCTAGATTTTAAATATGAACAGAAATTGATGAAAATTGTGTGATAAAATGTTTCATAGAAAATCAATATCAATCTAAACGCAGACGATATTCGTTCAATTAAATGTAAAGATGGACAATAATGGGGATTTTCTTTTTTTTTAATATATTGTCCTAGTTCTGTGCTTAGTTAGAATTGTAGTTATTACCTTTAGTCACCCAATCCCATCTCAGGACTCTTCAGGGGCGAGTGTTTTGCTCTGTAAAATATTTGTGTTCATTATGGGAATTATTATATCGCTCACTGTTCCTAATTATCACTTTTGTATTATGATTTTTTAGATAGAAATCAATGGAATTATAATAATATGTTCATAGATTTGTTAGGTAAAGATATACATTGGAATTCCCAAAAGAAAAAATATAATAATTTGTGTCATACTTTTTTCTATTTCTAAATTAAGCAATTTTCTACAGACGCCTTCCAATGTCTACAGATAAATAACTTGGTGTTAAATGGTTTTCAGTTATCTTCACGTTTTGTTTTGGAGGTCTGTGTTTGTTCTCCTATTTTATATTGCTTTACGGATTTTTGATCTTGAATACTGTTCGTTATCTCAATATGTGTCACTAAAAGTAATTTTTGAAATTTGTAATCGTTATGAATGCGCAAAATTTTCAGCCACAGTAAATATAATCGCCACAGCGAAATACTTTTGATCAGGAATATAAATGGTGTATTTTTTCTGTTTTGATTGTTCAGCTAGCTGTTCATTTACTTCGATTAAGCCTTTACTTTGGTTTGCAAAATTAATTATTTCTAGACTACTGATAGTTTTATTGCATTGATGCTAACAGCGAGAGAAGCCTTTTACTTCCAGAATTGCAAATGGTGTTTTATTGCATTGGTACTCTATACTTGAGCCTTACATTGTACATGTATTGATCGTTTAAAAACTTTCATCATGAAGTTCTGAATTTCTGGAGAGTTTTTAATTCCAAAAATTGCTAATATTTTAGTCAATTAACAACAGTGATTGCAAAGCTATTGATAAAAGTTTCAGTGTATGAACTACCAGAATTTCCTCTGCATTTTATTGTTCTTTGTTGGTGTATAATACACCTTTAAAAAGTTTTTTTTTAAACTCAGGATAAAACTATTAATACCTTATATTTTTTGTTTTGAACACGAAGTCACTTCACCAGAATTAGAAACATCTACTATCAGGATAGTTTATATAGCATCTTATCTTAAGAACTTTATCGAAAGTGACATTTAAAAAAAACAAATACATACCATAAGTGTATTAAATTGTATCTTAAAGGTCAAAAAAAAATTAAAAACTGACAAATTATCATATAAGAATGCTTCATAGACCATTAATTGATTATGGCTATACATGCATGTATTTATCTAGGAATTTCTTAATAGTTTTATTGCAGTATTTCATAAAATTGTTCTAGTTCAATCGAAAAAAGTAAGGAAAACATTAACTATTACCTTTCAACATGAAAAGTCATTTTGTAGTCAATTGTTGTTTTTGATTATTTGTTTGTTTGTTTTTGTACACTCCTCTAATGCACCTGACCAAAGCTCTTGTGATTTATTGGTCCCTGTTTGCTCTGCTCCGGATTTGCAATGTTACATTGGACTTATGAGTTTGATATATCTTTATTTCTTCTTTATCTCTATACTTTAAAATGTAAACAAAGCTTTCGATTTCTTCATGAAAGAGGGTTATTTAACATTGTCATTTTGTAAAAATAAAAGCTTCCCGAAACCAGAAACAAAAATCCGAGAAGATTCAGGAAAAGACTAGTATTAATAGATTTAGTAGATTTCATACATTAAATAACTTGATTTAAAGCGGAATTGTCCAAATTAGAACAATGTTATCTTAAATCACGTTGGTAAAAATATAAAAATAAATCACTTTTTAAAATTTATATCAGCACTACAAGAATTTATTTTAAAAAGAAGAAACAAACAAATAGACGGACGAACAGATCAAACACTATATGATCCGAATTTTCTATTCAACGTGGTTCAAAATTAATTTTTTTTAAAGATTCTATACATGATAATTGATCTAAAGTTTCAAAAGATTCTTTTTATACATTTGCATGATTCCACAAAATCCTCAAGTCAAAACTTCTATGCTACTCTCAAAAGTTATAGATGTCAAATAGTCCAAAATAAAAATTTCTGCCAATACTATAGTACTGTACTTCTAACACTGCATCACAAAAGTGCTGCTACCAGCAAATATATAAGGTTTAATTGGACAATTTATGAACATCTTACAGGCGATTAAAAACTGACTTAAGTCTAAGTCTGTGTCGTACTCCTGGGGCGTGATGCCTACCTTTACTTGTACCTTGCATTTTTTGCCTTGTAAATAAAATCAATTTTTTTTCTAGTTTATGTATCATGACGTCACAAATGCGTCATTATCTTCCAATCCAAAAGATTCTCAAAAAATGGTCAAAAATATTTTTAAAGCAAAGGGTGGACTTTTTCAAATACTTGCACCAACAGAAAAATCGTCTACTTTATATTAATATTTGAAATGGGACATTGGGACTTGGTCAGTTAGTTGGAATAATGATAGAGCTAATTCATGGATGAAGTGAACCATTTTATCACTTTCTTTTTTGGTTTTTTATTTGTTTGTTTGATTCTGTCTCTCCGAGACCATACAGCCTCCCTGATAATATAAAGGATAACTGCAAACTAATAACTAAACATTTAAAATATTTCCTACAAACGGGGGTTTGGCTCTCAATGATTTGATTTGTAAGAGCATGCATATGTTCTACGTAACGTTTGATCAATATCTTTTCTCAGAGGTACATGTAGACTATTTTAAAGTGAATTAGCTAATCCGTCTCAGTCAACATTTTGCAGATGTCTAAGTCTTACAATGTCCATGTTTCTGAAGATCCGTGTTTTTGAAGTAGAATATTGTTGTTTTCTTATAAAGTGTATAAGGCCGATATATATTATCATACTGATCTGACTATGGAGAACTTCGTTAAGCCGATCAAGACAAGGGGCTCGCAGCCGATATGAAAGACAAATGCTGACTCAGTGGCTCTAATTTGACCTTGGGTGTTACCAGATATTCTGGATTTTAAATTTTGACTATTTTTTAATTTTCAAACATGCAATGATTGCTTTAATTTAAATTATTTATTAATGATTCCGTAGAGTTTTATTCTCCAAACTGCATATTACATTTACTGTTTATATAGACTTCCTTCTACGTTTTTTAAGAAAAACACCAGTTATTTAAACGGAAATGAAGCCAAGGTTCAGAACTATCGTGCGTTTTATTTGGCACGCATTCAAATAATATGGTAGTCTATGTAAATATCGGTCAAATTAACCTATCATGTTTTATTACGACGAAGAGAGCTTTCAACAATGTAGACCGTCGTCTGCTATGTAATAAGTTGGATTACTTATTCGTCTGCTTATACATGGTCGGTAAAGCTGCAGATTTTCTGTTCCACAACAGATATGATAAATTAACTTATTTACCTTATAACAAAAAATAAAATACATGAGTGAAAATATTCAACTATATTCGACATTGATTCAGATTTCTTACAAGAAGGACGCGCGTCATAGCATGTTATCCCATGCTTGGTTTAAATACCTCAAGGCAATTATGTATAAATATTTAAAAATTAAAGAAGAAAAGTAAGATTCAATCGTAAAACAGAAAAAATATGATGATTACCAGAAAATATTTTTTTAACCCAAAGGAAATTAATTCATAATGAAATAATAATATCCATTCTCAGTTTATTGGAAGAACTTAACAATTGCATTAACTTGGATTTATTCCAAACACTTTTTTATCGAGGATTAAGTCACGCCTGAGGAAAAAATCTTCTTTTATTACATTTCAATTATATTTCATTAATATTCCTGATGTTTTATTTAAAGAAAAATTAAAATCCACAAAGGAGGAAATGCTTGCTGAGTTGTTTTGTTAACCAGTCCTATAACTTGCCTCTGGCAACGTTTTAACAGTTTAATAAAGTTTGCTTTATGTCTGAGTCTGCATTTTTAAAGGAAAAAAATCGATTCTAATATTTCTTGTTAAGGTGGAACCTTTATGTCTGTAATGTCTTTCTCACAAATTTATCAAACTTTTCAATATGATAAATAAGCACCCGTTTATCAGTCAGTTAAAATCACATGTCATGTTTCCTCGTTATTAAATGTAGTGCAGCCTGCGAAACTTGGAATGGTAATTACATTCTGCGACTTCACATTGTCAGTCATTTTTAGGGGTACCGGTACTTGTCATGAAGAGAATGTGAAAGATCACAAAATACTTCTTTATTTTATTTTCTTTGCTCTATAGACTTTATTAACTAAGACTATTAAGCAATATTTCTCAAGAAAAAAATTTACATAAAAATAACTCCACTTTTTAAAGAATATAGGCAAATGAACACTATTTTTTAATCATTTTTCTACCCTAAATTTGTGAAGATTTTTAGAAGTCTTTGTCAGAATGTTTTAAATCTTTAATATGGTGAAGAATATATCTTAATGATAAAAAAAGTGACGTGATTAAAATATTTACCTTCCCCCGCAAACTAACTAGAGATAGATTATTTACCAATGCTACTTTCCTTGACCTTTTTGCACTTACACAGGATTTGAATTTAAAATAAGTATTTGGGGTTACTTTCAGATTTACAATGTGAATATTTATCAAAACTTTTGCTTTTTTCTATTTAAAAAGATCATGTTGAATATAAAAATTGTAATCAAAAACCAAAATCAAAAATATACGTGAATAATTAACAAATAATTATGAGAAGGAATACACGTCATTTCATTACAGATATTACAAAATTTACACACAATCTTCAACTCATCTTTGACTCAGACACATTTCATGAAGATATTATACTATTTAGTTGGCAACTGAAGATTCCTAAGGAATTTTGCATTCCCTCAAAATCTTCTCATACCATTAACCATAAAACAATATATTGTACACAAAAATACTCTAAAGTTAAAATCAAAAATATGCTTGAGTATCTGATTGAAAATATATATGTTGTTTTTGGAGACCAGGTCTTCCAACAATCTGTTGGAATTTTCTTGGGTACCAATTGCGCCCCGTTATTAGCAGACCTATTTCTGTATGGTTACGATGGTAATTTCCATTCTTATGTATATACGATATATCCTGGTGAGCTTGAGATAAAAGATACCACAGGGTCTGACACATCTGTTTCATATTTAGATATTTTACTTGAAAAAGACGTTAATGGTAATCTAAAATCCAAGCTCTATTATGATAAACGTGATGACTTTAATTTTTCTATCGCCAACTTTCCTTTCTTATAGAGCAATATACTTTCATCACCTGCATACAGAATTTACATATCTCAGTTGATTCGAAACGCAAGAACATGCTCTACGTATAAACAATTTCTAAAACGAGCTATATTATTCACAAACAAGTTGATGAAACAAGAATATCAGCGGTCTCGTTTAAAGTCATCATTTCGTAAGTTCTATGGTCGATACAATCACCTAGTTAGCATATACAATTTGTCATTGAGTCAAATGCTGACTGACATTTTTCATTCTGACGTTTGTTAGTCCATTAATTATTTATACACTGAATTGACAACGAATTTTTCGTAATTACCCGATCATGATAAGAGACACACGGCGGTTGTGACCGCTCGGCAAGGGATGCTCACTCCTCCATGGCACCTGATCCCACCTCTGATGTTTTGGAGGTCTGTCTTTGGTTTGCTTCTATTTGGTATTGATTTATGGACTTTTGATCTTAAATACTGTTCGTTTTCTCCATATGGTTCATTCAATTAAATGGCAAATTACATAGTCGATATAATGACATTGTATGGAAATACAACCTATTACACTGTATAAAGTTGAATATTGACTTGCTTATTTAAAACATATTCTAACGCATTTATTTTATACTAAGCAATCACGATGCTACTCTGTTTGTCCTTTACGAAGCTCCCCCTGCGGATGTGATTGGTTGACACTGGAATCCTACTTCTTGATTACACCTGATCCCATCTCTTAAGATTTCAGAATTTAGCGTTTACAATGCCTGCAATTAAATTTGACATTTGTATCATACACTTTATCTTAGTCTTATTACGCCAATGTTAACCAATTGATATCAACAGCAATTTATTAGTATGAGTTTTTTATTTATTAACATAAAATTATTTGATGTTTATATTTTGATTATGTCTTTATTGTCAGAAGAAACATAAAATGTTACTATAGTTAATCAAATTCTTTACCATTATGTATAAGAGTATTTTCACTATTCAGACTCAAATTGCTCTCCTGATTGATTTCAGATTGTTTTCCTGGTCCTGTTTCTGGAATTTACAGATTTTCCTGTTTATACCCTTTCGTTTTGTATTAAGATTTTTTTTAGATCGAGCAGTGTTAGTTATTTTCACCTTTTTCTGTTTTAGTTTTATGTTCTTCAGTTTATATACATATAGTTAATAGAACTATTGGTTGTACCTTTACATATTATATACATGTATTAAGTTCTTAATTTAACATAACTGATATAGAATTAAAAATATTTTAAGCTTTGATCTCTAATATTTTCTAGAGTAAAGTTTAATGTGATAGAACAAATGTATTTGCTTTTGTTAACTATAGGAACTTTTTTACATATTTAAATGAAATATATGGAGAAAACGAACAGCATTCAAGCTATTAAGTCTATAAAACAAAACAAAATTGGAGCAGACCATAAACGGACCTCAAAACATCAGATGTGGGATCAAATTCAACGGAGGAGAGCAACCTCTGCCCACCTGTTACACCAACCATGTGCTCCTTGTCATGATCGGGAAATTACGACAAAATTGGTCGAAGATTCAGTGTGTAAATAATGGTTCAACAATTAATTAATATGAAAAATGTCAGTTAGCATTTAACTTATGATAAAAGGTATTTGCTGACAAAGTCATTGTATAGACCATAGAACTCACAAAACCATTGCTTCAAACGAGACTGTTGATATTCCTAACATTTACTTTTACATTTTTTAATATATGAATTAATTGCAAGTAGGTCAAACTATGTAAACTGTATTTGATTCATGATTTGTTTGGCAGCATGATTTGACACATTTTATTGTTTTAAACTAACATAATTTCATTTTTTTTTACATCACCCACCTTAAGGAATGTTTTACACTTTTCTTGTACTTCTAAAATCATAGGTTAAATTTAGTTTATTACATAATAATAACCAAATAAATCATTATATTGAAAAAGTAGAGAACAATAAATAAAGTGCCAAAAGTAGTCCCAGAAGTGCAACCTTGACGATATTTGATTCAAGAATACATCAACTGCATGAAAAAAAGCAACATGCATTGTCATCATGTTAAGTAATCGATGAAGTGTGATTTTTTAGAAGACAGAGAATATCATCATCATTCGAAATTAACATGTCTCCTAAAATCCTAGTTATTACGTAAATGTATTATATTTTGCGTGTACGATATATGGCGGAAACTGACTTTTGAACAAGTTAGCGTAGATTTGAATTAGCGTAGTTCCTGATGTACTTTATTATGCATATATATGAACAATATATTTAGCGTTGTACTTGAATTAGCGGAGGGTTCTTTCCGCCAAAAGCGCTAAAAATAATAAACAACTAAATGTAATAAGTTTACGGACGCAATGGTTAGAGCACTACTCAATGGCGCGAGGTAAGGAGTTGACCAAAATTCGCAGCTACGTCGCGGGTTTCGAACCCCAGTGTGGTACGTGGAGACCGAAAAAAAAAATCCCTCACTACTCAATGGCCCTGGGTGCTGAGTATAGGCCAAAATTCGCAGCTCTCCGCCAGCAAGTGGTGGCGTCTTCATATGAGTGAAAAAATTCTCGAGAGGGACGTTAAACAATATACAATCAATCAATTAATGCGTTTACAGTATATTCCCGAGGAAACGATGTCTTCCAGTAATTAAGTTGAGAGATGTCTTACTCCACAGCTTATTTTACGTGAATTTTCATTTTGAGGTTTCACTTTGCTTTTACGTCTGATGAGATAGTTACATGGAATAGAGGGCTGACCTATCCACACCCACTTTGTAGATCTTTGTAAATTGCTGAACTTGATTAAAGGGGGAGACTTTGATATTTCTTTTTAAAGTTCCAAATGTGTTCAATCGGATACACGTCCAGGGATTTGGCAGGCTGAGGTCATCACACAGATGCCATTTGGTTAATTCTTACGGCGTCTGACACCTAAGTGCAACTCTTTGAGGAGGATGCAGGCTGTTTTAAGTGATATTGGACTGTCATGAGCACTATTATTTTACCATTCTCTTGCTGATCTGAATCTGTTTTTAAGTGCTTCAAGTAATTCACTTATGTGGTCAAGTAACAATTTTTTAATCTGGTCGTGACACGAAACTTTAGCCTCAAATAAAGATCCTAATCACTTCCGGTTTGATTAAGTTTTATCCTAATAGGTTTCAAATAGCTGTAAGTTGTCGATGATAATGAAAAATGTGTATAAGGTCAAGATCTAGTTAATGAAATGTGCCTACAGATTTCTCAAAATTGAAAAAACAAATATTCTTCTAATGATCCTTTACAGATGTAGCTTGGTAGAATAAGATGTATTTGGACTTAATTTTGTCGGTTGACTCAATGAAAATACAAGTTTCAAACTGCTTTTTTCAATTCAAGAAGGTCTTGTGTATATTTTTTTTAATTTCAGATAAAGAAAATGTACCAGTATTGCCAACAGGCTCTCAGAAAAAGGGTGTTCATGTCTTTTGACCTGTTCTTTAAAATTACATTAACATAAACATAGGTAGCTGGTTTACTTTTCATATAATTTTGAATTGAATTTCACGAAAATTCATTTTCTACAAAATTTTATTACCGTCGTAAAGCATTGGAAAATATAATTTTAAATATATGATGACGTCATAATGAAGTCAGCATTTAAATAACATTCAGATCTTGACCTCAAACTGCTTTTGATGCTGGTTGTTATCTCGTAAAACAAATGTCAAGGATAAATGAACGCTAAAATAAAAGTGAGTTAAACGTGTCGTAAGGATGATCCAGATATCAATATTCAAACGGCTCTCCCTTTTTTCCTCAACCGGTGTCATTTTGCCCATGTTCAGTGTTTTTAATGAAGCAAGTTGTAAAGGATCAGTAATGGTCACAAAAAAGAAGCTGATTACACAAAACACAGAGTACCAATTTATTGTCTTTCAGCTTCGTAAATTGATTTTCATCTGTGATATGTGATCTTTGATTTTCTGTCGACAGTAATTTGAAAATACCATATCATTCTATCATGTGATTTAGAAATAAATTCAATTATTTGTGTCAACGTTTAGAAGTTTTATCAAGTGTATATATAATTCATTTTAAGTTTCCTAATTGGAAATATACATTTCAGAGATACGAGGGGTGATCAAAAAGTTCGAGAACTAATTGAATAACTTCCAAAAAAGAAATGATATAGGGTTTCGGTGTTGAAAATGTTTCAAAGTAGTCCTCTTCAATTTTCATGCGCATCTGCATCCATTCTGCCAATGCGCGGATCACGTGATATAGGCGGTCACGCGACATGCTCCTTAGCGTTCTGTAACAGAAGGTTAAATTTTTTCCGACTCTTATATTTCTTACCATGCAGGTTATTTTTTCCAACAAAAATAGTCCATTTGTCAGAAATGGCCTAATCTCGGCAATAGTACGGGTGGATAATGATATCCTTTTTTAGAATGAGCATGGTGACCATCAAAACCCAAGTCCTCTGTTACTTAATCGTCTTTTATTCCATGTGGATAAAGAATGGGTGCCTTCACTTTATCATATCTGATATGTTTAAAGTCTAAAGTAAACGATATTTTAGGGATTTTATAATTATGTTATTGTTAGGATATTCATCTATTTTTCTAATTGTAAGACGGCGTTGTTTAATATCAAATTTCTTACCCAAGGACACACCTCTCTCCCATTTTGCTTTCACTTGGCAACAGAACAAACATCATTTTTAAACATATCCCTTCCTTCACGTAAACAATCAATCCAATTAATGATAAAACTTCTGGCAAGTCTTTTGTCTTCATAAACCGTATACAAATTATTATAAACTTCTACAAAGGATTTTTTAAGATATACGTTTAACTTTAGAACCGTTCGTTTCTCGAATACGACTGAGTCAACCATTTTTTGTCACAAGTGGTCTACCTCATGACGTCATTTTCACATTGTGACGTCACAATCACGGGGAAAAACGTTCCATTACATATGCTATTTATAGAACATGTGTATGGCTTTATGTGTGCCAAATTTCATTCTGATCTGAATTGTGGTTTTGTAAATTTAGAGATAGTTCGCAAACTTTTTGATTACCCCTCGTATATCGTTGTTGGTTTTTTTTCTTCTACGAAATTTTATATTTTCCATTAGCAAACACAATTAGATTTACAATTTAGCAAGTAATATGCAGATAAATTTATCGTTAGCTTTTTGCAAGTCCATGTTAATATTAAGGTTGTGCCAAAGGTCAAGATGTCCAAAATTTTATTTTGACAATAGCTCCAAAACTATGTGGTTTATAAAGTTAAAACCTTCACAGTTTGTAAATAAATCATTGATTAACAGATGGTAAGAATCACTTGAAAACAAATATTGAAAAAAAATATTTCTTGAGAAAAATATACCTAAAAATTTTCATATTTTAAAAAAAGTGCAGCTGCTTAGGTTTGTACTTTTAGTAAGATCGTAATTGCAGAAATAATATATATTTATTAATGAAGGGCAAGTTGTACGTGCACGGTGTCTGAAAGTCTGTTATTAAAAGCGTGACGTGCATAAAGACCAGACCCCTGTAAAATCCGCCATTTGCAATGTTCGTTCGGTCTCCAATCTTAACGTTTGGACGAGATAAACAAGGAAAAAACTTTCCAGGGGCTATCGGAGTCCAACTTGCCCTTCATTGATAAACATTTATTGTGTCTGCAATGATGGCTTTCACTTAAAGTACGGAATTAGTTTGGTGTCTTTATCAAAAATATATGCATTTTTTAAACAGATTTTTCTCGATAAATATTTATTGAAATATTTATAATCAAGTTATATTTTCTGTCTGTTAATCACTGATGTATTTATAAATCAAAAGGTTTTAACTTTATACACCACATAGTTTTGGAGCTATTGTAAAATTTAATTTTTTGACATGTTGAACTTTGGCGAAACCTAAAGCAAAAAATGAGAGTTCTTCTCGTTGAGAATTAATTCTATTTTTAATGCTACGATGCTGAAAATGCTGGTTAATGAAAGAAAACTTGGATCCATGGGTTATCAAATACTAGTTTTTTTTCCGGGAATATTTGCGATTTTTAGGTATGTTTCAAATTTATTCTCTCAGACATATTTTCAAAGAGAAAAATTATGAATACTCCAGTAGGCCTGACTAGAAATGTTCCTATTGTAATTAAACATCAACATGTATAGCCACAAACTGATCCAGATGGAGCATAACAAAAGTTTTTAAAGGTACCAAATTCACTAGCTACCGGATGTTTCTTTAAAGAAAAAAACTGGCAAGTAATGAGGAAAATGAAGGCCTTTGATTCCCAGACAATGAAACAAGAGTATAGAAAACGCTTTCATTGCCTGCTATAGTATTATTTAAAAATGAGTGGTAAGCTATTTTTTTTTTAAACCTCGAAACTCATATGACATTACAACGGTTCAAAATATTCTGAAAAAAGCCAAAGGTACAAGATCAGGTGGACGCTAACTCTGAACATCTTCAACATGTCATATGATAAGCAGTTCACTTGCCACATCCAAATAACAAAATCATAACTGTAAAAATTCAAAGACATGTACTTGTTTTCCAGTAAATTTAATACGCCAGGGAATGTTCTATTGACAATAAAAATGAAAACGAAGTTAGCAATTGTCAAATAAGATGAGAACATAGGAAAAATCAAGAAGCTCAAGTACTTTTAATATTTCGAGAATTCAAAAGCATTTCAACAAAAAATCTGTTGTTTCAAATATTGGCCGGTATCGTTTAGAAAAACTTTTGCTCATTTTATTGACAGAGTTTATAAATTTTCCTGTTCACACGATCATGATAATTAGCAAACAGAGGTATGACCTGTCCACAAGGGATCCCTACTCCTTAATGGTGACTTAGCCCTGTTCCTGTTTCTAAAGTATGCGTTTTGTATAAAAACATTCTATCTAAAAATTAAGGAACCCTATGCGGGACATTAAACGGCATCAAACGGTAATAAGTTTGGACAATTTGATTACATCAAGTTTGTCTGGGGTTAGGTATAAGATAAAAATGCAATCGATTCAAGATAAACATATAGTAAAATGCGCATAAGGTATCCGTTATCAAATAGAATTTTGCTACTGGGACTTTTTTTCTAGTTTATATATAAAAACGTTTTCAAGTAAAAGTGTGAAAGATTCACATGATACACATGATCATTGATGAACTCTGATTCATATTTTAATCGCTGTTTCAGAATTTGTCTATTATTTTTGTTTTACAGTTTGTGGGTTATACCTGAAAATTTACATTGAAATCTCAGAATTCATAATTAATTCATGATTAATAATTAAAACCTTTTTTTATGATTTTCAAAAAAAAAATTAAGAAATATAAAGAACCTTCCATTGAACAATGTTCATGTTTAGAATATTGGCTCATGCAACTTATTGATTTTGATTTAAAGTGGTCATGAATGTCCTTTGGGAGAGTTTAAGTGTAATGAGGTATTGACGACAAGCGTGGGAGAATCTATCAAGTAGATCTCATGATCATAGAAAATAAGATAAATGTTGTCAAACTTCCACTTAAAATTTTGATTGAAAACGAAATATATTTTAAAAGGATCTGGTTCAGAGTATAACAAATTCAAAATTCCCGATAAAACGAAAACATTCACAATAACAGAGCTCATGCCTTGTTTACAAAGACAGTTTATGTTTCATGAGTGTTCAATTGTTAAAACCTGCACACATCACTGAACACAGACTGACAATACTGGTGAGTTGGTTTTGCATTTCTTACATTTTTACCCTGAATATATATCTGGCTTATAAATTTAATTTGTGTCATTAACATGCAACAAAATGTTTGCATGTATTAAGTAATAAGGATAAAATTTACTTTGTAAAAGTGCAAAGATGTGTCATTCAAACGCGTCCTGAAATTTGAAGCTTCAATAATTTCCAGATAAAATAAGTTTTCTTCATAATTTTCTGTGAGAAATGTTAGAGCAACACATAAGTCAGGGTATTTTACACTAAAGAAAATAGTAGCCTCAAATCTGTGTCCAGGCCCCTTCAAAAAGGTATAAGTGGGTGGGGGTATTATAAAATGTTAATTTTAGCTGATTATTTTTAAAAGGCATTGAAAATAATTTATATAATGGCGATTATTAATTGTCAATCATCTCAAATCTCAATCATCTCAAATCAAAACACTCGTTTTTGTATCACCCTTTTCATTAAATAAAATAAAAATAAATAAGTATATATAGATTAGGCAAGAAATTGATAACCTATTTAAAGATTTAAGACAACATAAAACAGAAATCAAGAAAGAAAATGTGTTTATATGGACATTTTTTATAAAAAATTAAAGACATATTACTGAATAACAACTGATGCTTGCAACATCATCTACAACATGGAAATCTTTATAGGCAGTACGGTATAACAAATTGACGGCATCATATTTTTCTTTTATTTTAAAGAAAATCGCAAAAATAATTAATGCAACAAGTTTCTAAGAATGCCAAAGAAACTGTTTAAGTATCAACATGTATTTGAATAGCAATTCATTTTAAGGACTTTGTCGATTGTTCTGTGAAAATAGATTGCACTGATCAAATCTTATTTTGATTCATTGTTTAATACTTTCAGATCTTACTGGCAAATCTTCAGAAACTTAAAAGAACAGTAATTGGTCTAAAAAAAACTAAATGATGCTAATCTGTGACGAGAGAATTAAACAAGGAGCAATGCAAATTCTAGATGAGGAGTAAACCCTGTGTATTGTCCAGGCAGACAGAATTTTGTATAGACCTGTTCAGTACTAAACCGAAGGCCAACAAAAACTATTGGTATGTAATAAGTTAGCCAAATTCGACCAAATGGTTTGGTTATATTGGCTAACAATGTCATTATTACGACCACAATGAACGAAATTGTTCAAATCCTTGTAACTTCAATCTATCAATGAGTAAGATCTTTAAAAATTGATGGTATCCAGATCAAACTTCTAAGTAATGAATGATTTAGGAGGCATATACACCATATCAAAAAGGTGAAAGTAGAATATTACTGTATGAATAAGAAAAAATGACAATGGAGAAGCTGAACCATCTCGTTTGTCTTTATAGTTGTTAGTTGACCGTTATCATCTATAGTCAATAAAATATCCGACTATGTAACATACGTTACAGACCCTGTTATGTCTTTTATTTCAAGTCGACATATGAATTAAAATAACTATTGTTAATGGATGAAACATCGTCGATATACTAGTATTTGAATTGAAAATTGTAGGCCATCGTAACTGTTCTCCACTTCTCTGGTAAAGTTTTTCAAATATATACATCATATGAATATAAAAACTGGTTAATTTATAACGAAGCACAATTGATGACCATCAGATTCCTAATTGTTGATTTTTTAACACACAGCTGAGAATCAAATCTTGATAGTTGGGCGTTACTTTTTGATATGGATAACAATGTTTTCCTTTCTAACAACAAGAAAAAGACAGCTGTATCTAACATGCTCATTGTGTAAAATGGCATAAATTGTGTTTTATATTACCTATTACTTAATTTTCTCTAAATTTTCAACTTTTGTCTGTAAGTGTCCATTTTGTTAAATATTCATGCCACTAAACCGTGCATTCTTTTCAACAAACAATTGTTCCATTTTGATGTGCACCTTCAGGTAACATTAGATTGTCTACAAGTTTAAAATAACATTATGCTAATCATTTTTTGACAAAGCATATGTCATCATGTTTGAAGACCTCTAGAATGTTCAACGAAGCAGGAAATTTAAATATACGTTTTTCGAATCAAAGCTATGTTTGTAACAAATCATTGTTACGTTCCTGTTGCATGAAATTATCTTTTTCCTTCTCAAAGATCTTCGGAACTAAAATGTGTGCCTTTTTCATGCGTAAATAATCTCCAGACCTTCCTTGTATTTTAAAAATGATTAATAGTTCCAAAGGACAATTAAAATAAAAAAGTTTTATTGATACACTTTAATTCAATATGATAACTTATTTCATGTATTATGGACATGCTATTGAAAAAGATACTTTAAAAGCGTATATAATAAAAAAAATTTAAGAATTGCATATTGCAGGTCATATTTTTACCAAAAGAAATTTTTGCGTATCATCATAATGTTTGCTATCATCTTTATGCAAGGGGTTTGTGGAGTATTCAGGTGCCTAGGAGAAGAAATCATCCCTGTGGATCTCTAAAATCAGCCGCCAGCCCTTTATATTGATCAGGTATACGAACTAATACATAGTCCATTTTAATATAATGGAATAGTGGAACAAATGGTATAAAACATTAGATGACATCAGAATTCGCAGAATACAATAATAAACTTTTTTTTAATCTCTGCAATCTTAACGTTGCTCTCAGTTGCATGCCCACAATTGAGTTTTAGTTAGTTAGAAATATACTTATGTTGGAATTTTTTAAAAAAAATATGTAAATATCCATTGTTTTGTTTTTAGAGTAACAAGAAATTTCTACTTTTATGAGTTGCATAGTAATCAATAAGGATATGGAGATAACGAACAGTATTTAGTCTCAAAGTCCATTAAACAATACAAAATAGGAGCAGAGCAAACACGAACCTCCGAAACATCAAAGGTGGGATCAGGTGCCATGGAGGAGTGAGCATCCCCTGCCGACCGGTCACACCCGCCGTGTGCTCCTTGTCATGATCTGGAAATAACGGAAAAATCCGTCGTCAATTCAGTGTATAAATAATGGACTAACAATTAGTATGAAAAACGTCAGTCAGCATTTGACTCAATGATAAATTGTATTTGCTGACAAGGTCATTGTATCGACCATAGGACTTACGAAATGATGACTTTTTAAACGAGACTGCTGATATTCTTGTTTCATCATCTTGCTTGTCAATGATTTATCTCGTTTTAGAAGTTGTTCAACGTAGAGCATACTCTTGTGTATCGAGATATATATTGCTGCATAACTTAAGGAAGTTGACGATAGAAAAGTTAAAGTCATCACATTTATCATATAGCTTGGTTGTTAGATTACCATTAACGTCTTTTTCAAGTAAAATATCCAAGTATGAAACAGATATGTCAGACTCTGTGGTATCTTTTATCTCAAGCTCACCAGGATACATCGTATCGACGTAGGAATGGAAATTACCATTGTTAATTGACAATACGTCGTCGATATATCTAAATGTCGAGTTGAAGGCCACAGCAAGTGTTTTCTTCTTTTCACGCATAAGATCTTGCACAAATTCTCCTTCATTTGAATATAAAAATAGGTCTGCTAATAATGGAGCGCAATTGGTACCCATGGAAATTCCAAGAGATTGTTGGAATACTTGGTCTCCAAAAACCACATAGATATTCTCAATCAGAAACTCAAGCATCTCTTTGATGTCAACTTCAGGGTACTTGTGTGTGCAATCAGAATGTATATTAACAAAATAATTTTGCAAATGACCAATGACCAGGCAAGTAAATTTACGAGTTCCATTTTTATTGAAAAAAGCAGCTGTCAATGATATAAAAAAACCCTGGACTTTGATTTATCGTTGGGAATGGTTGTGTATAAAGTTGAAAAGTCGTAAGTTTTTAAGCTGTTTATTTTGGTAAAATCTTGTGATTTCAAATTGTCCAAAAGTTCTTTAGAATTTTTGAGTATCCACATCTGATTCACACCACTTCTTGAATATATTGTTGCACAGTACTCTTGAAGTTTTTCCTTCACTTCTGTCAATATCTTAGTGAGAAGTAACGAAAGAGGCGTTGTTGAACATTTACTGGAACCCGCAATGTATCTTTGTTTGTAAGGATTTTTATGAAGTTTTGGAATCCAATATATGTATATGTATATATGCAGTTCAAATTAATTTTGGCTCTGTGGAATATTAAAAATATTTAAAAATGAATCCTTCCGCATCCAGTGATTGTGTTATAAGCGTTTCAGCATCTCAATTTAATTTGCTTTGCTGGTCTCGTGGAAAATAAAAGCTATGAAGATACCGAAGAAGAGAAAAGATAAATAAAAACTTTTAGACGACGTTCTTTCATTTATTAAAATTTTTAAAACAGTTAATTTTTTGACATCAGCCTACTTACAAATATTTTAGATTAAGTCGTTACATTTTATTGAAGATAAGGAACATTGATCGATCTAAATAAAAACTTTAACACCACACATAGCACAATTAACACGGATCCCTGAAAACTCCAGAGATGGGATCAGCTGCCTAGGAGGAGTCGATATCCTCTGTTGACCGGTCACACCCTCCGTGAACTCAAACGTAGCTGAACACAAGGATAGCTTTCGTTTTTTAATAAAGAATCTAGAAAAATATATATTTTGCATATTTCAGTGGAATTTCCCCAGAATATGTGAAAATCTATTGATATTAAATTTAAACTGTCCTCAAAACTGATACCACCATATGGATTTAATTTATTAATGAAGATTTTGATATACCCAATTATTTTTAGAACGTTTGCACAAACTAAATGAGTTTCTAGAGAGATACATCTATAAATCATCATATACCAGGCATTTTGTCTGCGTCTGGATAATATTTAAATGAGGAGAAAGCGGATTATTGGGAATATATCATGTAAAAAGCACATATAGTCACATCTTTTATTGAATCTTCGTGCAATTGCCCGACGCAGAAAAAAATCTATTTAGGATTCCATCAAGCTAATTCACCAATAATTGCTCTTTCTAAACTGTTATATAATAGGGAATCGATGTTAAAGTCGATGTTACCATGGTGATATGTACTAGAACCCAATCCCTCTAGCAAACAATGTTCACTTTTACAAGAAAATCAATGCGCCTGTCGAATATGAAACAACAGTATTGTTTTCAGTTGATCTGATCGAATATTAAAGTTCAAAACTTAATTTGTAAGATTACATCTTCTGAATATTAGGTATGGCTGTAATACATTTTATGCTGGAATAAAAAGATAATTCAAGATCCATGAATAAAATAAGAGAATGATCCCCAACATTCAGTTTATTTGATTATATTCTCGTTAGAGTATAAATACATGAATATATGCATTTTAGAAAATAAAACGATTTTTTTTTCTTTCTCGTTTCCATAATGAATTGTCACACTAGCAACGATCCAACCTGTATATAAAGAACGTGTATAAAACAGCATCATGGATGTTTCTTAAGATATGTTATGTTAATTCAGTTGATTTATGGTTAAATTCCGTATATCCCTTTCAAAGACACAATTTTCTTGTGATTATACATGTGACATTTTTCAAAAATTAAAAGTTCTAAAAATTTTAAGAGTTCCAAACGATATTTTCATTTTTTTTTCCAGATATAATTGCACAAATTTCTATATTGCTCTTTCATTATGACATAACTATAAATATTTTTCTCCGTACACACATAATAACCGATAACGTCCTTACCATTACAACCTGCACTCAGTAATACCATGTCTGTACTGTCTGACACTTGTCAATCACTGGTCTACACAAGCACGCAGCAGGCAAAATATTAAGTCAAAATTTCGAAACAATTACCCCTATTCATAGAAAAATAAAATAAATACAAATTACAATAATACGAGAAAATATAAGTTGCATGTAGTATATCATTCAGTCAAACAGAGTGTGACTGAGTTCTAGACTTGTAGTTTGGCGTTTGTTTGTCTGTTTGTTTGTTTGTTTTTTGTTTTTGTTTTTGTATTTTTTTTTTTTGTTTTGTTTTGTTTTGGGATTTCATTATTTTATCATTGTGATGTCCATTAAAATTGCTAATGCACTGTTTGGATGGACTTAAATTAATATGTCAATATCATATTTTTCCTGTGGAAAAGATTAGATATTTGAGTTTTCCTCCTTGAATTTTAGATTTTAACATGTCCGTGACTTAATACTTATTAACCTAATTACCTACTATTTTGTTCCTAGATTATAATTTGTTAAAGTAAGTAACATAAATTTTTTTTTGACAGGCATTGAAGAAAAAGATCTTTGTCTAACTAGTAACTGATAGTAAGTACCCATTAAAAGCATTCCAGAATACCTTTCAGTTGAATATACATTGTTTATTGCTATTGACTTTCTAAGTTTTCGGATCTAGAGTATTGTGGTCACTGATTGAAAAGAAAACAGGTATATTCATTCTATTTTGTTTTCTCTGTTAAACCTCGACCTTTTCACATAAAGACAACCTTGCGCTTAGATCTTTAAATAGCACCTGTCTTGGTAGACAGATTGGAATGTTGTAAAAATTTTACTTCGTTCTCTTCACGTTTTCAATCTTCACAGCAAACCATTTATTTGGATTTTGTTTACATTGCGTTAGAAAGGATATTCTTATTTTGAGATCATTTTTAGATTGAAATATACTGTTTTAAAACATTAAGTCTTCTTATCACAACAGGAAAAACATATTTCAGAATATTTTTATAAAGACACACTACCAAGATAAACAATTAATATTTACTTAGCTAAGAAAATCATGTCTCCTTCAGAAGATAAACAAAATAATTGGAACACTGGAACGACTTTGACGGAAGTACATGATGTTCATCTTTCGCTTTTATTTAAATGTATCAAATATCCATACCTTAAAACGCACGAATTTCTGTAATTTTCCTTTAAGCAATAAATCAATCACACATTAGGATCACGTGAAGAGCAAGGTCAGGCTACACTTAAAAAACAAACACATGGGGTTTTTAATTTACGAATTATAAATATGAACTAGATATGAATATATATAAACCTACATTGTGGAAACATCATTATGCTCCTTAACAATAAATTTAAGTGCCTCTTTGTAAAGATTTAGCAACTGTATTTCTTAATGATTTGTTTGGTAGTGCGTGTTTTGTAATTTACATATTCCATTTAAAACAATATGTTAAAATTCATGGAGGTTTCAAACGTTTCAAATGTTTTTTTAAAAATAATTATATAAAACATTAAATTTTCATTAACTCTCATTTGTATTCCCACATTTTTAAGCGGAATTTGCCCTCTCTAAGGTCACAAATTTTAGCATCATTTGTTTGTCAGGCTAACATAGAAATATTGATACGATACAATACCATTTTTGAATATTTAAATTATTTTGAAAATGAATGATTGTACATATTAAAAGGGGTTATTTTTATTACATGTACTAATAACTTTCAAAGAAAAGCACATTTTAGGCTATCTGTATCACTCTCGAAGAAGGTCTGTATTCTTAAAGAAATTTTTACACTCGTACAACCAAATGCAAACAATTAAGTTATTTGTGATTAGAGTCTACAAAGGCTCTATGGTGTTTTATTTCGTGTTTAACTTTTTGACAGACAAAAACAATATATCATACTGAACACTTTATTGAAATTAAGTACAAAGTTTGAAACTTGCTTTTATATTCAATTTAATAGTTGGTATTCAATAAAAGACACATGTATATTTGTTATTTACAGTAAAAATCTCAAGGATATGTATACCACTGTTTTTCCGAATGCTTATAGAAGGCTAATTTATTTCCCTCTTTTTCAGATTAAGGCAAACATTTCCAAAGCTGTTAGAAATAGCAATACAATCTTTCATTAAGATAAAGTTTCGAAAAGTAATAATAAAATATATTAAGACTCTAGCATTGCACTTTGCAAAAGCCTGGCGTGAGATCTTTTAATTGAGAAACTGTAGATAGAGACACTGAGTATATCTTTCTTTTTTTCAAGAAATTGAAACCCTTAGAAATGTTTCAGTTTCCTGCAAAACACAAGGCACACGCTTCTAGTGTGAGATTAAATTAATGCAGGATGGGGAGACAGCGATCGATTCATAAAAATGTATGAGGGAATATGGAGATAGCTAGTGAACAGTAATAAAACAATAAAAACTGTAAACAGGCCGTAAAACACAAACCTCTTGGAATTTCAAAAAGGTACCTTGGAAAAAAACATCCCCTGTCACAGACACCTCTTTACTGAACAGGAAGACGAAACATTCCGTAATTAAGATTCATTATGAAACGAAGGTCCAACATTTCTTAAACACCACGTTAGCCAAAATACGACCCAATGATAATTTTACTAACAAGGTCATCAGGCCTACAGAATCCACAAAATCTTGACTTAGATAGACGGGGCGAAATCTGTGTAACATAAACTTATCTGTCAGTAGCCTGGATTGATTTTGAAATATATCATTCTCAGAGGATGCTGTTGAGTATCAAATTGTTGGCTTATTTAAATACAACATGTGGATGAAAATGGAATATTTCTACATAAATAAGGAAAGTTGATGATGAAAAAACTAAAGTCAACTTATTTGTCAATTGTTGTGAGTTGGTCATTATCATCAAAAGTGAGTAAAGCATCAAAATATGAAACAATTGATGCATACTCTATGGGATCTTTTATTTCATGTTCTCTGGAACATATCAAAGTGAAATATGAATAAATATAATTGTAGTTATAATTAATACAACGACGTCGAGTTTAAGGTCAAACCAAGTATTTTTAATATTCCTGATTACTACTCATGTAACAAATGATAAAATTTCAGCAGATATTTTTCCCTTTTTTGGCGCTAAAACTAAAAGGTGTTTGTCTTTAAAATACGTAAAAACTGACATCCTTTCAAGTTTCGTTTTTCAATGATATCTCTTTTTATGCTAAAGTGAAACATACACAAGTTACAACCAAAATTTCAGATATAAAAATATTTTAAAGAATCGAGGATTTACTATGACACGTTTTCAAAAGAAAGTCTGCTAAATTACGCAAAAAAGTACAAATTGACATTATCTTTTTTTTTGACCGTTTTTTTTTTCACTTTCAATAACTTGTAATTAAGTATTGAGAAAATGAAATTTTAAGCGAAAAAAGGTGGTGAAATACCAATTGTTTACATCAAACTAATTGAAGTCGGGGAATATGTAATATATAATGTTTCCACACATATGTAGCAAAACTGGTTTGATGTCTATTCGCTCTGACATATAATATATACGCTATTGCTCCCTTGTTATAACGGGGTCGTAGTTTGGCTAAATTGATTCAACCTATTGTTGCCTTTGCTTATTTACTGAATTTGAATAAAGAATGTTCCGTCCAGGGGATGCTTTCTCGTCCTAGGGAACAGATTCCACCTCTAAAATTTAAGGGGACTTGTTTTATGCCTTCTTCACATAATTGAATTGTTTCTGGCTTTTTATACCAATCATTGTTCGTTATATATATTCACCTTTCCATTCCAGAAGCAGTTTCCACTATTTATAAATGATGTATATCTTCATTGAAGAAAATATGAAAAAGGGTTATATCAACTCAAAATATAATGAATTTTAACACTTCCATCAATAAAAAGTACTGGAGACCTACCCCCCCCCAAAAAAAAAAAAAAAAATAATAATAATAATAATAGAAATGTGAAGCGCTAATTTCTGTGTTTCTTATTTTAAAAGACAAAATTTATGCAGTGTTGTTAAAGGTACATTATTTTCATATTCCAAATATAAACATTCTGTGACATTTTTTAAATCTAGTGAACGGAACTCTAACCTAAGTACATTGATGGAAAATATAACCTTTAAAAAGCATCGGCATTCTACTAGTTGTCGAAGGTTGTTTTGATTTGTTTGTTGTTGTTATGATCATTATTTTTTTCGTCTGCAATTTTGAATCAAAACAGAGAAAAACCCTATTCCTTTTTAACTACATATATTAAATCTAGAAGAAAACAAATCAGAGACAATTAACAACAAACTCTGAAATCAACGGACTATTATTCTAGCTTACACTCTAGATATAAATCAATGCACCTTCCTGTTTTGGCTGTAAAAAAAAAACGATGCAACAGCTAAAGAAGCAATCTGTGAGTCGATGTTTCTGGAAATATATTTCATTTCCACAGAATTCATTGTATCTGTCTGGTTTTGAAACCTTAAATATGTTAGTTCGATTTAATTGACAAAGTAATTAATGCAGCAATGTATAAATTAATGGACATAAAATATTGCTCGAACGTGGCAAACCCCTTTCTGCAATTAAAAAAAAAACATCGTGTGTGTTATTCTAAATATAAATAATTATAAAATTCCATAAAACTACTCAGTAAGAAGAAAATCAGCAATCATTTATTTATTTTATGAAACCAGAAAAAAATGTTTTAGCACAATTTGCTCTTTGTATCATAATCTACCAATGAACGCAAAGGCGTATAAACAACATTAATGCTCTTATTTGATAAGGTTGATACGTGAACATTATATGATTACGGTAATGGAAATTAAGAGAAAAACTAAATAAAAGCGTTTTAGAAAACCTTCCCAGTAATTTAATTTTAACCGGCTAAAATGTTGTGTAGGTAATAATCTTATAAAGTAAGCATGTTTGAAATTTATAAACAAGCATTAGTTCTTCCCTTTGTAAACATTTCTCTATTTACATGTTGGTCCTTTTCGTTAAAATTGCTTACAGCTAGGTATACTTAATGACGCACAAAAAGAATTTCACGAGTGAATTGCGTTCTTTTCAGAACCTGCGTGTACACACGTATAACATAGCCTGGTGAATTGATCGCGGGACCTAAAACATCCAGCTATCGCCGAAGTAGGTCAAGATCCTCTTAAAATGGCGGCGTATTTCTACACTGCTGGAGGCATTATTTAACTTAGATGTACATTTTAAGGTAATTACAACTGGCTATATTCTTGTCCCAATCAACCCTGAAACACTACAAATCGGATTTGTTGGATCAATGTGTCATTAGAAATAGCTGTCATTTCACATTTGATTGAAATATTTTATGAAAAGTCTCTATTCTCCCTACTCAGCGAATGAATGTTTGGCAATTTGCAATGTTCTTTTCCAGAGTTATAGCTCGTTTCAAAATTCCACTTACTGTAATCAAACACAGGATCGTTGTAAAGACATCAATACGTTGGTAATTTATCTAAAAAACATTTTATCTTGACAGATAAAATATTGATTTACCTTTCAAATGATAAATTTACTGTTTTTTAGAAGCCAAAGGAAAACTGATATTCTTCCCATTAATAATACATATTTTCCTCAAATTTCCTCTACAGCTCCGTCCAAAAACACAGCTGTTGTGATATTTTGCCTGTGGATATTTTAATTTAAAAAAAACTATTAAAAAGATGTATTTTTCGTCAGTAAAAAAATCTCTAGAAGTACCCTTAAAAGCAACAGTTTTCAGACTATCAATTTATGGTCAGTTAAGTTAAAATAAAGCTATACCTGTCCTGCATATTTGGAATTTTATGTGCAAATGTGTATGAGTTTTGAAAATCCAATTTCTTTGAAATCATATTTATATTTGTATCTAACATGTCTAATGCAATGAATAAAAAATAGATAGGTTTCGAATTCAAATAGAATACAAAATAGAGGCGTGAAAATCATGGTGTCATGAAGGAAGCACCTTTGTCTTTATCTGGTAAATAAAAATAACCAAGAGGGAACTCGGTATGAAAACTGAAAACAATGACTTTGAAAACACCTTTCAACAAAGAACCTAACTTTGCAAACAAGGGTATTGTTTCGTAAACAATCTGCAAATGTTGACTAGGAAGAGATTTCTGTTATTCTTTTAAGATTAACTTATCAATTATAAAAGATAAAGATAGAAATAAAATAGGTCAAAAACTATACCTAAGAAAGAAATTGAACCTCACATTTGCAAATTTTATAGATTTTTTCGAGTGCAATGACCATGTCTGCTAACTGTCAAAAGCAGCTGACCACAGTGAACCCTGGGACCATGAAATATATGGAGAAAACAAACAATATTCAAGCTAAAAGGTCCATTCAAACAACTCAAATTAGGAGCAAAGCAAACGCGGACATCTAAAACATCAGAGATGGAATCAGGTCATGGAGAAGTGAATATCCCCTGTCGTGTAAACCATGTCATGATCGGGAAATTATAGGAAATAGAAGACAATTTGGAATATAAATAATTACCTTACAATTAGTATTAAAAAGTCAGTCAGCATTTGACCTAATGATAGATTGTATTTGCTGACGGGTTATTGTATTGACCATAGAACTTGCGAAATGATGACCTTAATCTAGACTGTTGTCATTCTTCTTGTTTCATCAACTTGTCTACTATAACTTTCCTCATCTTATGAATGGACAAGGTAAGGTAAGCCCGAATCTGTCCCCTTATTTGATATAAAAATCAGAACACTGGTAAAGTTGTGATAGTTTGTATTTAAGAACTTAAAATGATGCTTGCATAAAAACCAGCATAAATTTGGATTCCATGCTTACGTGGAAGCCACTAGAGGATTCAAAAGTAAGACATCCTCAATTCTGGTGGAATTGAATCATATTTGAGATATTTTTCTCTTTGGAAAACTTAGAGCACAAGCTTGCCTATCTGAGATTTTTACACATAAACTGTATCTGATACTAGTGTATAAAATATATAAATTTGGTGGATAGGCAAACTTGTGCTCTATGTCTTCCGAAACAAAATATGCTTTAAAAATGATGAAAATTTGCATAAAAATGAGAAAATTCGAAAAATCGGCCAGTTTTCTGACCTTTCTGTGACCTCTTTGTATTCAAAACTTAGAACCAATACTCATTTTGTGGCTGGGGTGACACAACCCGTTTTTATTAATAAACTGTTGCCTCATTCTGAAGGACACCCAAAGTCAGGGACCATAAAAGGGGCTTAGCCTATCCTGTCCTTATTTACCAATAATTTACCTCGTTTTAGAAATTGTTCATACGTAGAGTATACCCTTGCGTTTTGAATCAACTGAGAGATTTAAACGCCGTATGCAGGTGATGAGGTTCTATTGCTACATTAGTAAGGGAAGTTGTCGATTGGAAGTTTATGTCATTACAAATATCATAAATGTTTAATGGTTGCCATTAACATCCATTTCTAGTAAATATCTAAAAATATTACACATGTTTCAGAATCTGTTGCATGTTTTTTTTTTATTTCAAAATACTGAGATATTTCGTGTCGATATAAGAATGGAAAAAACCTCACGCTAGCAGAACACGCTTAAACTCTTGATGACCATTTATCTGTTTTACATGACATATTTTTCTCTCTACTCAACGCATCATGACGTCATGAAATTCTTCATTTTTACCATATCTCGTAAATTTAAAAAAAAAATTGCCAAAAGTTGAAGTATTTTTTCAATATTTTATATAGAGCACAAGCTTATTTAAGTGATGTGAAAAAGCAGCCTTAAAACAGTAGATAAGTTTCCTTTAAGTATGATGCGCGAAATATTGCCTCCCAAAAAACCACAGGTTGGTCTCCTCATCGAGGTCGAGTCTTATTATTTCTGCCCTAGGGATTTGGATAATTTTTTGATAATTAATTTTTACTGTTATATTTATTGTTTTAAGATTAAACAGTCGAATGTTTACCATCCCGATTTCTTAGGGGGACATCTCAAAAGTTGTCAAATTTTACTACTGGGCCCTATGGGAATTTGTTGGAAAAGCGCCAAATTATCACATGTTTCCATATTTTTTGTATTTCTGCTTTAGCGATTTCTTTTTTATTCAAGTGGATGAAAGTTATAGTAAAAAGTCACCAAACTGTGAATTTTCAACAACAAAAAAAGACCATCTAGGTTGGTCTCGGAATTAATTACTAAGTTTATTTTTTCAAAGCTCATTACCTCAAAAATTGCTATATATTACCGTATGAATACGTATCAGTGCAGATAAATTATCGGCGCATATGATTTTTATTATTAAAAAAATTGCAATGTTTAGATTGTTAATACGTTTCTTTGGATGCTCCCTCAACAGTTTTAGTATAATATCCATGGACGTCTTGAACATATACAAGCGAGTCATGCGTCATTCTTCAGCGTCATGCATTGCTTACAAAATCGGAAAATGTTGAGATCGTTAGAACCATTTCAGTGTTTTTTTTTCCCTAATTATTGTCGTAAAATCACCTTTTCAGACCAGTAGGGGTTACAGATAATGTTTAATTTGTATTAAAATCAAAATATTTTGCAAAGGTGTACTGTCGCACTAATCACTGCATGAAATTAAAAAGCTTCGCAAAGTCAAGCGCACTCGAATTAGACTCGGCCTCGTTAAATTAAATTTAATAATGATAATAATAATAAACACTTTATTTAAAGAAGGTAATCTGGTTAGTGCATGCACTATTCTTCCCCAGGGCCTTCTATATATATAGATACAAAAAAATATATATACATATATACAGGATACAATTTATCATATATAATAGTAATAGGATTAAGGAATTACAATCACAAGATTATCAATATAGTGTCCATGTACGGACAATTAACAATCACAATACAATATCGAAATCGTATTGTGCTCAAATAATTGTGCGAAAGCTGGTGATGTAATTTTCTACATTACGCTTGAATGTTCGTAGAGATTGAGAGAGTCTAATGTGTTAGGGAAGTTTATTCCATAGATGTACACCTGAATACTGAAAAGAGGTCTTGAATAAGTTTGTACGAAATTTTGGCAATCTTAGATCATAATTTCTTTCAGATCGCAGGTTATAAGAAGTTGAAGAATGAAATTCAAATAAATTACATAGATATTGGGGAGTCGTTTCACTGAAAATTTTGTATAATTATATGTATTTGTATAGATCAACTAGCTCATAAATTGTTAACCATCCAAGTTTCTCAAACAGTGGTTTAGAAGAAGAATCGGGACTTGCATAAAGAATAATTCTTGTTGCCCTTTTCTGTAATTTAAGTTGTCTATACATCGTGAATAGTATGCCATGGGTTATACAACATTGTTTTTGTATATAGCGCTTAATTTTACAATTACATTTACCGTTTTAATATTACATTTGGTAATCTAACACATATTTACGGCTTCCTTTTAAATGATAAATTTTTTTAGATCAGTTTTAAATGCATTATTGTCAGCGGGAGTAAATTTAATTTACCAAATCAATGATCGACACCAAAGCTTCATATCATTGAAATATTCTACTTAACCTCATATCTTAAATTTACATTTCAGTGAAATATTATCTGAGGTGCAGAGGAACTTTAGATGTATTGTGCTCTAATATATTTTTTTTTTTAAATGGTAAAATCAAAATGTATTTAATTTTATTGCTTCCTTGATTTTTGTTTAATTTTTCCCCTTTCTTGAAGATTGTTTACATGATTTATGAGATATATTAGCTTCACTTTTGTACTACAGAAAATTGAAGTTTTTGATACTTAATCATTTACTGTCTTCACACAAAAGTCATAATTTTGTGTTTCATTCATTGATTTGCACATTAATTTAGACAGAGACACATATACCGACAACAAAACTGTAATTTTTAAAAGCATATTCTTAATAAACCATATGGAGATACGGAGATTGCCATGATCGGGAAAAAAAATGGAAAATCTGTCGTCAATTCAGTGTATAAATAATAAGCTAACAATTAGTATGAAAAACGTCAGTCAGCATTTGACTCAATGATAAATGGTATTTGCTGACAAGGTCATTGCATCGACCATAGAACTTTCGAAATGATGACTTTAAACGAGACTGCTGAAATTCTTGTTTCAATAACTTATTTGTCGATAATTTAACTCGTTTTAGAAATTGTTTATTCTTCTTATTGGCCTTTCCCCAGATTCTATAGATAAAACCAGTGCTTAATTAATTTTGAAAGAAAAAGTTATACATCACATTTTACAAATCTAAACATTATTTGGCGAATAGTTAAGGGAATTATGATTTCTTTTTAAAATACATTGTAATAAACTAGTTATAAATGAGATAACATCTTTCCATATTAACACAAAAAAAGTTTATCAGCTACCATCATCTTTCTCTTGAAATTTTTAAACCATGACTGAATCAAACGTCTGCAAAGTTAGGTATATATGTAATTCTAAAGGTAGAAAGACTGTTTGCGTTGAAAATTAACATCTATTAGTAAATCTGATGGCGTTGACCTAATAGTTTTACTGGATGTAGATGAATGAAAGTGATGCATATCAGAATGACCAAATTTTATGTAACGTGTAATGTATAATGTGATAATAATTAGGTCCAATGCTTTGGTTTGTTTAGGTGTTTAGCATGTTTCCATTTATCCCCATGGTTATGATAGAATAATGTGAAGTTTTCAAGATCGAGTTATCACAATAATTCTACTGAACGACTTGTCCCACAAGCCTTGGCTAAATCTAATTTCTTTCTAAAAGACTTTTTTTCAAATAAGGAAAGAAAATCCTTATTTAATCACTGCCTAGGGCTGAACCAATGGAATGTTTGCTTTTTTATATACATTGTCTACTTAAACTAGTATTTCTCTTCCTTGCATTGAGAATTTTTTCGTATATGGTTTTTTTCTTCATTGTGCTTTTTCAGATATACTTTTTTCTTCAAATAGCAAATAAAAGATCAGATATGTACCTAGTAGTCAAGGCACTTTTTAATATCAAAACGTTCGTTTGTCTGTTTATTTTTTAAACATTTTAAATATTTCATGGTGAACTCATTAATGTTGGAAATTTTAGACACACTGTGAATGCTTCTTTTATATAACAAAAACCCCTTTCTGCATTGTTCAAGTTCCGTAGCTGCGTGAAATTTATGATTGTAGATGTTTTTTCATACATCTGAACTATTTTTTAAATTAAATTTTACATCTTTTTTTTAAAATACCCCACATTGTTTGGACTAGCTGTCCCATTATAGTTAAAGATTATATTAAACCTTTAGTTTACGTAGTTCTGTTCCATCTACTACTTTCTTCCGATACAATTGCTTTAAAATTTTTGCTTAATTTTTGCTGAATCAACCCCCACATTTAAACTTTTTGCAAACCATTTTTCTTTCCATTTCATGCATGTATAGTATATTGTAAATTTACATGTATGCTAGAAATTGTAGCAATTCCTGATGTGTCATTTGTAATGTTAAAAAGCATATTAGGATTTGTTTGATTAAAATTAAGAATATATGATGGTCAATAAAAAATACATGTACACTTGTAATTTTTCATTTAACGATGTACTTTAAGTCATAATAGAAGCATTTTTACACAGAAATATCTCTAAACACTAATAAAAGGTACTTTTTAGACCTGGAGAAAAATATATCATATAAAGGTGTGCATATTTATTAATTTAATTTTCAACATAGGGTACCTGCCTTATTTCCGCAGGGAAAATATCCAAACACAATAGACTCTTCATGAACAGAAAACACTGTTCTTTACTTACATAGGAAAATAAATGGAGAAAATGAATTCATTTACTTATTCTTGGTCTAATAGAATGCTGAGGATATTTTTTTCTATCTTACTTCTAAGCTTAGATCACTCTAACCGCAAAAAACTATCCTATAAATAGAACTCTGTGCAGTGTTTACAGCTTCCTTAACACGTCTTTATCATCAATAATTTAATTTTCTTAAAAATTTCAAACCGCAAAATAATGCAGATTTGAATTTTGACCTACGAATGTATGTCCACCGCGCAATGCAATGTTTCACATATATTACTACTGAATAAAGCCTCAAATACGAAATCAAGTCCTATGAACCAATATATTTTCCTCAAACCACAAAAATTTGACCCCTCGAAAATATGTGATTTACCAGTACCTCTCATTTTTACCTTACGCCCTTAAAATACAGGGAAATCTTATTTCATATTTTGATACGCCTTTCTGGAAATCAAACGATATAATTTATTGTTTGTCTTTCAAAGTCATCATTTCGTAGGTTCTATGGTCGATACAATGACCTTGTCAGCAAATACAATTTATGATTGAGTCAGATGTTGACTGACGTTTTTCCTACTTATTGTTAGTCCATCATTTATACACTGAATTGACGACGTATTTTTCCGTTTTTTCTCGATCATGAGGAGCAAACGGCGGGAGTAACCGGTCTGCAGGGGATGCTTACTCCTCCATGGCACTTGAAACTATTGTGATTTTTTTATGGACTTTTAAGCTTGAATGCTGTTAGTTATCTCCATATATTTCATTCTTACATATCATGTATAACGTAGTTTAATTATCATATATTAGACTATATAGCAGTTTGAGTAAAACATTTATTGTAGCATTTGTAAAACTTGATTTGATGTGTGAATAATTATCACTTTCACCACAATCCTCTGGTAAGTGTACCTGTATTTTGAGACGTTCCCATAAATATTTCTAGACGATAGATTTTACATGAACAAGACATGCACACTGAAGTTTCATTAGATAGTGTTATATGCATGGGGGTTGGACTTTAGAATATTTTGCATAATACTCACAGGCTGATGGTGGAGTGTTTTTAAGTGATGTAAAGTAGCATCCAGTTGTAAATTTATTAGAAATGTTTTACTGTTCATGTTATTTCATTATCTTATTGTTTATCTGAATTATTGATGCAATACACATTGCAGTTTGACATTGTCATGTAAACAAATGCTGTTTTTGTATTAATAGACGATCTAGCGAGATATTGTTGAACAGACAGTAAGGGACAGCGATACTAAGATGTTGTATGTCAGTTTTTCATTATTATCTACCATATTACGACTGTAATTTACTTACTTATTTCAGCATTATCACATGTGTTGTAAATTGGGCGCCTGCCATCTTTCTTACGAAGAAAATAGTCATGTGACATAAACATTGTCGTTTTACAATTGATACGATCAAAATAACACTGTCCGTGTTCTCAAATATTTATAACTGATACTTAAATGTTATTTTACTGCAGTATTGTCATTTAATTATGTTTTATTTGACGAAATGTTTTGGAACTTGAATGTGTAGCGTAAGACTTATGTGTATGTATTATTGTTCGGTATTACTACGCCGTGGATTGTGTGTGTCCGTTTTATTACAGATTGTTTGTTGAACTTATTTTATTATGTATATCGAATAGAATTTATAGCTCCCACTTTACATGTAGAAAGGACATTTTGAGCGATGTTATTTTCTTTGTTTTACACAAAATGTACGTAAAGTAGTTCTGAGAGGCTCCAGAAAGGACAATTATTCATTGGTTGTTGTGATCACGTGACCATTATAGAAGGTTATATATACGAGCAGCGAACGCCAGTTTCAGCACAAGGATAACAACGATCATATCATATTACGTCATCAATATTACTGACTGTAAATAACTTAGGTATGAGAAAATAATGTAAACTAATACAAATTAAGTAGCGTATAATTTCTCCACCGCACGGACACCGCAATCCACTTTATTTTATTAGGCCAGAGATGTTAAACTAGGACTTAGACTCATACATAGATGTACTGACTGTTTTGTTATATTTCATTGAAGTCTTCATTAAATGAAATATTTGAAACGAGAAATGGAACTTGGTTATGATTTACAAGGATGTGAAGTAAATTATTTAGGGTGTTTAAATACAGGCGCTGGGCTGAGGATCCCCCCCCTTTTATATTGGATGGATGTCATGAGTAGTCCTGATAAAATATAATTAACTGAATTTACACGGGATAGAAACACTATAAGCTGATCAGCATTTGACAGGGTGCTGAGGAAGCTTACAATTTTTGGTGTCAGAAGTGGGATGTCCTGCCATATACGAGGACATCTAGGATACGAACCCGTACTTTAATACCTGTCAATTACTGAAGTAGAGTGGATTGCGGACTGTCGTGTGGTGGAGAATAAAAAATTATTTGTAAATAGCGATGTATATGTGTTCTTGTTACTGTTTTTATAGTTAAAAATGGAGGATGCTACTTTGCCAGATCCTGAAGTATTTATAAATGAACATAGGGAAAATGTTCAGTTAGGCCAAGGGGACGATACAGATGTCTGTGGGAGGAACACTGATAACGAATATAAGAAAATGTTCAGTTAGGCCAAGGGGACGAAACAGATGTCTGTGGGAGGAACACTGATAACGAATATTTAATGGCAAATGAAAATCCTTTGGGAAGAAATGACAGTGACGATGACGACGAAGTAGAACATAATTTCCGTCGGCGATCTGATTATCAGTTAGCTGACGACGCACATAGTGATCACAATCGCATTTCTACACTTATGATAAAACCAGAACCCTACAATGGAAAAGAAAGTTGGGAGGAGTACTTTTCTCACTTTCAAGACTGCGCTGAACTTAACCACTGAGACGACAGGACAAAACTTCTTTTCTTGGCCGCTAGCTTACGTGGACAAGCCAGGACTTTTTACATGAGCCTAACAGCAGAGGATAAATGTACATTCATAATTCTTGTTCAGCGTATGGACCAGAGATTTGGTAGCTCAAAACACAAAAATAGGTGGCTTTCAAAACTGGAAATGCGTAAGCGGATGCCTGGAGAAAGTATTGCAGAGGTTGGAGACGATATAAGGCAATTATCACAAAAAGGTTATAGTAACTTGGACCTTGATGCTCAGGAATCACTGGCCCTGAACCACCTTTACAAAATTATTCCCGTTGAAATGAAATGTCGTTGTATTGATAAGGAGTGCAGCACTGTTGCAGAAGCTGTAGACGTTATTGAGAGATACGAGTCAATAATGGGGGGTGGGGATAAAAAGAAAATAAATGTTAGACATGTGGATCAAGAGCAAGTAGTCAAACAGCTAACTGGAGAGCAAAAATCAAATAATTTGGAACATACAATCAAGTTACTAATCGATAGCTTAGAGAAACTGGAAAGTGCACATAGAATGGAACCTCGGAAGGGCAATAACTCTTGGACTTGCTTCATCTGCAATTCACCAGATCATCTCATGAAGGACTGCCCAGACCGATGGACAAGAGGACAACAAATGACCACGACCTCTAACCTGAATAGGAAACATGGGAGTGGAAACATGAGAGATAACAGATGTCATTAAGTCAGGAGTCGGCACAAGAGGAATGTCTTTCTGTTGGAAATGAACATACTAGGACTGGCTACACAGGTGATATAACTCTCTTACGGGACAATGGATTTTATACAAAAGGAAACATATTTGACAATAGATTTTCTAGTAGATAGTGGATCTACTAGTACTGCATTGATTATTTCATATGGAATTTTTACTAAATTCTCAAAGGAAAGGACATTGTAACAGGAAAACTAGATGACTTGACTTATTTAGTAAAGAGATCTTTGAAACAACCTGCTAAAGCTAATCATCTTGATAGATTGATGCCATATCGAGGCATCAACTTGCAACTCTGGTTCAGGAAGTTCACACCACAAAACTGGATGATGTTGGACAGTAGTATGATGATACCAGATTTTTTTGTTTTATTATATTGACACATGTCTAAGGTGGATGTTGTCCTAGGTGGTGCACCACACTAGGTGAATGTGTAGATAGTAACTGGCCATTGCTATTATTGCACATTAGGACCTCAGTTGTCTAGGGCTTGGCCGGACTGTAGGTGGACCTCAGTTGTCTAGGGCTGGGCCGGACTGTAGGTGGACATCAGTTGTCGAGGGTTAGACGGGACTGATGGGAAAACAGTTGTCTAGGGCTGGGCCGGACTGATACTTCTGTTGGTTTCAATCTACTATTGGAATAAAATTATAAATGGATAATTGATGTGACTTCCTGATTGACTTCCTGATCCTGGGAGGAATCTACAAAAACAATGAAGAATTAGACCTGACTGATTGACTGACTGATTCCCATAGGAAGCAACCTTTATGAACTACATACATTTTATTCTAACAAGAATTTCCAATCTTGTACTAGCTTATGCATAGGGAGCTGTATACTTTATACATGGGATGGATGGTGGATTTTCTTGGTGGAGACGAAGAGATGGAGAAAGAAGTAGCAGAGAGACGAGATGGAGAGATGGAGACAGAAGTAGCAGAGAGACAAGATGAAGAGATGGAGAGAGAAGTAGCTGAAATGGTATCAGATGAGCAGGCAGATGTGTGAGAATTACCGAAAGAAGCGGTCGAGTGCAAGAAGGATAAATATTTCATTGATGATGGAAGCAAAAAGCTAGCAGAACCAGAAGATTTTGATAAAGACTGTAAATTCAGGAGAATTTGACTTTTTAAGTGGTGGGGAAGTGTTATATGCATGGGGGTTGGACTTTAGAATATTTTGCATAATACTCACAGGCTGATGGTGGAGTGTTTTTAAGTGATGTAAAGTAGCATCCAGTTGTAAATTTATTAGAAATGTTTTACTGTTCATGTTATTTCATTATCTTATTGTTTATCTGAATTATTGATGCAATACACATTGCAGTTTGACATTGTCATGTAAACAAATGCTGTTTTTGTATTAATAGACGATCTAGCGAGATATTGTTGAACAGACAGTAAGGGACAGCGATACTAAGATGTTGTATGTCAGTTTTTCATCATTATCTACCATATTACGACTGTAATTTACTTACTTATTTCAGCATTATCACATGTGTTGTAAATTGGGCGCCTGCCATCTTTCTTACGAAGAAAATAGTCATGTGACATAAACATTGTCGTTTTACAATTGATACGATCAAAATAACACTGTCCGTGTTCTCAAATATTTATAACTGATACTTAAATGTTATTTTACTGCAGTATTGTCATTTAATTATGTTTTATTTGACGAAATGTTTTGGAACTTGAATGTGTAGCGTAAGACTTATGTGTATGTATTATTGTTCGGTATTACTACGCCGTGGATTGTGTGTGTCCGTTTTATTACAAATTGTTTGTTGAACTTATTTTATTATGTATATCAAATAGAATTTATAGCTCCCACTTTACATGTAGAAAGGACATTTTGAGCGATGTTATTTTCTTTGTTTTACACAAAATGTACGTAAAGTAGTTCTGAGAGGCTCCAGAAAGGACAATTATTCATTGGTTGTTGTGATCACGTGACCATTATAGAAGGTTATATATAAGAGCAGCGAACGCCAGTTTCAGCACAAGGATAACAACGATCATATCATATTACGTCATCAATATTACTGACTGTAAATAACTTAGGTATGAGAAAATAATGTAAACTAATACAAATTAAGTAGCGTATAATTTCTCCACCGCACGGACACCGCAATCCACTTTATTTTATTAGGCCAGAGATGTTAAACTAGGACTTAGACTCATACATAGATGTACTGACTGTTTTGTTATTTTTCATTGAAGTCTTCATTAAATGAAATATTTGAAACGAGAAATGGAACTTGGTTATGATTTACAAGGATGTGAGGTAAATTATTTAGGGTGTTTAAATACATGCGCTGGGCTGAGGATGCCCCCCCCCCTTTTATATTGGACGGATGTCATGAGTAGTCCTGATAAAATATATTTAACTGAATTTACACGGGATGGAAACACTGTAAGCTGTTGGCATTTGACAGGGTGCTGAGGAAGCTTACAACATATATATTCAAGATTTTTTATTTTGCAGTTATTACATAACAAAACCCCATTCGGCTATCTTAAATCTAGTTTTGTAAATGCAACATTGCATGCCTTTTTCACCTGCAAATTGGGTTCATATATCTCTGAGTTGATTCGATACCGATGAACATGGTTTATGTATGAAAATATTCTAAAACGAGGTAAGTTATTGTCGAACACAATGATGAAAAAGAAATATCAGCAGTCTCATTTAAAGTCATCGATACGTCCTTTTCAACAAATACAATGTATCTAATGGTGACTGACGTTTTTCATACTAATTATTATGCCATTATTTTCACGCTGGATTGTCGACGATATTTCCGTTATTTCCCGATTATGACAGAGAGCACAGTGCGGGTGTGACCGGTCGGCAAGGGATGCTCACTCCTCCAAGGCACCTGATCCCACATCTGATGTTTTAGAGGTCCGTGTTTGCCCTGCTCCAAAATTTGTATTATTTAATGGATTTATGAGTTTGAATACTGTACGTTATATGCCATGCATGTCGTATGGAAACTATTGTGTCATGATTTATTCTATTAATGTATCGTGATTGTGTCCTGTTTACATTGCGTAGGTAATGGTACGTTTAACCATGTAAACCGGATTCCATGTGTGAAATCAAAATAGACAAAAAACATATATCTTATGAATGAGATAAAGAAATTAGGGAGCTATCTTATCAAAATGAATTATTTAACAGGGGATTAATCTTATTAAAATTCACTATTTAACAAGGTTTTTCTTATAAGGTTTTCAATATTTCATCCTGAAGATTACTTTGCTGAATTTATAAATTACTCGAATTGATTTTCTTGTTCAATATTTAGATAAACGATCGATTTGCGTAAAGTAGCCCTAGGGTTTTATTCCAGCTGAAAATTCATTTGCATCGAACTAAAGTGTTAATAGTTCGTTTTGTGTAATCGTTGGGTAAAAATTAAAACGTAACAATACCCTTACACTTGACAACGAGAATATTCCTAGCTCTAGAGGCTGATACAAACCTTTGAAACAAAAAAAAAATAGCAAAAAATATATATTTTAAGTAGATATACCTTAAACGTTAAAAGTTTTGAAAAATGTCATTTCATTTTTTATTCAAAATTTTCAGAGAAAAAAAATCACAAAACTGAGGTTTTTTTAGTGTGTTCCTCCTCGCATTATGTTAAATCTGTTATGAAACACAGAAAAAATTTGAAATCTTTCAAACAAAATATCTAAGCGCCTTGTTCCCCCTTCAGTCCTTTCTCTCCGATGTCGCCCATCATTCCTTTAGCGTTTTGATCGCCTTTTGTCCCCTTCTCTCCCTTCTGTCCTTTAAGTGCTCCAGCATCCCCCTTGCTCCCGTTAGGTCCTTGAGCTCCCTGTCCTCCTGTTGTTCCCTGTTCTCCTTTACTTCCAGGTTCGCCTTTAGCTCCTTTGTTCGCGGACTCCCCTTTTTGACCTATATTACCCGGGTCACCTGCTGCTCCGGTGCCTCCAGCCTGTCCTGTGTCGCCCTTTTGACCTTTACTTCCGACTGTTCCTGTGTCCCCCGTGTTTCCTTTAATCCCTGTATCGCCCTGGTCTCCTTTATTTCCTTTATCGCCGTTAGCTCCAGCACTGCCTTGGGCCCCGGTGTCGCCTACAGTTCCTTGGTTTCCCTTTACTCCTTTCTGTCCGGCATCTCCAGGTTCACCCTTGAGGCTTAGACCTGCGGTAAAATTATCTTTTTATAATTCAATTCAATGTGCTTTACTAGTATTTATAGACATATTAATATACACATATAAACATATAATCTTTATTGGCAGTTGTAATAACTTTTATACAGAAAAAAAAATCAGAGAAAAGGAAATTCTTCGTATTCTTCAAGGGTAATGGAAATAGGATTTCGTTTTGGAAATAAATACAAAGAAGTGACACGTTCCTATCCCATTTGATTAAACACTGATTATGGTTAAAATGAGCATTACCCTTCAGAAGAAAAGAAATTCAACCAAATAGGAAGCAGAAAAAATATTACATATCTACATTTATTTGTATTTTAAAAACTTCTTTGAAAGGATAATTGAATTAAAGAAAAGGATTTAAAAGGATTGTTGAATATTTTTATAATCCTTATTTTATAGTGATTATGATTTAACTTTATAATAATGTACAGAGTGAAGATAACAAACATTGATCGATCTAAAAATAATCTATAACTATACGGAAATGTAAAGAAACACGGAAATGTAGAGAGGCATAAAACACGGACCTCTGGAAACTCCCGAGGTTGGATCAGTCACTCAGGAGGTGCAAGCATCCCCTGTTTACAATTCACACTTGCTGTGAGTCTTATGTATTGACCATGGATATCGGACTTTCCTTAGTCAATTCCAATTCAGTATAAAAGTTGTCACAAAATATGAAATATATCGGCCAAAATACGACATCAACTTATCAATGAGCAGTATTCCTCGCTTTAAAAAGATATCGAACTCAGAGCAAGCTCTTGAGAATTAAGCGAATGTATTAGGAGACATAAACATCATAAGCATAGTGGAATAACCGATGAAAGAAGGTTTTTAATTGAATATTAACAAAGTTTTATAGTTATCTTTTATTCTTTGAATTTTAATTGATTACACATTCTGACTTTTTAACAACATATCATTCATTTTTATTTTCCCTTCACTCTGATTGAATAGACTAGACCGATTCGAAATTAAATTAAATATGCTACTTCTTTATTATTTTTCATATTGTTTTTTACATTACCTTTAAGTAAATTTAAGGCATCGACACTAATAACATCAAATTTCTTTTTCAAGAAATTATATTTCCTGATCTCCCAACTTCTGGCATAGTATCCAAGGATAGTTGGCAATCCACAGACAACCAGTGTTGCTACAAGCCAAGTCCTCATAGTGTAACACAGCTGAGGAAATAAAAAGGTGCAAGAAAGTTATAATGTACCATGCAAGCGTTGTTAATTTTTTGATGGTATTTGTTTTATTTTTTCTATTGTTAACTTAACAGCTGAAACCAGAATCATTGGAAAAATTGACCTCTCTCTCTCCCTCCCCCTCTCTCTCTCTCCCTCTCTCTATCTCTCTCTCTCTCTCCAAACTTACCTCTCATATGCTTACAAAGAAAATAAAAAATGATAGTAGATGAAGCCGACTTAAATGCTTAAGTTTGTAATAGAATTTATATTATAACATTAAACAAGTTATATAATAGTTAACTACAGTCATTCAGTATTAGAATAGACAGTGCGTGCAATGACTCTATGTCGGAACCTGTATTTCATCCAAAATCGAGGAGAAACAAGGATAGTGGCATCCTATATTCATGTACATATTAGTCATTAAGTGATCAATACGGAAACACGCTTCGTGATACACTGACGTTTGAGCTTATTTCTTAAGGATTTTGAAAGTGGAAATCTTAAAGTCATCGACATATGATTAATTTTAAAGATTTGTACATTATTTGGACTTATCGTTTTATTGGGTGTCAGGGTTTACAGTTACAGTTGCAGGGTCATGTGGACTTCAAACATTCAGCTTCAAAATGGGTGTAAGAGACATGGACTATTATTGAGATAATAAACAGTATTGAGGCTCTAAAGTTCTTCGAAGAATACAAATTTGCAGCAGAGAAGTCACGAACCTCAACATCATTAACAGTGGGATAAGGTGCAATGGAGAACGTACTTGTAAAATGTTTGAAACGTTAATTGTGTTTTATTGTTTTGCCAATGAAGAAAAAAATACTTCAAACATAAACTGTTCCTAGTGTATTGAATTTTATTTCATTTCCTCTTATTTCCTTTAGCAGTCATTTCATTGAAAAGGCTCTGAATATGGTTATCAGGATGATGCAAGAAATACAAATAATAAAGAATTCAATAAATAGGAGTACTAGTAGTGTGCCAATTTCACTTTACCCGATCTCTGCACTCGAGCTATTATGTTAATGCTCACTCCTCCATGGCACCTGATTTCATCTCTGATGTTTCGGAGGTCCGTGTTTGCTCTGCTCCCATTTTGTTTTGTTTAATGAACTTTTGAGCTTGAATACAGGTCGTTATCTCTATATATTTCATCTCTTAAAATTTCGGATACGTAATAAATATTTATCATATAATTACGATTTTTATTGTCAAGTGGTCTTTCAGAGAGAGAAGCAGTATAGTAAAATATTTGATATTAAATGAAATGTTTTCTAATTTTGATTCATTTTGCAAAATACATGTCAGCTTTGAAAACATTTGCTTTTCAAAGGAAATAAATTATATAATGTCATTTTGCATGTTAACTGATTTACATGACAAAACTTCGCATGTTAAGTCAACATACTATAATACATATAATGTCAAAATGCTATTACTAGAGTAAATTATATTGACATGGAAACTAAATTGGCTAATTATTAATTTAACATAAACACAGTGAAATATAAGGATCATTTTAAAGAAAAGATGTGTCGTACTTGGTTTTTCATATACAGTGGCGCCTCATTTATCTGGTTACTAGTCAATTTGTCCGGATATGTGAAGCGTCCGGATATCTGAATTACCATTTAAGCAAGATACAATGACATTAAAAAATTCTGTTCCAATTAAAATCGTCTGGATACTGAAGCATCCGGATATCTGAAAGTTCACTGTAATTCGAAAATTGCAATTTATTTATGCCAACATGCAAGGTAATTTTGCTAACACATTCCTAATAATTAATCATTTTGCTTCTTACATATGAATCTTAAAGAAGAAGGATCTTTAAAAATGTTTAAAATCTGTAGGGTGGATTGATTAAAAAAAAGCATGTTTGCAAAATAAAAAAATAAACCAGCCCCATTTTCCATTTTCCCTACTTCTAAAACTTAACTTTTAAAAGTCATTTCAAGAACACGAAAAAAATAAAATCCTTAAAATATAAAAATCATTAATGGGTCTTTTGATGGGCAACTACTTAACCTGCTGAAAGATCATGTCCACTTCTCAAATTCCCCAGTTCCGCTATTTGTGCCCTAATTTTAGTTTTGTTCATGTGTGTTTTAAACGAATGCTCTTTGTTATCTTAATGTATTTTCATTTGCTTAAGTTTACCAAATTACTTTATTTAATTGGAACTTAAAACTGCAAAACCTCAAGACGGTTTTATGATTTCAATTTACATTAAGATATTGTTTTAGTATACTATGACCCTAAACATACTGATATGCTAGTTAAATATATCTGCACACAGCTCAACTTAGACCTGCTAGTGTGCAACCTTAATTAGTTGATATACAAGGGTTGTCCAAAATTTCCGTAGACTGAGATCACATCTATCGCAGAAATCAACTTACATAATTTTATGAATTTGAAAAAAAAAATTGTTTACAGCAGATTATTTACAAAATTTTAAATACGATTATTTCATAAAGGTACGAAAAATGATTTTAATGTTACTGTATTCTTTCTCCGACGCAATTTCCGATGTGAATATGTACGCAAAATTTTCCCTTACTGAATTAATGCACTAATTATCAGAAAACAATTTCGACTTTAAAAAGATGTTATAAATATAAAATATGATAAACGTATGACATAATACACATTAAAATATACCCAAAAAAGTTTAAAATACATCAATAGTCTCGTTTAAAGTCATCATTTTGTAACTTCATTGGTCAATACAATGACCAAGTGACCAAATACGTCAAATGATGTGTTATGTTTTTTATACTAATTTTTTATTTACTAACTGAATCGTCGATGGACTTTTCCATTATTCCGAAAACATGGACAAGGAGCACACGGCGGGTGTGACCGGTCAGCAGGGGATGCTCACTCCTCCATGGCACTTAATCCCACCTCTCATGTTTTGAAGGTCCGTCTTTGTTCTGTTCCTATTTTGAATTGTTTAATGGGCGTTTGAGCTTGAATACTGTTTGTTATTTCATTATATTCCATGCATCATTAATAATTCATAAACGTTTCTTGTATCTCTGTAGGATTTTGTCCATAATTCAAAGTTCCTTATTATGTAGTAATATCCAGCTTTCACCTGTATTTGGAGTTTACATCTCCCATCGAATTCAATATTCAAGAACAGGTTCCAAGTACGTTCAGGTTTAAAACTGAGGCAAGGTACTTACAGATAAGTTGATGCTACAAGGATTTCAACAATCTCTTTTAAAGTCAGCATTTCGTCAATTCTATGGTCACTTTCATGAGCAGCGGTGACTATTCATCCGGGAACCTTAATCATCCAAGGCACCTGATTCCACATCTGACATTTCCAATGATTTGTGTTTTATACCATCCTGAGATGCATTGTATAGATTTTTGGAGATTGATCACTGTAGTTAATCTTCACCTTTAACGTAACACAAAATATATATTTTTGGAAACTTGTATATTGGTAATGAAGTTGCGTGTTGATATATTGATACTGCTTGCTGGATTCATCGGTAGTTTAGGATAGAAGCGTGTTCCAAATTGTATACACTATTTTGTTGTTGTTTTTTCCACAATAAATTTATTTTTATATTTAAATTAATTTCTTTCCTTTTTTAAGACAAAAATGCAAAAACCATCTAGGTTAATCATATCTGTATAGTTTCATTTATTTTTTTTTAATGTATCGTCATGATTATCTAACATAATTAACATTATGGATATTGTTCTCAACATTTATCTTATATTTTATCATTAATTTATGTTCAACTTTATACTATTTTATAAATGCTGGTCAATGTCGTAATAAGAAAAAGTAGACATGTTAACATTGCATTTCACGGGTCTTCCACCAAGAGGAAAAGCATGTATCAATAGAATAATACACTATGTATAAATATGAGCAATATGGCTGAGTCTTAAGCATTATTGAAAAACAATATCTTCCTTTGAATAACTTAATAAATGAAAATACCACTAAGAAACCCTTGAAAAATACATTTCTTTGGTTTTCTCTCTTTTCCTATAGAAATCGACCAAAAATACCCAGGAAGAATACGTCTCTTTTTACTTTTCCTTGTTTTCCTACAGAAACTGATCAGGAAAATAACAAGGAAAGAAACAAATATGTGTTTTCTTCCTCGTTAGCACGTTCACTTTTATACTTTTCAAGACCAGTGAATGTCGTCATAGATTTAATCCAATCACTAATGTTAAATTCTACTGACGGTTGAAAACAGATATTGTACAGATCGAAAGGGTGAATAAAGTTTAACCGAAACACAACTTTTGGACAGTTCTGTATCTTTTCCCCCAACAACTGATCTGAACAGTGGTATGTGAAGCAGACTATAATGTTTATCGCTCGTATATAATGCGGCATGAGTCACGAATTCCTGATAACAAAGGTATTAAGTTAACGTCCGCAATCCCTGATCGATTGCTGGTAACATTTAAAGCAGACGAATTCTTTTTGCCCTCTCTTTAGTAATGTTTTTTTTTCGAAGCCATAATTGTGTGCGCAATAGCTGTGGGTATTTAATCAAACAAGTTTTTATTTATTGTTAATCTTCATCAGTCGTTGAATATTAGCATGTTCTAAAGCACGATTGCAGGAAACGGAAATATCTTTAACATTTGCAATGGGTTTGGTTTCATTAAGTAAACTAAAAGGAACACAACTCTTTAACACATACATGACGCTTTGGAATCGTCAAAATTAATCCGTGATCCTACAATACACTGACTAGAGATCATACACAGTGTATAGCCCTAGGGAAAAAAATTTGATACCTTTCAAATGGGATTCAATATACTTTGTACAGTTCTGTATATCAATTTCGGACTGAAATATAAATTGTCGATTTGATAAAATAAAAAATAAAAGTTTTGTCATCAAATGTTTTGGATTTCCTTAAAGAAAAAAAATAACTAGATCATGTCTGCCATTAAGAGATTTATTTTATTTCTGTACTATTCTATTTATGGTTTGACACACCCGGTATTTAAGAATTTATATATCATGTTTTTATTACGTAATATAAGAATAAAAAGAATATCAAAAGATGGAGAAAGTAAACAGTGATAGATCTAATTAAAAATTCAAGCAATTCAAATCTGTTAACATGACATAAAACACACCCCTCAAGAAATCACTGAGATGGGATCAGATGCCGAGGAGAGGTAAGTATCTCCTAATATTATCTGGTCACACTCACCGTGAGCTATATAAATTGATCAGGTAGACTGACTATTCCTTAATCAAATTTGATATAAAAACAAAATGTTTATAAATGGTATAAAAGACATTTTTGATACACAATGAGAACAGAATTTATTTGAAAATTTCTTAATATCTAATTTTTAACGTATTTTTTATAAAACGTACGGAAGCCCATTTAGGACCTATCAAAAAATATTTTTGAATTCGTTATAACGATTTTTAGAATTCGTTATTACGAATTTAATTTGTTTTAACAGATTCATTGAATTCGTTATAACAAATTTAATTTGTTATAACAGATTCATTGAATTCGTAATAACGAAATCTGTTATTAGATTTGTCGTTATAACGAATTTAATTCATTGAATTCGTTATAACGAATTTAATCTGTTATTACAGATTTGTTGAATTCGTTATAACCAAATTCTTGAATTGGTTATAACGAATTCAACAAATCTGTAATAACAGATTAAATTCGTTATAACGAATTCAATAAATCTGTAATAACAAATTAAATTCGTTATAACGAATTCAATAAATTTGTAATAACAAATTAAATTCGTTATAACGAATTCAAATAATCTGTTATAACAAATTAAATTCGTTATAACGAATTCAATGAATCTGTCATATCAAACTAAATTCGTTATAACGAATTCTAAAAATCGTTCTAACGAATTCAAAAATATTTTTGATAGGTCCTAAATGGGTTTTTACGGAAGCCCATTTAGGACCTATCAAAAAATATTTTTGAATTCGTTATAACGATTTTTTAGAATTCGTTATAACGAATTTAATTGTTATAACAGATTTTTGGAATCAGTTATAACGATTTTAAATTTATTGAATTCGTTATAACGAATTTAATTTGTTAAATCATTGAATTCGTTTTAACGAATTTAAATTACAGATTCTTAAATATAACGAATTTAATTTGTTATTACGAATTCAATAAATCTGTAATAATTCGTTATAACCAATTCAAGAATTTGGTTATAACGAATTCAAAAAATCTGTAATAACATATTAAATTCGTTATAACGAATTCAACAAATCTGTAATAACAGATTAAATAAGAACAAATTTAAATTCGATTAAATTATAACGAATTCAAAAAATCTGTAATAACAGATTAAATTAGTTATAACAAATTAAATTCTTTATAACGAATTCAATGAATCTGTTATAACAAATTAAATTCGTTATAACGAATTTAATTAATCTGTTATAACAAATTAAATTCGTTATAACGAATTCTAAAAATCGTTATAACGAATTCAAAAATATTTTTTGATAGGTCCTAAATGGGCTTCCGTAAAAACGTCCTCACAAAGGGATCATTTGAAAAGGTAAATATAAACAATGTACGGAAGCCCATTTAGGACCTATCGAAAAATATTTTTGACGATAAAACGAATTGTCGAATTTGTTATAACGAATTTAATTCGCTATAACAATTTCTTTGAATTTGTTATAATGAATTTAATCTGTTATAACAATTTTGTTGATTTCGTTATAACGAATTAAAAAATTGTTAATACGATTTAAACTCGTTTTAACAGATTCTAAAACTTGTTATAACGAATTGAAATCGTTTAAACGAATTCAATAATTTGTTAAAACGAATTAAATTCTTTAAAACGAATTCGACAAATCGTTATATCGAATTCATATATACATTTCTATAAGTCTTGATTATTGAATTTGATTAAACGAATTTAATTCGTTATAACAAACTTTGGAATTTCCTTAAACAAATTTAATTTGTTATAACAAACTTTAGAATTTGTTTAAACGAATTTAATTCGTTAAAACAAATTAAAGAATTCGTTATAATGAATTCAACAAATTTGTTAAAACAAATTAAAATCGTTAAAACAAATTCAAAGAAATTGTTATAATGAATTAAATTCGATATAACAAATTCGATAATTCGTAATATCAAATTTCAAAAATATTTTTATAGGTCCTAAATTGGCTACCGTAACAATGTCATATTTGTCAAATTTTTTAAAAGTAAAATAATTCCGTCCGTTATTCTTCTGATTTAATTGACGTCACTGTGCGAAAAGTGAAGCACTGATAGTATGTTTATCTTAAGGTAGGATTCTTCTCACACAAAACTTTATTTCCTGTATTTAAAAATTAATGAAATTTTCACAGAATCAAAAAGACAATATTACTAAGTGATGGTATCATTTAGATTAGTTTTGACCGTTTTATATTAGAGTCAAGGTCTGGTCAAGGTGATTATCTTTTCCCTTGACATTAAGAATAAAAATGACTGCATCCAGTTAAGCGATAATGTCTTCTATTTCAAAAGATTAAATGTTTTTCATTTTGCATAAAAAAAAAAATATTACCATATAGGGTCTATAAGATGATATTATCAAATTGACACAAATAGTTTAACACAAATTGATTTTGACTAATCCGGATTTTCTCTATTTTTCTAAAATGTTTAGGATATTTAAGTTATTTTTATATGCGCCCTATATTTAAACTTTTCTTATTTTCACATATGGTAGAGAAGTCATATAGAGATACAAAATGATACAAAAACAAAAAGCTTTGACCGTTTACTAAAAGAGTAAAAACACTTTCTACGGATTTTTGGTTCATATCCGTACTTAGATTGGAAACTTTTAAAAGCCAACATAATTGTAGTTTGTTTGGAAAATCATATTTATTTGACATATTTTAAAACTTAAGTCCCTTATTATTAATTCAGCTAACATTTGAAAAATTCCTCAAGTCTTTGATTGTGTAAAAATTTTAAATAAATTCGTTGTTCTATGATAATTTTGAGAGGCAGAAAAGAGGAAAGAAAAATATGGTCTTTTAAATCCCTTTCACCTAAATACATGTATATAAGACATATAATTATATTAGCAAATATACATTGAATATTTCATCTACTCAGAAACCAGAGAAGAATCCTACCTTAAGCATTGATTATAAATACTTTGATTGAAATGGTGACAATTCTTTGTTTGACGTCATTAAATATGATAACCATGCGTTTTATTTCGTCGATTAAGTGGCAACATTTTCAATCATTGATATTTAAGGTATTCCGACCCTCAGGTTTTGAAAATCAGGCGTTGAGTATTGAAAAAATTCACAAAATGTCTCTGAACTCTCAAAGTAATATGTATTAACCCACAGTTATTCATGAAACTTTTTCATTAAAGTTAATCATATCATATAGAGAAAATAAGTAAATCTCAACTACCTATTCAAGAAATGCGAATAAAATCCCATAGTATGTATTTTTTAATTCAAAAATTGACCAAGAAATACATTTTCGGAATGAAAATCGTAGTTATCATAGTCCTCCATGCTTTTGAAGAAAATTGCATGCTTTTTATATTTTTTACTTCCATCATTTTATAATGCATAGTGTATGAAGTGTTTCATGTAATAGCAAAAACACTATAAATCACTTCTAATGTAAAGGTACTTCGATCCTCAGGCAGCAAGGAAAACTCTTTAATTCATAAATTAATTCAAAAAGTCTCAAAATGAAGCTTGAAAATTGAATCTTTTCATGCAACAACTTTCATTTATACCTTTCAATGTGCTTTAAGGTTCTTTGAAGTTCTCAGAAAGGTCTTATAAAAAGTTGAAATTTTTACCCCATAAAATCGTTTTAAAATTATATATTTAACAAAGAAATAAAGGTTCATTTCATCTAACCATAGACACCAATGTTTCTTAACATGATATGAAATTAGCAGAAGTGAAGTATGATGTTTTGCAATGATAGGAAAATCTTTATACACTATGCATTGTAAGATGATCGAAGTAAATAGAAGAAACTACAGCACCTATATGTATAAAGATTGTGCAATTTCTTCAAAGGCCTGGATACCTATGATTTTTTTTTTCTAAAATGTGTTTGTTGATCTAACTTGACTTGGAAAAATGCATACTAGTATATAGTAGGTATTTTTATTCGCATTTCCTAAAAATTCATTTTAGATTTACTTGTTTTCCCTATATAATATGATTAACGTTAAAGATGAAGTTTGAAGAATTATAGTGGATAAAAACAAATTACTTTCAGAATTCAGTGACATTTTTGTGAGCATTTTAAATTAATCAATGCCTGATTTTCAGAACCTGAGGATCGTAGTACCTTAAAACATTTTAATAAATATCGGTACTTAAGGCCAGATTAAAAGAACTTCGACTTATTTGAATTTGTAATTTTAAATACTTTTATGCGGTGAAAATGTCAACTTTTTTTAAATACCATTTCTATGAACCTCAAAGGGCCTTGAATTACATTGAGAGGCATAAAATGCAAATGCATCTTACAATTCAATTTTGATCAACAAATACAATTGAGAAGAAAAAAATCATAGGTATCCAGGCTTTTGACATTGCACAATTTTTATACATATAAGGTACTTTAGTGTCTTTATTTACTTTGATCATTTTACAATGTTTAGTGTATAAAGATTTTCGTATCATTGCAAAACACCATAAATCAATTCTTTTTACATACTGTACAGCAGGAAATTAACTCGCGGAGTTAATATTCGCTATATTCGCGGAAAAAGAAATTCCGCGAATTCAACATATAGTGAATAATTCTTGAACAGATTTATAAGGGTAAACTGAAATTTTATTATCATCTGTGATTAGATGTAGACCGTCATTATAATTATTAGAGTGTATACAAACACGTAGTAGTTGGTGTTTTGTAAAGCTTATTAATTGTTAAATTAATTTCTATAGCTAACGATTACGGTAGTTTGCCATCTAGTAGACGTGCAATGTAATTATTCAATTAACAAGCTTGTATAATTTCACGTACCCGTGTGTATCACTCAGTCATTACCTTTAATCAAGGCACTTGCGAAGTAAACAGGGTAATTATAAAGACAATGAATTAATTTCAATTATATGATTAAAAGTTCAACAATTTGACTACTATATATTTTTTTATTTGGCCTCGGAAATAAAAAATATTCTGAATGCGTAACATTATTTTGACTTCAAATCGGGATCAGTCCGGTGTTTCGTTATTATTTAATCGGGCTTAAAATTGACTTGCCTCTCCTGTCTGATATGCGCGATATACAAGAACAGACTTCCGTAAGATAGAGACTGAAAATAAAGGTTCACACTATATATACCTAAAGAAAATTGCTTGCAAGTACTATTTAAAAAATCTATGGGTTTTTTTTTCCTTTCCGCGAATTCAAACGACCGCGATTTGCTGAAAATTGAACAAATCGCGATCTTTTCCGGCCGCGATTTTAACCTGCTATACAGTATCATGTTAATAAACATTGGTATCTATGTTTACATTTAAAGAGTTTTTATAGGACCTTTCTGAGAACTTCAAAGAACCTTGAAGCACTTTAAGAGGAACAAAATAAAAATATTTGCATGAAAAGATTTCAATTTCAAGCTTCATTTTTTATTTTTTTTTTTAATCAAATTCTAATGTAAAGAGTTATTCTTCCTGGCTGAGGATCGGATATCCTTAATAAATCTGAATATGTTTTTTAAATTTTTTATTTTCGGAAGATATACGAAGGAGGTTCAATAAATAATGTCATCGGTGCTCAGAAAGAAACAAAAACGCTTTTCTATGATTTAGTCTTAATGATTAAACTAAAATATTCTCTTTGAATGAAAACAAATGTCCGCAACATTTTTCTTCAATTTCTCATTGTTTTTAGAACACATTTTTGAGTATGACCCTTCGCATACTGGAATATGGCAGATCCTATGATTTCCTGTACTTGTTTTTTCTTTCTAAAAGGTGGTTTTTTTTTTCAAGTTATGGAAATGAAACAAGTCAGACGTTGAAAGTGCTGGCCAATATTGTTAGTGTGCAAAACATTTACTTTCTTTTTATCCCCAGAACTCCTTTACTCTTCGTAGCCTGTGGGTTTAGACGCTGTCATGAAGAAATTTAATGTAGTGAATTCCTCATTCTGGCTCCTTCCTCTCATAAACCTTTTACTTTTTTGCAAACATTTTGCTTTCTAGACTCTCTCAGAAATTGAAATTACTTCCCCAATAAGAACTTGAACAACAAGATCACTAATATTTAAGAAAATAGCATATAAATCTGTTTTATGCTCTTCCAATTCTTTGCTCTTTTCGGCCCTTTGCTGTTTTGTCAAGTGTATCTCATTGTACATTTATTTTAAAGGTTTAAAGCAAAATGGATTCAAGTTTCATTATTATCTGTTTGAATTTCAGACAAACATGGATAAGTACAATTTTTTATTTTTTTAAATAATTGTTAAGATATTCCTACACGCTGTCGTTTTCACTCATTTTTCAAAATATTGGATGACCTTTGAGTATTAAACTTTCTACTATCACACCCCTACTAATGTTATTGTGATTCAAATTCAAGCCACGTGGTTTAGGTTGACCCATTCAAAGGTTACAAGGTAGAACCGGTTTTATAAATACAATTGGCAATAAACAGGAAAATGCTATAGTCCGTTTATTTTGAAAACATGTCCTGTAAAAATGTGTTTCCAGATCTTTCTGAAAGATTTTCATGTTTCGGTAGGTAAGGGAGGGGGGTCAAAACAATATACTTTATCTTTGCTTTTGTGATAATTTACGGCAAAAATTGGAGCTCTGTAGAGACAATTTCCCCAAAATAGCCCGATTCCATGGTAGAAAAAAATGTGTTTACAATATCATTTACACTGACAAACCTTTGTATGCCTTATATGGCTATTGTTATCAATGCGCACGACAAATCTTACCACGCACCAACTGACCAATCGTTGAATGAATTTCAACGTTTACGCTATCTATACAGGTCTTTATTTTACTTCAAACACGTGGTTCAGGTCAATGTATGGGCCGCAAAAAAATGTTTATATGAAAAAATTCAAAGATAAGAAAATAATGAAAGATGGCGTTTTTAATTTGTTGTTAACTAGAAAATATGTATGTAATAAAATTTAATGTAGTTTGTGTCAAGTTCAGAACACCAGGCTAAGGAAACCGAGCAGCATCTTCTGAGCATTTAAACGGACAATACCCGTGATCACAAGTGTTTTTGGCCAGGGAATCCACCTAACAATTGTATTCACCGATATTACAACAAAGGAATCAATACAGACTCAAATCGCCTTGTAGTATGACTTAGAAATCAAAGTACTGAAAGTACTGGGAAGCGGTTAGCTTGCTTGCTTTGAAATTGGCATGGGGAAATAATAGGCAGAAAATGTGCAGGTGTGGATAAATTTCACTGACGAAGATTACTTTGTTTCAAATTTTAGTGCAATATGACTTTGAAAAATTTGAAATTAATTTCCTGTTCGTACGACGACGCTTAAGAAATGAACAAAGATTCTGCAGTGATTGAAAGACTGAAACTATTGCTGTTCCATCAGGAGTACAAAGTCCATCTTCTCCTCTACTATGTGAATCAAAAACAAAGTAGCGACCAGTTTAAGAATATAGCAACTGCTGCAGAATGGAAAATGATGATGCATGCATTTTTACGCCTGGACATTGCAAAAACTGAATTCCAGTGGGATTCCTAGCCCATCTATGCCACCTTCAATTGACATGCATGCAAAACATGGTTTCATTTTCCTGAATGTAAAACAATTACACTCATAAATAATAAAATCAGTTAATTCTTCATGCAATAGACCATTAACTTGATCTTCTGTGTGCACATTTCTGTACAGTGTGTCACCCCTCATCAATGTGGTATTCATGTCATGTGTACTTAAATCAACAATACTCTTTAGCAAGGTTCTCACCATGAATGTTATGCAATTTGTAATTAACACACTGCCTTCCTCTTGAACTAAAAGAAAACCTATCATCACCTTGACAAAAATCTGCACATACAAACTTATTCATTGCTTAAGGTAAATAAGCCACAACTACGAGTAATTGCTTGCTGATCAAAGTTTTGTTTTGAAGACTTGCATATATATGAGGATATTAATACAAAGAACACGTCACATAAATTTTCAGCAAATATGTAAATGGTAATATAAATAAAGTAGTTTGTGGCACATGTATATGAGGACAATTACAATGATTGTTCATCATGCTAGTTCAAGATTACGAGTGCTATTTTCTGCAAATGTTCAATTATTCAGTTGATGAGCGTGTTTTTTCTTCTTCATAACATTGAATGATTCCATACTCAAAGATGCCTCAAAATATGCTTTAAGAAATCTCAATACAAATGTACATGTATTATGAAAATTCATCATGTTCATGTAAACATTCTCATGAAATTATCACATTTTATATATTTTCAGCCAACCTTTTCTTGAGTTGATACCAACTAATGGTTTTCAAAATAAGCTCGATAGTTCTCATAAACATTTTCATGAATCTTATAATCATTCTCAGAAGTTATCGTAAATATTCTCAGTAGATCTTTAAAAAGAAATAGTCTCAGAAGTTCTCAGTAGGTCTCATAAATATTCTCAGTTTTTCTCATAAATATTCTCAGTAGTTCTCGTAGATATTCTCAGTTGTTCACCAGTATTCTCAGCTGTTTTCATAAGTATTCTGGATAGTTCTAATAAATATGCTCAGCAGTACCCATTCAGATTTCTTTTTTTTTAAATAGTCCATCTCTTTGCTGTGAAATTGCAACTGATGACCCTGAATCAAAGTACTATTTATAGATATTGGGCCAATGATGAAGGTTAGCAAATTAGAACTAATGAAGATAAATACAGTTTAATTACATGATATTTCAGTAAAGAAATTGTACACAATTTTTTGTTGTGGAGCAAGCTACATGAAATTTTTTTTCAATAGGCCTTGTTCTTTGTCACTATTAAATTTTCTCAAAATTTCTCAAAATATGCCTAACTAAATTCTTCGATAAAATGATAAATATCTAGCAAAAGGTGAGGCAGTTTTTGCGGGGTCGGGAATTAAATGTGAACTTTTCAGAGAGAAGGAACCAATAAAACACAGCCCGTCTTTGCGACAATTAATACAAAAATATAATAAACAAAATATAACACTGCAATCACTGATTTGATAAGAATATGTTCAATTATATATGTTCAGTCCTACGATATTACTTATGTCTACTTGTACTTGGAGTATGTAACTAAAAGCTAAGGACCCAGACACTACGCTAAATGTACCTAAATAATCTATTATTATGTAGAACTATTTTTTCTCCTCTTCACTGCCAAATTTGCCCCTACAATATTGCATGTAACCCCAGATTATTCAGCGCAGGCTTTCGGGTATTTCCGTCAAAGATCGGAAAAGCTGCAATTTTTTGCTTATAGGTAGCGCCTTATAGAGGTTTCCGGTTGCACTTGAAATTGCGTAATCTCGTCGGATACATGCCATAAAGCGGCTAGCGAACACGCATCCGCTTAAAAACCTAGAATTTTACTTTTATTCAAAAAATGAATTGTTCGTCATTGTTAACATGGAAATAATAGGACAAAGAGAAACAATTGAAATTGCTTTATGAAATTGGTGGAAAATATTCTTTGTGCCTTTCCCATCGCCATTATATTTTTTTTTCAGGTGTAAAATTCCTGTAGTACCCGTAGTAAACCATATTGCAATTCTCATTCATCTGATTTGTCAGTTAAAGCCTGTTTGTGTCTCATTTGTTAAGCTGACGCCAAAAAATATAGTCCCGGTTCCAAATACATGTATATTTGTCCAAAAAGAATTTTAATGCATGAATGCAGGAAAATAATACCAAAGAGAATATATATACTAATCAAAGTTGAAGAAATTCAAATGAAATTGAATTATATGTCTACAGATATTATAGGGTGGTAAAAATTGAAACACAACATAGCTTCTCTGTTTACAATGTCGCCACGTGCTAGTCACTTCCTAGCCACATTTCCGTGAATAATTTACCCTATCTCGCTGTAGTCTCGCTGACTCTGGCCAGAGATACTTCCAAAGCAATTTTGAACTCCTCGGGTTTAATAATTTGCAGTACACAGAAAAGTAAAAAGTTCCAAACACATTAGTAGGGGTGCATCATATGTTTCTTTAAAGCAGTGTAAACTACCCCCAAAATGATGCCTATAAATTTTGCTATGTGTCTTAAAGTCAATCAAACATACTCAGTGATAATTTGTTGAATTAATGCAAATATACATTGGTTGTTGTATGTCCTTGTAGCTAAGGAAGGTACCCATTTTTGATGCCCGTTATATCTTTTTTGTTCATTGAAATCCACCTGCTGATGTGTGTATAAAACAGGCATTGGTTGCTGTAAATTTCACATATTTCAGTTAGTATATCTTTGGGATTCTGAACACGTTTTACAGCAGCTTTAATGGAGCGTTTAATTTCATTCTAGTTTACTGATTCTTGACTATTCATTTTAAATGCAGTGTCTCAAGTAGCCCTTGCTTTCCAGTTTCTCACAATGGAATTATGCGATGAAAAGCGGTCACATAAACTATTATCAACTCATTAAAGATTCAATAATTAGAGAAAGTTAAACTTAATGGCAGATGATTTCTATGTTGTGTGTCATCGAGCAGATGACATTATTTATTGAACGTCCCTCGCACATGTTATTATTTACCAGAGTTTTTAGCAATATCTATACAGTAAAACAAGCCTGAAGCGAAGTGCCAAGAATGAACAATTATTATGATTCATTATGATTGTAATTCGACTTCGTCAAGTTAACAAAATTATTTAGAATCATAAGCAATTTAAAAATCGCTTAAAGCATGAATTTACTGGAAAGCAAGTTTTACTCGCGATGATTTTATTTCGCGATTTACCGGGGGGGAGGGGGGTTAAGCTAGTTCGCGAGGATAAAATTTCGCGATCGAGCTTTTTTGGATCTGTCTTTAATAGACACGTAGACTTTAAGGACCGGTTCCCCATGTGTGTTCAAGTGATGGTTCAGTTCCGAGTATCGTTGATGAAGATCAAGATTGATGTCATGGCTCACGAGTTAATGGTCAGATTCTTATAAATATTTGATTGAATTCTAATTTATAACTAGAAACACCACCTTCTCAAAAGTATTGCTCAATACCTACAATAAAACTTTTTGAATATCTACAGTATAATTTATATGCTTAATATTTGAGTATTTTTTATCATATTTTCGTGCTATGACTACACCGATTAATTATTGTCTTCATTAAACTGAAACATATAAAGTGACTAAACATTTCCTCAGTCAGGACTTTAAAGCTCTTCGAATCAATATTTTCCTCAAACCACGAATAATGGATTTAACCTACTGTAAAATTTATGACTTTATATCATCATTATCATTATCATATAACGTACAATAATCAATATATTTTTTTTAAAAGTCACAAAAATCATTAATCTGTTCACAGCACAGAAACCACAGTTCCCAGAAATTTCTGAGGTTAGATCAGGTGCCTCTTGTCTTGCGCCTTACATACTGATCAGATGGAAGGAATAATCTGTAGTCAAATTTAGTATCAAAACAAAAGCATAACAATAAATATTCTAATAGATAACTATAGAAACAACACCATCACATAAGTATTTTTCAAAACATACACAAACATTTAAAATATCTACAGTTTATTATATTAAACTTTATTCGATATTGAATTACTTAATTTTAACCGTTTTTTGCGCTATGAACAGATCAACGAATTCACGTCTTCATCAAATTTCAAATATAAAGTGACAAACCATTTTCAATGACAACCTTAAAGCTCTTCGAAACAATATATTTCCCAAATCATGAAAATTTTGTATAATCTACAATTACATGTATGATTATACAATAGATAATAATATAAGTTATTGATTATTGGAGTGTATTAACAAAAATAATCAACCATTAGTATTACAAGCAAATATGCTGTTATAATCAAGTGAGGATCTTTCAGATCTATTTATAATATCATATGCATTGAAATCAGCTGTTCTTGAAATTGTAAAATCACAAGGTATAAACAAGACGGGTTTAAATCTTAAATCTAACCAATATTGACCAATATTTTTTTTTGTCTGCTTAACTGCTTCCATAAATCGCACCAAAAATAATTTAAAAAACAATAGTAATTTTAATTATGTTATGTCTTTAATCAAAAGTAAACATCAAGCTCAACATAGTTGATACAGAATAGAATAGAATAGAATTTATTTCCAAAGTAGGGCATCATGGGACATTACATATAAACAATTATGATTACATATCAATGCACCTAAATCACATTATAGTGCAATTTTCTTGTAATGAAACATATGGAGATAACGAACAGTAATCAATATCAAAAGTCCATGAAACAATACAAAATAGGAGCAGAGCAAACACAGACCTCCAAAACATCAGAGGTGGGATAATTAGCTCATTGTTCAGTCTGTATAGTAATATATGATATGACGACTATATACAATGTAACTTAGATAAACAACTCATTGTTCAGTTTGTGTAATATATTATAATGACTTGACACACTAGTTGAAAAAATATATATTGTGGTAAACTTTGAATGTAACATTTTGAGTTAATGAGATAATGCAACATACAAAATGGACATATTGGGAGTTCATGTTATAATGTTCTTCAACATTAACCGTAAAAAATAATTTTCGCCAGAAATGAAACTTCAAAATTACTTATTACCAATTATTCATACATGTTACTCCTAGCAAATATTTTTCGTGATCGATCTCTATAATATAGATATTATTTTTCGTGATCGATCTCTATAATATAGATATTATTTTTCGAGATCACTACATCAAAGAGACAAAAGAGGTTGGCGTATTTCCCATGCTTAAATTACGAGTTGCAATACAAGCGTTATCTGACAAATTTAACCCATACAATTATATATTTAAAAAAACATACATATATCTTAATATAGTGAACACTACATTTTGTATTTTCAAGCGATATTCCCCATCGTTACATCCAAGATATTTTGATTTACAAACTCAACAGTGCGTAGATTGACCATCATTGACCATCTATTTATCAATTCATCCCGTTTCCTACACAGTTCAGTCGTTAGTCATCATATTCGTCTTTACCAGCAAAACATCCAAAAATGACACAGATTTTAGCATTCTCGCTTAAAGTAATTTTCGTAAGATCTGTTGTCGATACAATGACCTTGTCAGCAAATGCAATTTATCATTAAGTCAAATGCTGACTGACGTTTTTCATACTAATTATTAGTTCATTATTTATATACTGATTTGACAAAGGATTTTTCCGTTATTTTCTTATCATGACAAGAAGCACAACGCGGATGTGACCGGTCGACAGGGGATGCTCACTCCTCCATGGCACCTGATTCCACCTCTGATATTTTGGAGGTCCGTGTTTGCTCTGCTCCTGTTTTGTATTATTTTATGGACTTTTGATCTTGAATACTGTCCGTTATCTCCATAAGTTTCATGTGGCGTACTCTGTAGTGGCTTTGTGATACCTCAAGCCGACGGATGAATGATATTTATTATTGATAATTAATAAAAAGTCCATCGTTTACTAAATGTTTAATTGAAGGCTAAAGTAAGAGGTTTTTAAATGAATTCTGCTTATTCCCGACCATGACAAGGAGCACACGGCGGGTGTTACCGGTGGGCTTGGGGTGCTCACTTCTCCATGGCACCTGATCCCACCTCTGATGTTTCGGAGGTCCGTGTTTTACCAGTATTATTATATGCCTGTGAAATATGGGGTTATGAAAATATCGATATTATTGAACGAGTACATTTACGTTATGTAAAACATATTGAATTTGAAAAGTAGCACTCCAAGTTATATGATTTATGGAGAAACTGGACGGTTTCCATTATACATAAATATTTACTCAAGAATGATAAAATATTGGGTAAAACTTGTGAATGGAAAAGAAAACAAATTGTGTAGAATTGTATTTACGTAAACAATATGATAAAGGGAAAATGTGTTGTAAGGGAAAAGTTGTACAAAAGACTTTTGATAGATGTGGTTTATCATATATATGGTACGAGCATGAGCAATATTTTTATAATGTAGAATGGATAACTGCTACAGTCAAACAAAGATTAAAAGAACAATATATTCAAAAGTGGAATACTGAGTTTCAAGAATCTTCAAAAAGTTTAAATTATAGAATTTTTAGAACCAATGTTGAGTGCAAAAAATATTTAACACTGTTATTATTAAAATTTAGAAAAAACTTGTAAAGTTTAGAACCACAAATCACCACCTTCCAATTGAAACAGGTAGATTGAAAGGTACTCAAAGAAATGAAAGAGTTTGTAGCTTATGTGGTAGTAACCAGATAGGAGATGAATATCATTATATTTTAGAATGTAATGCTTTAAAACCAACTGAGGAAACTTTATTTGAACCAAAAATTTTGCTCTAATCCAAATATTATCAAGTTTTGTGAAGACATGTGCCAAAATGATGTTGATTCTTTGAAAAAATTATGTACATTTATTTCTAAAATTAATAGTATTGTCTGTTCTCCTTAGTTATCACCTTCTGCTTGACCCACTGTATTATATGTATATATGTTTTATATGATTTTGTACCTCATGTACCATTTACATGGTTTTAAGTGATTGAAATGAATTGAATTGGCTCTGCTCCTGTTTTGTATTGTTTTGTGGACTATTGCTCTTGAATACCATATATTTCATGCTTCATAAGAATATTAAATTAGAACCCTTATAAGGAAACACTTAGTATCTTACGTAATTTTAACAAAGGCTACATTTATATTGTATTTGGGAAACTTTTAGGGGACATCTTTTAAAAATCAACACCAGGCATACTTATGCGAAGAAAATATTTTAGCGGAATACTAAATAGAACATACCAAATTTATTAAAATAAAATACACGACCTGTTTTAGAAACAAGTTAAAGAAAGCTTTATATGTAAGATATGCAATCTCCTCAATCATTCATTAAAATTTTATGTTAAAGATTTTTTTTACATTAAAAAATAAATCTACACAGGCGAAGCGTACCAAGGAACTGGTTTGTAGATATTCAAAAAATTCAACTGATATCCAGAGGACTAGATAGAAATAACTTTAAGACAAGGAAAGATTGCATTTCTGTTTTAGGAAAACCTTTTTTTTCTTTTTAAACAAATCAGTAATTTTCGATTTCCTTTCCTCTTAGCTGCATAGAGTGAATAAACCAATTAAATGACTTAATTTTCACAGTCGATAATTTGACGCAAGAAATTATATTATCAACACTCTACAATATTAATTCATTTATTCAGTATTGGCAGGTTGAGGAAATCGATGAAAGAATAAAAGTAAAATATACTTTGAAAAATACAAGAAGTTAGATATGAAGTGACTTTTTAGATATAGTGAAAAATAAATTCTATGATATGTTTTGGGGTACAATCGCATATATTTCAATGAATATTGATTGATTGATTGATAATTGTTGCTTTACGCCGAGTCGTCAATATTTCAGCCATATTTCGGCGGTTAGTGAATTTTGATAGTAAATAATAATAATAATAAGAAGAAGAAGAAAGGGATGTTTACAAAGGCCCAATCTCAAAGACTTTTATTTATAAAGATACATATATTACATATCCTATTCTTCTTATTTTTATTATTCAATGAATTTTGAGAGTATATAAAAAAAAAAGGAAATTAAATATTTGTGTCTTAATAGTCCTTTATGTGAAATTGGGCCTTTGTTAAAACTGAGAAGTCGACAATTAGTGTATAAATAGTGACCTAAAATTATATTAGTTTGAGAAACGTCAGTCAGCATTTGACTTAATCATAAATACTTATATTTGCTGACAAAGTCATTGTATCGATCATAGTGCTTATCAAATTATGAATTTAAACGAGACTGTTGATATTCTTGTCTCAACAACTTGTTTGTCAAATATTTTACCTTGTTTTAGAAATTGTTTACTACAGTATACGTTAATATCACCCCTACTAATGTGTTCGGAACCTTTTATTTTTCGGTGTTCTGCAAATTATAAAACCCTATGAGTTCAGGGTAGCTCTGGTAGAAGCTCTAGCGAGAGTAAGCGAGACTACAGCGAGATAGGGTAAATTATTCACGGAAATATGGCTAGGAAGTAACTAGCACGTGGAGACATGGTAAACAGAAAAGTTATGCTGCGTTTCAGTTTTCACCACCCTATAATATCTGTAAGAATGTACTTCAATCGATCTCTATTGAATTCATTCAAACTTAAATAAGTATTCTCTAAGATACAATTTTCTGAAGTCATGAATTAAAATTTCTTTTTGGAAAATATTTTTGCATGGGAACTGGGACTATATTTTTTGGCGTCAGATTAGCAAATGCGGCACCAACATGACTTTGACTGACAAATCAGCTGAATGAGAATTGCATTATGGGTTACTACGAATACCACAGGAATTTTACGCTTGAAAAAAGGAAAATCTTACAGCGATCGGAAAGGCACAAAAACCATTTTCCCATCCATTTCGTAAATGAAAAGCATTTTTTTAAAATTCTATTATCATTCATGCTCATGATGCAAACAATTCATTTGTTAAAGTGATGGTGGATTGTCAGGTGGATTCCCTGGCCAAAACACATGATCACGAGTATAGTTATGTAAAAAATGTTTTTATTCAACGATTGGTCAGTTGCTGGTAAGATCCTCTGTGCGCATTAATAACAGTAGCCATATAATGCAAACAAAGGTTTGTCAGTGTAGATGATATTACACATTTTTTAACCAGCGTATCGGTCACTATTATTGTGAGCTCTAATTTTCCCCGTAAATTATGATAAGTTATGTTGTTTTTTAACACCCCCCCCCCCTTTAGCCAACTTTTTCTGTTGAAAATCATGAAAGTCTTTCAGAAAGGTCTGGAAACACAGGACATGTTTTCAAAAGAAACAGGCTATAACAATTTCCTGTTTACTGCCAATTTTATTTATAAAACCGGTTCTACCCTATAACCTTTGAATAGGTCAACCTAGACCACGTGTCTTGAATTTGAATCACAATAACAATAGTAGGGGTGAATATGCTCTTGCGTATAAACAATTGAGAGATATAAACATGATAAACCCGTATGCTTATAGGTATTTTGCTACATACATAAGGGAAGTTGACGATTAAAGAATTAAAGTAAGCACGCTTATTATAAACTTTGCGGTTAGGTTACCATTAATGTCTTTTGCTAGTAAAATATCCAAGTATGAAACATGTATGTCAACCTCTATGGTGTTCTTCAATATCAAACACACTGGAATATACCGTGTTGATATATGAATGTTATTGTTAATTGATAATCAATATATCTAAATGTTCGTGTTGAAGGCCAGAGCAAGTGTTTTCTAAATACTTTTCTTCTTTTCTTTTTAAAATTTTGATTAAATTCTGCTTCATATGAATACATAAATAGGTATACTAACAATTTAATTGTTAAAAAATGCACTAACGTCTCATAAAAATAAAAACAAACTGATACATGATACATCTTAGAGTTATGGACATAACCGGAATATACTTTTCAATATTTCTTTTGAGAAAATTCATGGTCAGAAATAATTTGAGATAGTGCATTTTCATAATAGTGTATAGATGTACACATAGTTTGTACATAAGAGACAGTATTTAATCTATTTAGTAAAATATTTACAAATCTCAATCTTGGACACTTATAATATTCTAAATAATTTTCTTTTATTCATATCATAAAAAACGGTGGGGTATTACTTACACTCTGTTATGCCTACGGTTTTTTTATTTTTATTTTTTTTTTTTGGGGGGGGGGGGGTCATGACAAGGAGGTGTGACCGGTCGACAAGGCATGCTTACACTTCAATGGCATCTAATCCTACTACTGATGTAGAGGTAGATTCTAGAGGTTCATGTTTGCTCTGCCGACAAGTTGCTGTATGGACTTTGAATTTATCTATATTGCTTTTCGATATCTGCAACAAAATAGCAATGCCAAGGTGTAAAATTCCTAACTTTTTATGTATATAAAATCAAGTAAACCAGCCTTCATTGACACTCTGTCATCATAATGTAAAATTAAAGAGATTACCGTTTAAAAATAGTCGGCTAAAATTACATTGAAGAAAATCTCTCAATAAAAATATAATATCCCTTTAAGATTTTTTCTTTCATTTTCTTTTACTCTTACTTAAACCCCAGTCACATTTCCAAAAACGACCAACGGCCGACGGGTTTTGAAGGAAAAATGGGATTCTTCGGGTGACAATCGTCAGTTCATCGGCCGTTGTCTTGGCCGATTTTGACCTATTTTTTTGTCGGCCGACCAATTTTGTGTCCATCGGTCCAAGTTATAATTTTTCATGCGTCGGTGGCCGATTTCTTCAAGTGCAGTTATCAGTCGACCAACCTTCGATCATCGTCCGACCATCGGCTGTCAGTTTATTAAGTCGGTCGTCCGTCGTTGGACAATAAGCATGTTGAAAATTTCGGCCGACAGTTGAAATCAAACTGTAGCTCAGAGCTCGATGATCGGGCGACGATTGGCCGACTTGTGAATATTTAACCTATTAAGGATACATAAAACAAACAAAATTTTGATGCATAGATTGATATTAATTTTTTTAATGGAGATAACATAAATAATTAATCCGTAAGATATAAAGAAATCTTAAGTATTCTTTGCTGCTTAGATATGCACCATTTGTCGTTTTTATGCAATTCTATACAAATTTTACACACATTTTCAACATCGAGTCACAATTTTATAAGATTCTGCCACTTTGCCTTGCAAACATTACTCACGTCATCTATCTGAATATAGATATATGAAAAAATATTGCTGATTTCTAAAGAGAAAAAGGTTTTTGTGTTATTTATCAAAGTCATCGGTGTCCCTAGGAAATAATGTGACTGCTCCGTGTCGCCCGATACTGTGTCGGCCGATCCTGTTCTTTCAGCCGACAAGACCAGAAAAATTTAGTCGCCCGTCCATCGGCTTAAATGTGACCTAGGCATTAATTATGAAATCTTAAAATCACTGAATACAAAGAAGATTTTACTCATATTTCCCTTATCAAAATAAACCTAAAATTAAATTTGTTTGAGAAACTTATCAAAGATTATGAAAGCAATGCGTCATTGGAGTTTTGATTCTTAATTTTTTGGGGTTTCTTTCAATACTTGATGAAAACCCGCACAAGTGCGGAGGAATTTTCTATTTATCACTTATAGTGGACCAATTCAAATTTATATCTAAAAGTTTGTATTTTCTACTGAAAAATAATGATTGTCTGAAAACGAGAAGAATTTATTCAAAAATTAAACCTTGTTTCAAAAGCCCGCGTTAACTCTCTGTACAAAAGTTGAGTTGCGTTACCTTAGTTTTTTTTAAAAACTATTTTAAGCACATCTGTATGCCTAATATCTAATAGAAACAGTTTCTTAATACTGTATTCAGAAAACACTAAAAGTATTAATAAAGAACAATTTCTTAACGATTTAGTAAAATATGAAAAACTAAGAATGAAAACTTAGAATAAAGGTGTGATTACTCGTGTTTTATTTTTCATAGACTTTTTTATCTCAAAGCATTTATTCCAAACTTCGACACATATAAGTCTATGAAAGCTAAATCCAGATAACTTGTTCTTTACAAGCAGAAAGATAAAATAAAATAAATTAACTGTTCAATCTTTAATGAAGGGGGTGGTGTAGGCTATACCTAGTCAAGTTGTGTACGATATTTTCATCTGATGGAGATGTTGTATTGTTTACAATAGATCGTATCTAACTGAAGTGAATTTAAATTTAAACTAGACTTGCACACATTTCATTTTTTTTATTATTATTTAAAACAAAATCAGAAATAGAATCATTCAATGCAATTCACAGGATACTTTGTTGTTTCATGCGTTGATTTCCCGATTTTTTTTTCTCTATTTTATAGAATGCACATCCTTCAGAATAATCTTTTGTTCAATACCAACAAAAACATTTTTTTCCAATTGGAAATATGTGATTCATGAATCAAAATTAGGCAAGGCTTTTTGAGGCTCATTTCAAATTATGTCCAATAATAAAGATTTAAACAAACTTTGATAATTCGTTCTCTTGTTCCATGAGTCCAGTTTTAACAATCATGATAAAAGGTGGTTAGAATACAACAGATATTCCTCAATCATCAAGTATTGTTTCTAAAATTATTTCTTTCATAATTTACAGTAAACTAATTTACCTTATAAAAATTTTAAGAGGTCAAATGATCAATAAATCGGTCATAAATTACAAAAACAAAACATCTATCAGAAAGTATGAAATATATTTATTTTTATTTGGTCATCAATATTAGATTTTATTTGTTCAAGAAATACTGAACTGTTCTAGAACTGTTCTAGAATATGTATTTACTGCAATTTCCCACAGTTTCCATACAAAGGTCTTCTTAATTTCAAAGATGTTTTTGATAGTTTGAAAATGGCCACGACCGCCAAACCCTCTACAACGAAATTTTAATATACATTTTAAAACTAGTATGTGAAACCATTAACTTCTGTTAACAGTTAATAAATCAAAAGTGAAAAACGAAAAGATAAATTACAATATCAATATGGTCCATGCTGACTAATTTGGTAACAACATTGTCTTTGCTTGTAAGATCCATTAATTTAAATAAAGTTTAGAGAAACTCTAATTTAGTTTTGCAGATTGAAATCAAACATATTCATGGAGGGATATGGAGAAAACGAACAGTATTTAATAATCAAAGTCCATAAAACAATACAAAATAGGAGCATAGCGAACACGGACCTCCGAAACATCAGAGGTGCAATGGAGGAGTGAACATCCCCTGCTGACCGGTCACACCCGCCGTGTGCTCTTTGTCATGATCGGGAAATAACGGGAAAATCAGTCGTCAATTCAGTGTATAAATAATGGACTAACAATTAGTATGAAAAACGTCAGTCAGCATTTGACTCAATGATAAATTGTAGGTCGTATTTGCTGACAAGGTCATTGTATCGACCATAGAACTTACGAAATGATGACTTTAAACGAGACTGCTGATATTCTTGTTTCATCAACTTGCTTGTCAATGATTTACTTCGTTTTAGTAAATGTTCATACGTAGACCATGCTCTTGCGTATCGAATCAACTGAGATATATATACTCCGTATGCAGATGGTGAGGGTATATTGCTGCATAAGTAAGGGAAGTTGACGAGAGAAAAGTTAAAGTCATCACGTTTATCATATAGCATGGTTAGTTCCCATCCTAAGGAGGAAATTTTTCAAAACCATATTTCAGTTTTAAATATGTAATATATATATAAAAATATCATTATTAGAGGCTAGCCATGAACTTTTATTAAGTTAAGAAATACATGTTCTAGAATAAAAAATTACTGCAATTTTCCATATTTTCAGAATGGATTAAATGTATCAGATGTTTGTTTAATTCTCGCATTTAGCGATTTAGGGGCAAAATGAAAATCCACTATCCTTCTGTGTTCAGTAATTCAAAAGTGTAAAAAGAATTTGATAGATTACACCTTCAGCATGTTCTGGTCCCTGCTGACAAAGCAGTTCACAACATTGTCTTTGTTTGTAAGGCTCATTATTTAAATTGCATTAGAGAGGAACTAGGATTTTAAATTCTACTATTGGCAATCCAACCTATACCCATACCTCCCTTTCTAAGGAAATTCTTTAAAATCATATGTTAGTTTTGAATATTTTTCATTTTCTCAACAAAGAACATGAGATTAAATTACCAAATTTATATTGGATTCCAAAACTTCATACAAATCCGTACAAAGAAACATAGCGGGTTCCAGTAAATGTAAAGAGCCTCTTTCTTTATTCCTCACTAGAATTTTAAGAGTAGTGAAGGAGAAAATTCAGAAGTATTGTGCAACAATATATTCCAGAAGTGGTAAATATCAGATTTGGAAACTTAAAATTCTATGGAAATTTTGAAATCACAAAATTTTACTAAAATCAACAGCATAAAAACTTGCAACTTGCCAACTTCATATACAACCATTCCATACAATAAATTAAGTCCAGTCTTTTTCATATTATTTATACAGCTGCTTTTTTCAATAAAAATAGAACTCGTAAATTTACTAACCTTGTCATTGGTTATTTGCGACATTGTCGAAAATCATTTTGATTGTACACACAAGTACTCTGAATTTGACATTAAAAAAGAGTTTGAGTTTCTGATTGACAATATCTGTGTGGTTTTTGGAGACCGGGTCTTCCAATAATCTGTTGGAATGCCCCATTATTAGCAGACGTTTTTTTTAAATTCATTTGAAGCAGAATTTGTCCAAAATCTTATATACATGAAACATTTATTACAACACTGCAGCCTTCAACTCGACATTTAGATACGACTACGTATTGTCAATTAACAATGGTTATTTCCATTCATATGTCGATATGATATAGGGTGAGCTTGAAATAAAAAGATGTCATAGAGTCTCTCAAATCTGTTTCATACACTGTACTTGGATATTTTACTTGAAAAAGACGTTAATGGTAATCTTAAAAACCAAGCTTTATGATCATCACGTAGATGACTTTAACTTTTCAATCATCATTTTCCCTTACTTATGCAGCAATATACCTTCATCACCTGTCTAGGGCTTTATATCTCTCAGCTGATTCAATACGCAAGAGCATGAACTAGGTATTAGGAAGTTAATGAAACAAGTATATCAGCAGTCTCGTTTAATGTCATCATTTCGTAAGTTCTATGGTCGATACAATGACCTTGTCAGCAAATTCAATTTATCATTAAGACAAATGCCGACTGAAGTTTTTCATACTAATTTTTAGTCCATTATTTATACACTGAATTGACGACGGAGTTTTTCGCTATTTTCCGATATGGAGCAGATCGCAAGTCTAACCGGTCGGCAGGGGATGCTCACTCCTCCATGGCACCTGGCCCCCACCTCTGATGTTTTGGAGGTCCGTATTTGCTCAAATTTTGTAATGTTTATTGAATTTTTGAGCTTGAATACTTTCGTTTATCTCCATATATTTCATAGAGCTCTTCTTTACAAGATTTTGATATTTTGAAAATGGTCAAGACCGATCAACATTCTTTAACGAAATTATAATATACATGTTATAATGAAAAAAAAACATTTATAATTCTTCTGGTTTTTTAACAACGCAGAAGTGGAAAAAGAATTATGAAATACACTATCAATATGTACGGGTCCAAGATGAGAAAGCAGGTATCAGCTTTGCCTGTTTTAGGATCTTAAAATTGTATTTTAGAGGAGCATTAATTCTTGCACTGGAAATCAAATACGTGTACACTGAATATATTGATACTAGAAGTTACCATTTTCAAGATTTTATGTCAGTTTTAAATAAATATTAATAAACATTACCAAAAATCAAACTGGATTTGAATTATCATACTTAATCTCGATTCCTAAACTGCATAAAAATCCTTACAGACAGAGATGTAAAGCTGGTTCCAGCAAATGTTCTAAAAAGCCTCTCTCTTTTTTCCTCAATTAAATATTGACAGAAATGAAGAAAGAACTGCAGGTGTACTGTTTTACTATGCCAGTATTCGCGAAATGGTGTATATCAGATGTGGACACCTTAAGAAAAAATGTGAAACTCTTTGATAATTTGAAATCACAATTTTTTACCAACATCAGTGAAATCAAAGGACTTTCCAACACTTTATTCAATCAGTCCCGATTTTAAAAAATTAAATTCTATGCTTTTTCACATCCTAGAAAGCAGACTTTTCAATAAAAATGATATTCGTTTCATTTATCTTATCAATGGTCATTTGCAAAATCATTTTAGTTAAAAAAAAATCTGATTGTACACACAATCTTCTCCAAAGTTGATATTAAAAAATGCTTAAATTTCTCTGTAATTTTTGGAGATCAAGTCTTCCAACTACCTGTTGAATTCCTATGGGTACCAACTGCGCCCAATTATTAGCAGACTTCTTTCTTGATTCTTGTGAAGCATTAATTCAAAAACTTCAAATCAATATTATATCGACACCATATATGATGATAATTCAATCCAACATTTAAAGTTTTGCTTCTTTTTTTTAAGTTGTATTAGTTTATTTATGCTTTGCGCATGATCGATTTGTATTGGTATTACTTCTGTGGACTTTTGAGCATGGTTACATGTACGTACCAGGGCTATCAACAATCTCGATTAATATCTAATTTTGTGAATTTTATTATCTTAATCAATCTACGTGTACATGTAATAATTTTTATTTACGATCTTGGAAGAAAACTGCGTTTTTTTTGTTTGTTTGTTTGTTTTTTTTTTTTTTTTTTTTTTTTTTTTTTTTTTTTTTTTTTTTTTTTGTTTTTTTTTTTTTTTTTTTTTTTGTTTTGTTTTGTTTTGTTTTTTTTTTTTGTTTGTTTGTTTGTTATTTGACGTCCCTCTCGAGAATTTGAAAATGTATAGACAGTGGCTTTCTATTCCATATATCATCGTCTCAAGCCACCTTCCGAAGTCCGCATATAGCTCTCTCCCAGAATGGGAGAGGATCGTACATTTTGGCAGTGGTTTGCGACGATGATTCCATTTAGGCTAAAAGGCTATAGCCAGCACATCATTTTACTCAGTTTGTGGGAATTCAATATTTAAATACTGCAGTTGGATTGGAAAAGGGGGAAATGGTCAGGAAATGAGGGGTTTGATGTCAAATACGAAAAAACTGTCATTTAGCAAATTGTATTAAATGTTTATTTATTTAACAATGAAATAAAAATTCTTTACATGATATGATATGATTTTGTTTTATTAGGAAAGCTACATGTAAGACAAGATTTCCAAAAGGAAGTTCCACTTTATCTAAGCCTGTAAAGGTTTCTTTATCCTGTTAATTAAGTCAACATGATAATACTAAAAAACAATTTATACTAAAAAAAGTTCCATTAGAGGTTTTATGTTGTTCTGACTGTTTATAAAGTTAATTCGTTAATTCGTTAATTCGTTTATGAAAAAAAAATGATTTTCAAGTTCTGAGATTTAATCCTCCCCCTTTTTTAAGGGGTCCAAAAATTTCCTGTGTCATTCATTTCGATATAAACAAAAAATTTAACTTTTATCAATTCTTATTTTCGGAGGGGGGGGCAGTTTTAGACAAATAACATGGTGTTCAGTTTCCTGTGCTTCGTTGGATATTTAAATCCATTCCTTTTTATTGTGGACAAATACCTTTTTTCCATCACTGATGTATTACAATGAAGCGCATTGAAGTGGTAAAATTCTCCGTTTGGATGAAGAGTTCTGAGTCATGTTTTGAAGGTCAATTATAACATAATGACACGCCCATATTTTTAGAAACGAGAAAGTAATATTCGTCGTAGTTTTAGGACATCCCATTCTTCGCGACAAGCATCATGAGTTACACTGAAATGGAGCTTTAAAAAAAATAGAAGAGGGAGTTAGATACTCCCCGCTTCTGTTAAACACAGATTGCAACGAATATGTACATATTTTTTAACTTATCATGTCTATTGAAGTTACCACAACACATGTTTTGGTCGAACACGTGTTTACTCGGTGTTTATTTAGATCCTCAATTTGATTGGCTATTATATTTATGGAAAACCTGTTCTACAGGTATTTGAAGAAACAACTTGACCGTTTTATCAATTTCTAAAGAAATGGGCGTGTCAAAAGATGACAATAAACACTCTAAATATAGCTCAAAACGTTCCATTCGAACGGAAAATTTTACCACTTCAATGCGCTTCATTGTATTAGCATCACAGTTTTACGTAAACAAACAAAAACATAAACTGCCAAGGAGTGTGAGTGCATGAGCACTGTCTGTGTTGGTATTTTAACGGAAGTCAGGCAGGAGTTGCCTCTCTTGATATATTTCCAACAGAGGACAAAATGGGTCTGGCTGATGGAATTTATAGAGTTGTATTTAGGCGAACTTCAACATTTGCTGTAGCTATTCTTGGTTCTGCCATTGTATTCGATGCATATTTTAATGATTTCTTTGACAGATGGATAGCACAACATAACGCAGGCGTAAGTGTTTGACCTTTTTGTAGTCCGTTCGAATTTCCTCGCAAGAAGCCGCATTAAAATATAAATATTCTATAGAAAATATTAGAATATATATGATGTTCTCCATGCATGTGTTTAATTATATCAAAAATTGTATAATAAAAGAAATTGAAGAAAACTGAACTATCTTTAAATATATTTTAAACCGTATGTATTAAACCAATAGTGCACACCAAAGGGGCTTGCTCCCGAGTCCTGTTGTGAACAAGAATAGATATGGGTTACCCCATATCCAAAGATATTCGACTTTTAGATTTAATATGTTTAACAGTGTTTATAATGACGTTAATAAAAAAAACTGCACTGTCTAATTATGGAACTGTTGTAAATTTCGTGATTCCATAGCATTACGGTCACCCAGTCTAGATATGGCAAGAAATTGGTACTGCGTTTTTAGGTGATACTTTTGTACCCTAGGGTACACCCTTATTAAATGTATGGAGAAAAGGTTACAAAAAGGGTACACTATTTATTCCTACTGAAAACGAAAGTAGATGCTTCCCAGTGGTAGGAAGACTAACATCTATATAAGTAAAATTTAAAAAAATGTAGCCAATGCTCAGGGTACAGGGGGTACAAAGGGTACACATGGGTACAGCAGGTTACAACACTATAAGAAATGGATACAAGGGTTTAGAATGCTGAAATTTTCTAAGTTAAAATTAAAAATAATGGAGTGGATGCTCAGGGTACAGTGGGTACAAAGGGTACACATGGGTACAGCAGGTTACAACACTATAAGAAATGGATACAAGCTAGGGTTTAGAATTTAAGGATGAAATTTTCTAAGTTAAAATTAAAAATAATGGAGTGGATGCTCAGGGTACAGTGGGTACAAAGGGTACACATGGGTACAGCTGGTTACAACACTATAAGAAAAGGATACAAGGGTTTAGAAGGCTGAAATTTTCTAGTTTAAAATTAAAAATAATGGAGTGGATGCTCAGGGTACAGTGGGTACAAAGGGTACACATGGGTACAGCAGGTTTACAACACTATAAGAAATGGAAACAAGGGTTTAGAATGCTGAAATTTTCTAAGTTAGAATTAAAAATAATTGAGCTGATGCTCAGGGTACAGTGGGTACAAAGGGTACACATGGGTACAGCAGGTTACAACACTATAAGAAATGGATACAAGGGTTTAGAATTTAAGGATGAAATTTTCTAAGTTAAAATTAAAAATAATGGAGTGGATGCTCAGGGTACAGTGGGTACAAAGGGTACAGCTGGTTACAACACTATAAGAAAAGGATACAAAGGTTTAGAAGGCTGAAATTTTCTAAGTGAAAATTAAAAATAATGGAGTGGATGCTCAGGGTACAGTGGGTACAAAGGGTACACATGGGTACAGCTGGTTACAACACTATAAGAAAAGGATACAAAGGTTTAGAAGGCTGAAATTTTCTAGGTTAAAATTAAAAATAATGGAGTGGATGCTCAGGGTACAGTGGGTACAAAGGGTACACTTGGGTACAGCAGGTTACAACACTATAAGAAATGAATACAAGGATTTAGAAGGCTGAAATTTTCTAGGTTAAAATTAAAAATAATGAAGCGGATGCTCAGGGTACAGTGGGTACAAAGGGTACACTTGGGTACAGCAGGTTACAACACTATAAGAAAAGGATACAAAGGTTTAGAAGGCTGAAATTTTCTAGGTTAAAATTAAAAATAATGAAGCGGATGCTCAGGGTACAGTGGGTACAAAGGGTACACTTGGGTACAGCAGGTTACAACACTATAAGAAAAGGATACAAAGGTTTAGAAGGCTGAAATTTTCTAAGTTAAAATTAAAAATAATGGATACAAGGTTTTAGGAGATTGGAATTTTTGAATCACTCGAAAATTGACTCCCGATCATTATTCTTTGAAAGTCATTATTTGTCTTTACACCAGCAACTCAGATGGCATTGGGTTTAGTTAACAAAAAAGGTGTACTTTTAATATTAGTCACTTGGGCTAGGTATTGGCCCGGGATTTCATATTGTGTTATATTGCGATATTTTTTACTGTATTGCGATATGTATTGCAATATTTTCAATGTAATTTATATGGAATTTTCTTGATATATTTACTTTAATTTACATGCAGAATGTGCATAACTATGATAAGCTCTGGAATGTTCCCACAAAACAACTTCTGTCTTACTGTTTGGCTTAAGCTTATTTTGAAAAATAAATCAAGTCAAGTCACATAAAACAAAGACAGGTTGAAATGCTCACACATGGACATACACAAACGTTTTGGTAACTCGGAATTGTCCAGAGTAAAACTATATTTTCTTGATGACGGAATGTCCAGTACATCTAATGGTCACGTCCGGGATAGTCCACGGCAGTTTTATCACACATACGCAATTGTCATACAAGTCGAACGCTCTTTGAGGTTGAGGATTGACACTGATTCCTTAGATAAATACTGAGTGACAAATTCCTTTTTACTGTCTTAACTTGATAGGTAAATAATTTTAGCATATGTTAAAAATAAGCATTAGAAATAATTCTCTTCATAAAATTCAATTCTGTTACATTTCAAATGAATTTGTAAAATTAAATTTATGACAATTGTCTAGCTGCAGATCTGTAGCTCGCTAGCTGTTCTAAAAAAAATTGAGATGGATCATCAGAGAGCTACCCGTACGAAAGTTCGAGGCGGAATAGGCACGGCTTGGGCACGGCTAAGACACGGAATCCGCACGGGTTTTTAAAAAGCCGCACGGGTTCTGAATGTCCAAGACACGGACACGGCTTCCGTGTCTGATAGTGAGGAATCCTCGCTCACAGAAACCCGTGTGGATGCACGGAATCCGTGTCCCAGGGAGACGGTTTTTAACTAAGGCGGGTTTTGGTTCAAACTATTTATTTATATCTCACGGATTTTTACTGAGCATGCTCAATCATAACTTCCTTTATTTGAATATTAAATTGGAGGGATTCATGGTCATGAGCTAAGTCAGTGTGTCTTTTTGCTCTATTTAAAGGATATTTAACTAATAGATGTCAGTTGGAATTGCATTTATGTCAGTCTGGGATAATTTCTTCACTTTTGAACTAAATGCAGTAAGTGTAATCTAGAATAAATAAGTCAATTTTTCAATTTTCATGATCTTCCTGTATTGCGATGTTGACAATGAACATGATGAAATAGTTTAGGTTTATTTGAATGACTTTAGTTGGACTTTCACTAATCCTTTATAGTATATATATTTTATGTGACATCACTGTGCTAGTGAAAGTTTTATTTAAAGTAAATTCTTTCTCAGATTGTGCAAACTTAGCTACTAGATTGAATTACAATTGAATATTGTACATTATCATTAAAATCTTATTAAAAACTAGCATGGATTGTAACTTATAAAGTTAATCTTGAACAGAAAGTAAATGGACACATTCATATAAGATTTTTAACTTTTGAAATTCTAAATCTAAGCAAATAATGTAAAGCAATGTGAAGTTATTTTGGTTTCAGTCACCATTTTGGCATCCACAGTCTCTAAAGGCCATGACCTAGATCTAAACAAATGCACAGATCCCGTGACTCCTTATATGGTATACGGCACGGCTTTTTTGACACGGGTTTTCAAAAAACCGTGTCTCCATATATGGAAAAGGACACGGGTTTCAGACACGGGTTTACAGAATCCGTGAGTCCATATATGGAAACTAGCACGGCTTTCTGACACGGGTTTTGTAAAACCGTGAGATCTCATTTAAATATTTCGGCCAATATCCCGTGCCGTGTCCGTGCCTCGACCACTTTTAGGCACGGCTTTCCATACATACTTTACATAGGAGCACGGAATGCTAAAGCATGGCTTTTTGGAGACGGAATCCGCGCCTGAGCCGTGTCTAAGCCACCCGGACTGTTTCGTACGGGTAATTTTGACACATGTTTGCCAATTATTGAAATCCTAGTATTTCCGTGCAAAGTAAAGCAGTTTGACCTGGAGAAAACTCAATCATCCACATACTAGTAGTTCATTGAATTTTCTCTTCCCAAACACATTCTCTCTCTCTCCCCATAAGAAATTTTGGATATGCAGTCGCAATACTTAGTTTCTTCCTAAGTCATCGATTTACCTGTCCTAAAGTTACGACATAACTTAGGAATATCCTAAGATAAGACGAGGTTAGTGAAACAGCAGGCATGTTCATGAAACTTTCCTAAGATTTGTCCTAAGACCATTCCTAAGATATGACTTAGGAAGAAATTTAGAAACATCTTAAGATCAACTTAGGACATATCATAAGATGTATCTCGACGGTGACTTAGGAACATCTTAAGTTAGGACATCCTAACTTACATGAACACTTGTATCTTAAACATTTATCGATAAATGTATAATTTTGGAAACATTTTACGGGAAAGAAATTGCATAACATTAAAAAAGGAAATACATTTACATGTCCATGTGACTTCTGTATATTTCAATGTTTGCCTTTTTTTGCTATTATAAAATATTTAATACCGCTTGTAAATCGTATCGAAACAAACAAATTGTAGTTAAGATTTATGTAGTTTAAAAAATAATAACCTCGAGCTCTAAGTGATCTACCTTCATACACGGACTGCTGAGAAACAAGAAATTGTCGCTTATACTTGCAATGTTCAAAATCATAAGCATCAAAACAAACTTAGGATGATCTTAGGACAGGTATTATGTTGTCCTAAAGTTAGGAAAAACTTAGGAAAGTTTCTAAATTGAGGAAAGCTTCGAGAAACTAGCTGACTTAAAACTAGGACATTTCCTAAGACGTTCTTAGGACACACCGTAGTCCTAAGATAGCTTCGTGAACATGCCTGCTGATAAGTAATGAACCTAGGAAAAAGTTCCTTCCTAAGATATAACTTAGTCCTAAGTAGGCTTTGTGAAACGGGCCCCTGGCATTTTCATCATGATTTCAAAAGCATGCACACAGTGCCTGAACAATTATAGTAGAAATACAGTGGGGCTTGTAAATTTAGGTTTGCACCAATCCAATATGTGGATTATGTTTATTATACCTCCGCTTGAAAAGCGGTAGGGTATATAGTAATCGTTATTTCCGTCTGTCCGTCCGTCCATCTATGTCTGTCCGTCCGTCTGTTACGCTTTGGGGTACCCATCTCTTATCTTGTTTTGTTTTGAACATATTTTATTGACAAGCAAAAGGATAAGAAACAGGATAAGAAACTCTTATCTGCAACTCCTCTCATACCACTGAAGGAAATTTAATGAAACTTTCACGGAATCTTTATTACATATTGCCATTTACAGTGCACCTCTTATTTTACTTTTTGATCTGACATATATTTTGGATTTTCCAGAGCAAAACATGGACACAGCCATTTTATTCATATGGGAGGTGGGGGGTATCATTTAGTGAGCTCATTGCTCACAGTACCTCTAGTTTTTTAGCAGTTTTTATTCATTTCTTTCTCAGTATTTTGAAACCTAGCTAAAACATTTTCTAAAACATAATCTTATCTGAGGTTGATTGAATATCTTAATAAAAAAAAATAATTTTCCTCTTTCTCTCTATGTTTTGTTTGGCTATATTTATAAGTCCTTGTTTCCTGTCGCAAAGAAAAAAGTGGAGAAGGAGACATGGAGTCACTGATATAAATATCTAATATTGTATAAAGTTCTAACAATATAAACCCATCAAATCCCCCCAAAAATTTAATTTAGTTTTCATAGTCTTAAAAAAAATGGGGAATTTTTTCACTTTTTTTTTGTTGGTGTTAATAACTTAAATTTAATTCTTATGTTTGTAAACTGTCATTATTGTTGGACATATATGTACAATACTGATATACGTATCACAGGAACATCGCTCGCTCTTGTTTGTTTTTTTTAACATGTTCTGGCTTAAGTAAGAATGCCACACCATTTTATTTGTATATATTGTTTTTGTAAAACTTAATTGTAATAAAATGTTATTTACATGCCATAGGTGCTTGATGTTTTAAACTTTCTTAATTTTCATAAAAATATTCCAGTTAATTTGTATAATACATAGTGGATTTTTTTATTTATGAAAAGAAAGGTTTAAAACATCAAGTGCCAGTGTTACATGCTGTTGTAGGGAAGGGGGTCACATACTTTATAAATTTAACAAATGAATCAATATTTTTTTTCTTAATTTGTTATTCAAAACCTTTATTCCAAGGGGGGAAATGGTGAAAAATATGTACATGCAATGTAGACCAAAATCTGGTTCAAAATAATTGTGAAACCTAGCTCCTCCAAACAAGTTTACCTCATTGCAAATTGAAAGTTGTACTTTTCACACCTTTCCTGAACATGAAAAAAGAACTGTATATTTCTTGTATATTCTATGCGAATTGGAAGGTTTTACAGTTCGACACCTGGCCAGAAGAACAATAAACAGGTGATTTCATAGGTATGTGTATACCAGGTGGATGATCACCTGATCTTCCTCAGATTCCATTGATCTGATTTACACAGTACACATACAATAGCATTTCAATTGACCCCCACCCTCCACAACATATTTCATTAATTTTCCTTTTTGCAAAACTGCCTCTATATGTCATTATTTGCTGTAAATATAAAATTAGCTCATATCCTAAAGTAATCCCCAAAAAGTAGATGAACTTTATTTATAAAAGTAATCTTATTTGTTAACTTTATTTTTTTCTTTTTAAATGTAATATTTATTGTCAAAATTTCTTTGTGTTCATGCAAAACATTTCCCAAACCCAATGTTTACGTACCTTCTGAGGCCAGAGCCTTAAAATTAGATTATCAAAATTTTCACAGATTTATATATACATGTATTACCGGGGTACGTGTATTATACTGCCATATTTTAGAGCTACATTGAAAGAACATATAAATGTCCTATGCCAAACCTGATCTAGAATTTAGTTTAATTTAAAAAAAAAAAAGAAAAGAAAAATAATTTCCTCTAATCGAAAGTACTCGATCAATTCAGGAGACTTAAAAAAAATGAGGTCGGCGGATCCGTAAACCAAGAAATAAAAAAAAAAAAGTCACCTTATATATGATCAATCAGAAATTTTGAACCAAGTCAAAAAGTTTTATCAATTTAAGATTTATATTCTAATACAGATTATGAACTGATTGATATTGATTTAGAAGAAATTATTAACTCAAATGAAATTCCAAAATTAGATAAAATCACCTCTTTGATTAAGAAAAAGATATTGAAGAAAATGAAGTTTTACAAGTTGTAAAAAATATGAAGAATGATAAATCTCCTGGAAGTGATGGTTTCACAACTGAATTTTTGTTTATTTATCTGGAGTGATCTTAAAGTCTACGTACATTATGCGAGCTATAAATTGTATATCGTCAAAAAAAGAAAAGAAATTCCTATTTCACAAAGACTAGGAATAATTTAATTCATGTATACCCAATGGGAATAAACCAAGACAATTTTTGAAAATTTGTAACCATAACTCTACTAAATTACAGAATAACACTCAAACTGAATTCCTAAAAGGAAGATATCTTGGTGAAAACACCAGATTTATTTATGATTAAATGGCATATACAGAAGCTAAAAATATACCAGGATTATTGGTTTTAATCGATTTTGAAAAAGCTTTTGATTCAATTTCATTGTTCATGGTCTTTTATTTATAAAGTATTGAACTATGTTAGTTTTGGAAATAATATAATTAATTGGATAAAAATTCTTAATACAAATTTTAAAGCATCTGAGTTTTGCAATGCAGATTTTTATCAGAACAAGTGACATATATTATATTCATGGTGATGGGAGGGGCTTAAATAAAAAAAAAAATCTCTATGCTGGTAAAAATCTCAATCTACCAGCCCATGATAGCAGGGACCTATATACTTTTGTTAAAAAAGGTTACTAAATGATCTGTTCAAAGTACTAGTACTATTTACAAATATATCAATAAAGTTTAGATCAACTTGTTTAGAAATTACTATAAAACTTTAATTTACTAATCAAAATTGAATTGGATAAGATAAATACAGTGTATAGGGTAATTTAAATTAGTCTGGCCTGAAATGGAAGTAAATGATCACCCAATCCTACATGATCACAATGATTTGATCAGTTTGTGTGTAGTACACACCATCAGGTACTGTTAGTAGAGTTTGTGTTTGTCAGACAGAGTGGGGGTACAGGTAAATCATTTGCGATAGGTATACAGTATCAGGTGTGTCATGCAATGCTCAAGTCTGGAATATAATTATCAGTGTAGCTAATTAACTTCAAGAATCAGGACTATTATAATCATATATAAAGGTAAGAAGCTGACTTTTACCCTCTTAAATACTTACATGAGTGTGGTTGTTTTTTGTAATGTAGACCTTTGAAGCCATAGGTCATGATCATGCTAATATGAATTAAACATTTTAAGTTATGAAAATATGTCAATTGTTGTGATTTTGTAGGCATAGTTCCCTCTGCACCCTGTTTAAATTCAAAAATCAAATAGTTTTAGGATAAAAGTAAAAAAGGTGTATTACTGTTAATCATGTTAATAAGTAACCACTGTACCCATTGTAACCCGGATACATTGACAGTCCTTCAGAAATTTTCTACTTTCATTTTCCAATGGTTTTGTACTGTACCCTAATTGTAACCTTATTAGTAAAGGATAAATAGAGGTGTACCCTAGGGTACAAAAGTATCACCTAAAAACGCAGTACCAATTTCTTGCCATATATGACCCAGTCTCCTAACAAACAGTACACATAGGCCTACATGTACCTGTGTCCGCAAGACCAACATTAGCCTTGGTCTACACACGTGCGATGGAGCTGTCAAACGCATCCAGCGAGCTCGGAGAAACACGTTTTGTGATGCCGAGAAGTTACGATGGCAGACAAAACTTTTCTTTTCTTAATTAGATCATATGAATACGAATTCTGATTAATAAAAATTATACAATCCCTGTTGAACTATATATAGTTTGTTCTAACATTTGCATCTGCAACAACTTGTGTTTAAAATGGCCGGGTTAGGAAAATCAGGACCGGGTTGGAAAATTCTAAACTGAGAATCTTTTTTGTTTTGAAAATTACTGAAATATACTAATGTATTCGTCGCAGAAATTACTTACATTATTCAAGTTCTATATAAAATGGTATGCTGAACTTCAACACGAACCCGAATCTCCAACCCAGTTCTCGTTTTGCCACACATACCCTACAGTTTACAAAGTGTACACACGAGCAGAATCCGGCCAGGGATTGAAAATTCCGTCATTTAATAATACACACACACAGAATGATTAATTTTTTCTTTAAGAAGAAATTGTATGATAATTAACGGACTATAAACATGTACTTAATACAATTGTTGATATAGTATTATCAATTCATCGGTGAAAAGATATGAATCGAAGAATGACCTAAATATTCTCTGTTATCAAACATGTAAAAAAAAAAAAAAAAGGCTGAGGAGGGAGCGAGCGTAGGAATATTGATATTTTTTATTTGCATTTCGGGGGGAAAGTGACTTTCTAATAATATTTTGACGTTATTTTTGATTTCTTTAACGTATGACATACACAACTTTACTCTTATCATGAACAATAATGTTGTATCTACTTATCATGATGGATCTATTTTGGTCGGACCAATTTGTGTGAGCCGCCGCTGAATACAGTAATATATCTTGCATAAATAGTATGCACTGATCGAATATATTAAAAAATGTAATAAAGATATTTGGCCCCAATATACCAACTTAAATAGAAATACAAAGAAGTTGATTTAAAGTTCTTTAATTAATAATTTTTGAACTCCTGAGAAGAAAGACAGAAAAAATTAGTATAGTTCCCAGTGGCGGATTTAAGGGGGGGCGCACCCGGCGCACGCCCCCCTTAAAATTGTCAGAGTTAACGTAAATCACAGTTTCGTCTAGAAAATGTAAATATATCTACTTGGTAAACCTAATTTTTACCCTACAAAATCTCTAGAACCCTCAAGGCGGCCCCCAGACCCCTTGCCTACTTTTGGCGCCCCCTCTAACTTCAATTCCTGGATCCGCGCCTGGTTCCGTGGTAAAATTTTCCTGATGAAATAATGTATGATAACAAATCTGAATAAAAAATAGAAGACATTTATTTAAGAAATAATTCACAAATCAAAGGAATTGTTGGAGAATAAACCTCAATCGGAGGGAGACTTAGTTGGCAAATGAAAGCTTAGCTGCAGATCTGTAGCTCTCCGAAAAAAATATATTGATAGACCGGAGAGCTACAGTGCCACCCATTGAAAAAACTGTATATTTATTGCGCACAAAAAAGTGCGCTCGGTTCTTAATTAATTCTTCCAAATTCTTACCTCAATTTCAAATAAGGAAAGATTTCAAAAAATTCTTTTATCTTCTATCAAGTACTCTCCTAGTTGTCATCCGAACGAAGCATATTGGACCGAATTATCTTTGAAACCAAAATGGCAGTATAAATAAGCGAAATGTTCGATGATTACAATATCGGGGTCAGGGGGACTATTAACAACAATTATGAGGAATGTTTGGTTGTGGAAAAAGCGAAAGAACATGTTAGGAACACACGGTTAGTAATATTTTGAGATTACAGTTTGAAAAACATGGAGAAATAAATCGAGAACCGAGCGCACTTTTTTGTGCGCAATAAATATACAATTTTTTCAATGGGTGGCACTGTAGCTCTCCGGTCTATCAATATATTTTTTTTGGAGAGCTACAGATCTGCAGCTAATAAAAGCTGAGTCCGAACAGTGTAGTTGTCTGATTGTCAATGTCAAGACAAGAGATAATACATTTGTTACTATTTTCATTCATGACTTTTATAACAAACTATTTACTGTAAATCACTTTAATTTATTTATGAGAATTTTTATTTTCATTAAGTTACTCAAAGACTCTGCTCATGAAAATGAAGTTCTCTTATGATTGTATTCTTAAAGATTGTGTAGAACAAAAAACAGATTTTGTGAAAAAATTTTCTCGCCTTTTATTCAATGTTACTATAATTATCATGAAAATAAGATATTGCAATATTTTTATGATCTACAGGAATATGGTTTATCCAGAAAGAATTTATTATCCATCATGTTTATTTCCTATAACCAGATCTATGACATACATGTACTAGATTAATGAATTGATGCCATTATTTTATTATTTACAGAGGCGGTATGAAGATTTGAGGAAGATTTATCCTGAGGGTGCCGGCGGTGGTGAAGATGATGAATAATAGGAATAACTGTAGGAAATCTAGGGACAATACGGACTACTGGTTTATATGTGATGTGATGTGATGTTAAGAATCAACAAAACTCTCAGAAAATGAAGTCACATGTATGATTGTGATATTATTGTTTGTGAAATTTGAAAAAAACAACACATTAATATAAAAATATTTCTTTTAAAAGTTTCTGGGTTTTTTTGTGATTTTGTTTGAAGATTTAGAAGATTAAGATGAAATAGCTGGTGGAGTCTCAAATTTGTTTATCAAAATGCTGCCCTTTCACTAATATTATGAAGTGACTGGGAATGAAAATCACCTTCCTGCAAACATCAATTATTTATCAGTTCATTTTAAATGTGAATTTGATTGCTATCACTATGATTGTTTTACTATGCATATGTACCTCCGCTCCATTGCATGGGACTAATCACTATCTTGTTAATTAGCTACAGGAAAATCTGACAACCAAGCTATGTGATAAACGTGATGACTTAACTTTTCTATCGTCAACTTCCCTTACTTATATAGTAATATACCTTCATCACCTGCATAAGGAGTATATATATCTCGGTTGATTCGATATGCAAGAGCATGCTCTACGTATGAACAATTTGAAAAAACGAGGTAGATTACTGACAAGCAAGTTGATGAAGCAAGAATATCAGCAGTCTCGTTTAAAGTCATCATTTCGTAAGTTCTATGGTAGATACAATGACCTTGTTAGCAAATACAATTTATCATTGAGTCAAATGCTGACTGATATTTTTCATACTAATTGTTAGTCCATTATTTATACACTGAATTGACGACATATTTTTCCGTTATTTCCTGATCATGACAAGGAGCACATGACGGGTGTGACCGATCAGCAGGGGAAGCTCACTTCTCCATGGCACCTGATCCTAATCCCACCTCTGATGTTTCGGAGCTCCTAATTTGTATTGTTTTATGGACTTTGAGATTAAATACTGTTCATTGCCTCCATATCCTTCTACAGTAAAACACACTTATAGCAAACATGCTCATACTAAATTGATGCTTATAGCAGTGATTTTCATTCCCAGTGGGTTTTAAACATTTTGTAATGCTTTCAGAATACACAAGATATGTTTAAGATATGGCCCATTCCTGGCAGTGTTTCAAGTGTCTTTTACTGTACCAGGACTTTTCATATTTTTTTCAATGTATACCTTTCAAAAAAAATTTAAATACATGTATATCAATTTTTTTTTTTAAAGTTTGATGGAAAACATTGATCAATAACACAGAATTTTGTTTAAAGTAAACTCAGAAAAAGCAGTGGCTAGGAGCTGATTAAGCTGGTGGAGAAAGCCGATTTATATTTCTATTGGTAGTTAATTTTTTTTAAAAACAGGATGCCCATTATAAAAGAATGGCAACAAAACAAATACAGTATAGATATGTCATTTTAAATGACATATTTTTAAATGACATATTTTCGAAGAAAATAGTATAGATTATGCCCTAGTATATACCCTGAGACCATTGACATATAAATTCAGTTTTTTTTAGCTCACCTGAGCTGAAAGCTCAAGTGAGCTTTTCTGATCACATTTTGTCCGTCGTCCGTCTGTCTGTCTGTCTGTCTGTCCGTCTGCAAAATTTTCACATTTTCGACTTCTTCTCAAGAACCGCTGGGCCAATTTCAACCAAACTTGCCACAAAGCATCCTTGGGTGAAGGGGATTCAAGTTTGTTCAAATGAAGGGCCACACCCTCATTCAAGGGGAGATAATTGGGAATTAATGAAAATTTGGTGGTATGTTTTAAAAATCTTCTTCTCAAGAACCATTGTGCAAGGAAAGATGAAACTTATGTGGAAGCATCCTCAGGTAGTGTAGATTCAAGTTTCTTCAAATCATGACCCCCAGGGGTAGGGTGGGGCCACAGTGGCCGACCAAAGTTTTACATAGAAATATATAGGAAAATTCTTTAAAAATCTTCTTCTCAAGAATAACAAAGCCATAATTGTTCATAATTATATGGAAGCATCCTCAGGTAGTGTAGATTCAAGTTTGTTCAAATCATGACCCCCGGGGGTAGGATGGGGCCACAATGGCCGACCAAAGTTTTACATAGAAATATATAGGAAAATTCTTTAAAAATCTTCTTCTCCAGAATAGCAAAGCCATAATTGTTCATATTTATATGGAAGCATCCTCAGGTTGTGTAGACTCAAATTTGTTCAAATCATGACCCCCTGGGGTAGGGCGGGGCCACAATGGCCGACCAAAGTTTTACATGGAAATATATAGGAAAATTCTTTAAAAATCTTCTTCTCAAGAATAACAAAGCCACAATTGTTCATATTTATATGGAAGCATCCACAGGTAGCGTAGATTCAAATCATGACCCCCGGGGGTAGGGCGGGGCCAAAATGGCCAACCACAGTTTAACATAGAAATATATAGGAAAATTCTTTAAAAATCTTCATCTCAAGAATAACAAAGCCATAATTGATCATATTTATATAAAAGCATCCTCAGGTAGTGTAGATTCAAGTTTGTTCAAATCATGACCCCCGGGGGTAAGGCGGGGCAAAATGGCCGACCACAGTTTTACATAGAAATATATAGGAAAATTCTTTTAAAATCTTCTTCTCAAGAATAGCAAAGCCATAATTGTTCATATTTATATGGAAGCATCCTCAGGTTGTGTAGACTCAAATTTGTTCAAATCATGACCCCCGGGGGTAGGGCGGGGCCACAATGGCCGACCAAAGTTTTACATTGAAATTTATAGGAAAATTCTTTAAAAATCTTCTTCTCAAGAATAACAAAGCCATAATTGATCATATTTATATGGAAGCATCCTCAGGTAGTGTAGATTCAAGTTTGTTCAAATCATGACCCCCGGGGGTAGGGCGGGACCACAATGGCTGACCAAAGTTTTACACAGAAATATATGCGAAAATTCTTTAAAAATCATCTTCTCAAGAATAGCAAAGCCATGATTGGTCATAGGACTATTTTTGGATTTGAACTTTTCGATAATAAACCAATTTCTACTTTTTCCTAGCCACAGTGCTCAGGTGAGAGATGTGGCCCATGGGTCTCTTGTTTCAATTTCAGTCAAACGTCATTATCTCAAACTCAATGAGGCCAAGAACATCTTTGAGATATTTTTCTGAGATTTGAGATTTCAAGGGTAAATCTTGAAGACTAATTTGTTGACTTCCAAATCACTTGGATATATTGATGGCATTCAAGATGTCCTTGTTCAAGATAACCAAAATTCAGCTAAGAGCATTTACTTGTTTAATTTTTGAACACAATTAATTATTGAATTTTTTTTTAAAAGGTACACCAATGAATATCCTTGCATATTGGTATATTTAAGTGACTCATAGGAACATTGCATAATATATTTTTCAAAAATTTCTACACCTGCTACATGGAAGTTAGCCTGTGTGTTATTGGGGATTAAACCCCTCAGTATTGAGATTGAAAAGAATAAAATATTCCAATTTAAACCTAGACATTTTTACCACCAATTAGTAAATTGGACCCAACTTTTGAACACACTTGAATGTTCTTTATTGGAAATCTTCCCCAAGTGCATTGTGTTGAATTTGAATTTAGTCCAAATCTATATTTTGAAAAAGTGTTTATAAACTTGGAACTTGAGAAATTGTTTCAATAAGATACATGTAGATTGTGTTGCCCCTCTGAATTTTTATCATTGTTTATGTGCCATTTTGGAGTTGATTGGGATTAATTAAAAGTATCTTTTCAATGCAAAAGAAACATAATTGCCATGTTTCTTTTACATTTTAAAAAAATTCTAGTATTTAGTACTATTTACTCAACATTGAATTTAATTTAATGTACCGGTAGAGAAAAATTATATTGTGGTCCAAAACTTAACTCTTCACAAAACAAAGTGTTGTTAAAATAATTGTATTAGATTAGTTTTAAAAGTCTTCGAAATTATTATTAAGCATCCCTACCAGGAGTTGTGTCTCTTTGACTTCATAGCAAATATATTCTTTTATATTTAAAATGTTACTCTTTTATTTTCTGCCCAATCAAGAAGCTGCCTTTTCTATAGATGAAGTCTGTCTGTCCGTCTTGAACATTGTTCTTTTTAGACGGAAGCCCGTTGAGGCCAGTTCAAAGAAAACAATATTTGTGTATTTAAAGCAATAATTAATGCATTTAAACGACTGAAATACATTGCGTTTAATTGCCAGAATCTTTGCTTTTAACCGCAATAGATTGCGTAAAATCGAAATATTGAAACGCAATAATTTTTGCTTTTAAGCAATTATATTTTTGCTTTGAAACTCAAATGTGTAAAATTGTGTTTACGCGCAAAACATTGCGATTAAACGCAATCTTTGCTTTTGTTGAGGGACTTAAAGTGAATTGTATGCTAGCTGAAAAGCGCTTTTAATTATCAATATTTGATGAATTAATCACTTGAAAATCTCTCTTAGAGCTTATATGGAAAACATTATTACGGAAGAGGTTAAATCATAGAACTTATTATGTAATTACATGCTATAACCATATTACTGAAACCCAGACAGATACCTTTAGTGCACAAGCACCCTTAATAGATAAATATTTACCCATGAAAGAATTTTTTTTTAAATTAACACAGCAGTTATTGGAACATAACATTATCAATATTTAGTGGGATTCCGCCATTGTGTGACTTCTTTTAAATTCAGATCAAGAGAATAAGAATATGTTATTTAGATAAGGAAAGTGACATGAATCGTGTGCAAGACAAACGGTTTATGAGTAACAAGTGCTTTGTCCTTGGTATTAACAATAATCTCAAGCCATCATCAGGCTATTAAACGAAAGCCCACTATTAAATATTTATCAATGAGGAATACGTAAAGGCGGTGTTATTCTAAGTGAAATAACGCGAAAAAGACAAAACTAAATGTGAGGTGAAAATTTCATCAATTAATGATTTTTGATAAATTTTGAAATATATCTTATCAAAAATAAGAACTTAATTTCAAAAGTATAAAGACAAATAAGAGAGACAATATGTAAACATGCAACGGTGCTTAATTACAATCGTTATTCAAGAATTGTAGAAACACGTAGAAAAAATTCCGTACTTTATAAAATCGTGTTTGCAGATTTTTTTTCATATTTCAAACAGGTTTGTACATTATTTATCCTGCTTTGTGTTTATGTTCTGCATTCTTTAATTTTCCTTTCGTCCAATTTTCTTGTTTTAAAATTTTTCGAAATTATTAATATCTGTGTGAAATATCCATTAAGAATTTTTTGATATTGTTTTCATAAAAAATAATAAATACAAGTATTAATACTATGTTAAACAAATAAATGTACTTTATTTTATATGTAAAGTGATCCCAGAAATTACTGAGATGTTTTTTTTAATGATCCCTCTGCCAAATTCCTTTTAATCCGTATATATTTTATTCCAGGTAAATCAAAAGTAGACAGTGAAATACTTAATGTTTCAGAAATATTTTTGCAATTCTTTGATTAATAAATAAACAGTAGGCTTTATTTTTTCAGAAGCACTAATTTTGAGCATTAGCAATCGACCGAAAGTACATGTATACAAAGAAAACGGTAAGTATTCATGGAAACCGCAAATGAAATAAGAAAGTTGCAATGAAACATATGGAGATAACGAACAGTATTCAAGATCAAAAGTCCATAAAACAATGCAAAATATATATAGGAGTATTACAATACAAGTATTATTAATAAAGAACAAAATGATTTCATTCTAAAAAGGATTTGATAGTAATTAATGATATGCATGAATGTTTTTATTTAACAAAAGAGTTTTTTGATTGTGAGCCTGGAAATAATAGAATAAAAATGAACAGTTTGCTTTTCATCTACCATTCTGCGAAATGCATGGAAAAACAATACATCTCCAATTTTGCAGCACCAAATTTGTGTAAGTATTTGAGATTGAACATTGATTCATAATTCATAAGCAAAAAAAGAAATTGAAATAAGAAAGTAAGAAGTAAATCTTCAAACATGACGTACAGCCCAACTTTTTATTTAGGCTGTTTATAGATGTTTTTAAGATATTGAATTTGTTTAATCCAAGACAACAAAGTTCCAGCAAATGAGTTTCGTTGCTATTCCAAAATCTCTAGCTCTGTGCCTTCTGTACACTGTTGATTTATATTGAACCTTTTTTTTCAGGAAACCAGAATGACATTTCTGGAAAAAAGGGTCTTTCACAAAATATTTAGGTGTGTACAAAGTTAAAAAAAACCTTTTTGTTACAACACTACAATCCTTTATAGATTGCATAAATAACTTGTTAGGGTATGTCATGACCATCCATGTACATGTGTATCAAATAAATGTGTTTTATCCTTAGTCCCCCATGATTGCTTATACAAACCACTTACATGTAACCACTGTATTTTATTTGTGAAAAATTGTTGCTTTTGGTAAGCATTTTTAATTATCAATAATTCAGAGGACAAAGGCAAGTGAAATCATCTGCTGAATTAATGCAAATATTCATATTAACTGAACTTAAAAATTAGAATATTTGGGTAAAATTATTTATCAAATGAACTTCACTAAATGTTTTTTAAGGTCCAAAGCAGAGGGCTGTATACTAGTAATTTAGTAAACTTTGAACTGTCATTAATTTTTCCTTAATAAATATAGTATACCCCGGTATATAAAGTAAATTTTGGCCTCCAAGGAGCATTTATTCTTATTTCAATTTCCAGTTAGATACTTTGTGAACTTAATTTATCCAACCCATGAAAAGCCTTCCGAGCTCAGACTTAACCATCAGAAGCATGGTACGCTGTTTATCAATGCTTTGTTTTGTATTTGTCCTGTTTTAGGGTATTCTGAAATTTCCAAATTTTTGGATATGCGCAAGTTGTAGATTTCAGAATTCAAACGATAATTCTCTCGCTTAATTTTAGATGAGCAAGTATGGGGTGTTATAGCCGCTTTGACTAATATTGCAATTTAAAATGATTGATAGATATACACCGCAATACCTATAGAAGAACTGTTCGACATACAAGTGCATTATACAATAAAAAAAAAAGATTAATTCAAGACAACACAGTCTATCTTATACATTGAAAGTTTCCTTCAACTACACGTATTTAACTTTGGAATTGCCCCAAAGGGTGTTTCTGTTTTAATACGAGAATTATTATTATTTTTTTTTTATAAATAGAGAATGGATATGCTTAGAAAATACAATGGAAAAAATGTTAAATGAAAAATATTGCAAGATATATTATATTCATTTCAATGCAGAAACTGTCATGGACGCATCACGAAAAACTCCAACGTGACTATTGCCCTGTTCACACGGAGAGTTTAATTCGAATTAAACGTAAAGTTAATGCAAATTAGCTTCGCTTAGCGTTCACACGGAGAATTTAATGCGAATTAGTTTAATTCGCATTAGTTTACTTCGCATTAATTTACTGCAAATTAAACTCTCCGTGTGAACAGGGCATATGATTGGGTCGGTCAGTCTTGGTACCTCACTACAGTGACCGTTATCTGACGTTTCGTTGACATCGTCCATTGCAATCAATAAAATTTCTTCGTTATAAAAGGTCTGTTTTCTCAGACTTAATTAGACAAGTGAATTCAACAAATTAAAAAAATCTGAAGATTATACCAGGATTGTAATTACATTAGTGTATTCTTAATAAGTGCGAATCATGTATACGAAGTTGCTCGTGTTAAAATTGCCTTGAAAAATAAATGCACTATTTTTTCTGCATCTCATATGTAATATATAGCACCGTGCTCATTCTGACAGATCCAATCTTATCTATCAAACTCCACACAATGTCCTTTTACTGGTATTAAAAAAGTCCATAAAAACTATATTGGAGCATTTAATGATCTCTGTCAGTATGCACAGTTTTGTTAAATATGAACACTTAAACTCCAAAAAATATATATTTGTATTAGTTTTAAAATCTTATAAGCGTGATAAAAATATTCTTTATAGAAAATATATGTTTTTAAAAGATAAAACATTTCCATAAAATATTCAATCAAGGTATTATAGTATTTACCTGTTTAGGTAACACCGAAATGGAAATGTTTGATTTTTCAAAAATTACAATGTATATTTGTCTATAAAGAATATAAGAAGAATGGGCTTGTATATAGATTGTATACATCTTTTAAAAAGAAAGGACTTCAGAAAAAAAATTATCTATCAGGAAAAGATTTTATTTTGGTAAATACACTTCAACAAACTGAAAGAATACTTAGCAGATAAATCAAACAACTAGTTCTCTAAAATTTCAATGCTATTATACAATCTACGTTATTTCTAAAGCATTTTATTTGGTATTTATCATCTAATATAATAAAGAAAAACCTTAAGTTTAAAGTTTTAAAAATGTTTATAATTAAAATGACTAATAAACATGAAAATATTACTTGAAAATACATACCGGTATGTACATTTATCTTAAGTAAAATAAATGATTGATCCCCACTAACAGAAAAAATACATGTTTTGAAAAATTTAACCTTGATTACATAACGAACATCAATGTCATAATTGAACATTCTTGTTTCCCTTCGGATAATGCATCTTCTTCTAGATTCGGATTTGAATATTTTAATACAGCGTCAGTTTGCATGTCAGAAAATTGATAAATGCAGAAATAAAAATGGTCATTACTTTAATTGATAATTAGTAGAACCCGATTTGATGGAATTAAGCGATAAACCACTCGTTAAATCTTGAGTGTAAACATTGATATATCGGCATTTGGGGAAATGGTTCGTTCAGTCGACAATTAGGGGTAAACAAATCATTTTCATCAGCTGGGTTGATGATCGACGCCTGCCCAGCAACAATAGTCATATACACCTAATTAGATTTAATGCTCTGAAAAGGAAGAAATATTTTTATGTACCTAGCTATTACCTTAAAACTTTTAACTCTTTTTTAAAGTTTAGTCATTGGCCAAATGATCTAAGAAATTTTATATTATTGAAAGGTTTTGGGGGTTTTAGGGGAAGGAGATGTATCCACGTGACAAATTCGAAAAAAAGTAGTAGGAAATGTCTAATTTTATTTCTTTAAGTTTTGTTTGTGTTTTAGTGCTCAACTTGCCTCTTCTGACACGAGAATTCCGGTTGTCAATAGTATCAGATGATGCAGAATGACGTCAAAATTGACTGTATTTACATCACCATCTTGTCTGTCACTACGCAGAGAGAAGTAAAGAAATAATCAGTTTACATAGCGCTAGAGTAAAATCATTACATTTCATGCAAATTGGTCTCGATGTAAGACTTTGGTTCAGCGTGAACAAATTTCAAAAGGCGTGAAAATGAAGCAGAACATTACACAAGACTGGGTTCATGTAGATGTACAAAATGGACGCTAAAACTCTAATTGTCGACATTATTATACGCCGTCTGTCAACATCGCGTGTGCAGATACGATAATGCATATTGCCTTTTTCATGCTAAGGGTAAATGCTATGCTATAATTACTTTTCCATTTCATATACCACCAAAATATTTAACATGCATTTTTTAGTAAATAAAGACAAATATGAAATAGAATCAGTTGTATGAAATAAATATAATACATTTTTGATTTACTTTGTATGTAGATGAATATATATAATAGTCAAAGTAAAAAGTTCAAGTTCATTTTATTCACCCAAACCAAGGGTTCAATAACATATGTACATTTTACATACAAACTGGTCAGAGGTACATAATTTCTATATAACAAAAAGATGACATATAAATAAAATAGGAAAGAGTTCGATAAAATGAGGGGGAAAATATATCAAGGAGGAGAGACAGCATCGTAAATTTTTAAAATAAACATGCATAACTGTTTCAACATTTTCTCGCTTTTAGTTGACATTAATTCCATGAATTTGATAATATTATGTCTGTGGAAATAATAATAACCAAGGTAAACTATGTAATATGCATAATGTTTTGAAATCATTGCCACATTACTGAACTTTATAAAAATATATTTACAAGAAATGTTCATTTAGTACTTAATTGTAATATTCTAAATTTATTAATTATTTGATTGTCTGTCCTTAATGATATTTAACAGAAAGTACATTTTGTTTAGACTCGTGAATTAAAAGAATAACTATCAATTAAATTAAAATATTTTCGTTTAAAATAATGTAATTTTTTTTTTTAAATTTCAGTCTATTAAATCCACCTGTAACATGCTTAGAGAAGGGGAAAATTCTTACAGGTTCTTACATTTGAAGTGGAAGCCTTTTACACAAAAAAGTGAGAAAAAAAGTTTCCCTTGATGAAATGTTTTCTGAATTTCATCCAGCAATATCTTATCACGTAGAGTCATTCGTTTTATAAACATAAAAAAAACCTCGGAAAGGAAATTCTACATTTTATTTCAATTTAGCACACATTAATTTTTTTAAAAATAAAAGTTTGATTTTTTTCAGCAGTGTAACTGCACATTTATTCATTGTATTTCTCCTTTTTGTAGCTAAATAGAAGAAAAAGTAACAACTTCAATGGGTGCACATTTTTATGATTAAATGACAGAGCTACTGCTTAGGCGTTTTGTTTTTAGGTTTTCGTTGGGCCGACCCCTCAGAGCCGTCATTTCTGACACCCATAATGATTGATGACCCCTCCAATACCTGCTTATATAAACTACTGTGTCAACATTTCTCCCTCTGTACCCAAACTATTCTAAACACATCTGGAATCTTTGTGTTGCCCATCGCCAAAAGTGACCGAATGTCTCTGCAACATGCAAACGTACTCAATATCCCCTTATCGTAATTAATCCCCATCTTCTTTATGCACTTCAGTGTTAACAGCCAATCAAATTGCTTGCTCGTGATTTTGCTGAATTGGGGGCCGGTCATTGTAGGTGTTAATTTGCCAAAATTTGTCTTATTTATGGGATAATATAGCTACATGCGCAACATTGACAAAACTTTTTTTACTGGTTTCGATACAAGTTTTATCTTTTGAATGTGTGAAAAATTGGGCAAATCATAGATGGATATCACCGGTCCTCTGTCTGTTCGCGCGAACGCCTTCAGTATCGCATCGCTGATGTCTGGACCGTTTTCGGATTCTGTCTTTAACTCACTCGGGTACCCCGGAGCTTCCAGCCAGTATAACTCGGACTGCTTTGTGGAATGGGGAAACTGCGGATATGCTCCCGGAATGAAAAGCATGGAGGGTGAGCAAACCATGATTTGGAATATCTTTTAAAATATTGCATTTTGTTCTATTCTCTTTTAAAATCATAATTGTGATGTTAATTACCTCCAAGTATTTCATAATTTTTTTGATTAATTAATTTCCAGCCTGTCTCCTTAATGCTGGTACTGGGAGACCTCTTTATGAATCTTCAAGATTTGAATATCAGGATGTGATTTCAAGAAATTCCGACAATTGTGCTAAACATTCCCAAGACTCCGACTTCATGAAAGGTGATCACACCTGTAAAAGTGACAATTGCTTGGAGAACACACCCGAAGAAAAGGGGGAGCAGTCTAAGAAACCCCTACACCCAAAACTCCTGAACGTCAACGCGCACCTTGAGATGAAGTCTTTGTGGGACGAGTTTGACGAACTCGGAACAGAGATGATCGTGACCAAAGCCGGCAGGTAGGGAAAAATAAAGTATTATTTGTTTGTTCACGTATTTAGTTTCTAATTTAATTTTTGACATGGGTGTGTCGGTATTAAAAGGGACATTTTCACCACTGAGAGACAAAATTGCCCTATAGAGAAAGAAGAGTGTATATATCTAACTTATGCATTACTTCCACAGTGTATTATCTTTTATTCAAACCGTTTACCGTTAAAGGTATGCTTTAAATTATCTTTTTAATGACTTCTTTTCAGTATGATTTAACAAAAATAATTATTTTGTCTTGTTTGTGTGTTTTAATCTTCATCATTCTGACAAGCATTCATATATAATATATATAATATATTCTTTTAAAGACATCTTGGAGCATGATAATTTTGATGTCGTAAAAAAAAAAATGATCTGATGCCATTTGTAATTACGAAAACGTCATTTATCTTAATTATAGTCAGTTTGGTTTGAATACGGGTGTATACGAAAAAATATAATTATTAATAGGGTGTTTATTTTCTTGAAATCTGGTAATTGAATACTGAGCGAAGCTATAGTAGAACAAAACTAACACAGAGGGTCCTATTTACAAAAAAATTGCCTATGACAAGTAATATACTGTTGCTAACAATTCTTTCAGATGCAAAAAAATTCTGAATTTGTTCTAAAATAATATGTTTAAATTCTAAAGAAAAAAAAAGAAAACTGAAGAAAAGAAATCTTTTTCAAATTAATTATGTCGAAGAAAATATTCGCAACAGTTGTATTTTGGTCTTGACCATATGAATTATATTGTACGAAGTGGTCCAAATCTGCAATGAATACAATATGACCCATATTGCAGATTACACTATAATTTTAGTCCTTAGGACCTATTGCCAAATTATTTGATGAAAGATTGAATTCATTATTTCATACATACAGGTATAAATAAGCATTTAGACTTTGTCAGGATACTAGTATGTTGAATTATGAACAATTGAATTGTTAAAAAAAAGCTTAAACCTCGATATACAATAATTTTTTTTTTTGATATCTACATTTTATTCTGTGTAAAATATCAATTTTTTGTTTTTTTTTAAAGTGTTGAAGTTACGCATGTTGTTTGCATTTCTATATGGCACACTTGCAAGAAGTTTTCTTAAAACCTTATTTATTTATTATTTTTTTATATTTGCTAATTTCAAAAAATAAACTATCCCAGTTTATATTTGTCTGGCCATCTGTTTGATTCTATGTCCGATATATGTCAATCTTTTTTGCTAAATTGAACGTAAATGTTGTAATTAAGTTTTTGTACTATCATGGAAGACATGCCATTATAGTGAATACAATCTGTGACGACGGATAAGGATTGAGACATTGTTTATCAATGTTTCTCCTGTATGTCTCCAAACGTGCGAATAGCTGTCACAATATCATAAAAATAAATATCAACAATTTTACATTTCTGTCAAACTCGAGAATAAAAAAAAACTGAATGAGGTGAAACCGATATTTGTTTTACATTTATAGAAACATGATACATTTTAATAACGAAAGAGAAAAAAATCACCCCATGGCCAGCATTTAAGGCAATGCAAATGTTCCAAATGCGAAGCGAGAATGTATACTAGTACTTAACTAGCATGCATGTGAACAAAAGATCAAATCTGTATGACAATTTTTTTTTCGTCTTCTTCATAACTTTCAATTGAAACTACCGGATATTTGAATCAAATGTCGCTCCCCTTCAAACTTGAATAATATACAATATATTCTGAAATGCGTTTTATACTCAGCCTGGTGTTTATTTGGACTTACGGGAAATAAATGTTAATTTTTTACCTAAGATGAATGTATATTCAAGTAATATTTTCATGTTCAATAATCAAATTTACTACAGGCATTGTATTTTACTAATAATTTTTTTATCATAATAATAGTTTTTCTTAATTATATTTTATAATAAATACCTGATAAAATGCTTTAAACCCGCATTTGTTCTCAGATATATACAATGTAAAATGACGTGTAAATTTTAGCGAACCAACAGTTGATTTAGCCTTTCTATAAGAATTCTTTAAGTTTGTTGAAGTGCGTTAACAATCAACATTCCTTATGTGATGGAATGTCATGTCATATTCCAATGCGACTTGAAAAAGGCAATATTATTTCAAATGGAATTAAAGGGTAGCTAAACATCTGATGATACAATTAAAAGAAACCGAATTTTATAAAGAAGAAGCCGAAAAAAAAATATAACATACAAATATCTTATGTTTTTGCACTATATTGCATGTTGGTTAAGTATAAATTTTTGTTCCGCATTTAGCACATTTGCATTGCGTAAAATGCTGACCATGGGGTGAACTTATTCTAATGAAATATTTGATTGAAGTTCCTTTTTTTTAGTATGTATGTTTTTTTTTATTTTCATAATAAAAAGGAATTATTTTATTGTGCATATAATAGTAATATACTGATGGAAAAGTTTTAAATACTTTTTTAAAAAGTATATTTTGTTCAAATAGAATATTTATCTCAAAGTTTTGGGAATTTGAAAGTAATAATTAGAGATACATGTATACCCTTGTGTTCTTGGGTGCGCTTTTTTTTTAACGATCACATTAGCGAAACATGCTTATTAACATAAATCATTTAATTCTTCAAAATATGACTTCTTCTAAAAAAAATATAGACATTGCTTGCGGTTTAATAGATTAAAATCTGCCAGAAAGGACACAATTCCTTTTATAACACGGTGATATGCAGAAAAATACGGGTACATTATGTGTTCAATTCACTTTTTGAGTCAAGTCTGAGGAAAACAGACATTCTAAAACCCAGTAATGTCATTGATTGCATTGGACAATGCCAGCGAAACGTCAGATAACAGCCACAATAGTGAGGTACCGAGACTGACCGAACCAATCATAGTCACGTCAGAGTTTTCGGTGATGCGTCCAATACATGACAGTTTCTGCATTGAAATGCACACTGATCATGCCTGTAAGTCCCATGGCGCTCTCTGTGGAGACGATCACATGGCCATACCCTCATCATCATAGGTCCATGCTTCATTAAACGTCGACGAGCGTAGCATCCCTATCTCGCCTTATCACCTTGTTATGAAAACTGTTTTCTTTCGCTATATGAATACCCCTTGTATTTCTCTAATCATTACCAATTTCTATTCCTACAGCTTTCCAGCTGCTTTTTAAAGAGAATAGAGGTATCATAAAGTGACCATTTGGTTGGTTCTTGTTTCTAATTTTACGATTTTATGTATGTTAAGATATAGGAATAAATCAGGTGGTACTTAACACAGGTGTTAGTTTCGTGAGTGAAGTAATTTACTCGATTCCGAGTTCAGCCAGCATCACACCGCCTTAATGGTGATATAAATAAATCCGCCGTGCGATTTCTTGGTGAAACTTTCTTATAAATTGTTTTCCAGGCATTTGAAGTGGCTCTTACGGTGTTTTCCATCAGTTTTAATTGAATTTTGAGCATGCTTAATGTTGGAAATAAATATATACATCCGCAGCTGTATTCGCCTCAATATATACGTCCAATACGAGCTGGAATAAATATTTCTAATTGTTAGGTATTTTGTTACAATTAACGAGAACGAAAGTATCTGGAAAGAAAACGTGCAACATAAACAAAACACTTTTTCCAATGTAAAGGAACGTTATCGTGGAAGGCTTCAAAGTGGATTGTAAGATATTACCACAAAATCAAAACAATGCTTCGGGACTCGAACTTTGAGATCCATAAAAAACGTTTTATTTAATTTAAATGTGATAGCGACATTTTACGAAGGGTATATAGCTGGGGAGAAAAATTAAGTGAATCATTAATTGCGTTGTATAATATCATTGTTGAACAATAATGATCAATAATATTTATTTTCACTTTCAAAATACTTCTTATTTTTAAAGACCAAACATAAAAGCGCAAAAAGTTTTTGGATTTTATATGTTGTTTTACGTCCCATCTGAGAATTTTTCGCTCATATAGAGACGCCACCATATACCGGTGGAGGGCTTCAATCTTGTCGGCACTCAGGGCCATTGAGCAGTGAGGGTTCTTTATTATGCTAACGCCTACCTTGTCATGGGGCTTCGGGTTTGAAGGTCTCCTCCGAATTACCCGTAACTTTTACTTCAAATTTCTATGTTCAGTTCTATGAAGAGAAATTGAAGAAGAAAAAATATACAGGAAGACAGACAACATCACAAATTTTTAGAATACATATTATGATATATAAATATACAAAGTTATCAGGAATTTTCGAAAATTTTGAGCACCCGTATTAATTCAATAAAATAATTATTGGGCGTATAAAAATAATAATGTTTATATTTAAAAGTAAAGCTTGACATATAATGCAACTAACTAAAGCATTTTGAGCATTATTTACAAACTCTTCACTCTTAATAAAATAAATCAATTATATCTGTATATAAGCGCACATGAATCATTCGGAGAGGTTTCTGTCCTCTTTGTAATAAATTGTTTGATTGTTGATAAAACCTAAGGGAACGGAACATCCACTCAGTTTACTTGCAAAGATGTCACGTGTAGATTACGTACATGATATGTCTGACAAAATTGCTTTTGAAAAAGATGTTTTGACATCCTTAAAACTGACAATACCAAACTTTGGAAGCTTTAGAAAAAATATCGTCCGTCTCCCTGCCATTTTCACCCTTGTTCAACTGTATTCATTTTAGAAAAATAAATATTTACAAAATTTGTTTATTTTTAATGTAAAATAGGATGAGTAAAATAAATGTCTCCCACAGCAAATATCTTATATTTTCGATGCATATAATGCCTTCCTTGCCTATTAATACGTTAAAATGCACATGTGGTTTAAAAATAAATAATAAAATAACACAAACATACAATTTTCGTTCCATACAAGTTGTAAAGAATGCTGTAAAATTTATAGGTTTTTCTTCAGAGAGAGCAAAAATTAAGGAAAAATGATTGATGGTGCGTATATATGTATTCGTAGATAAGTAACTACATCAGATAAGGGGCCAGCGATGAGAAGTGACCACGCGAGTCCTCTACTGCCCGCAGCTCTCACATCTGTTTATGTTTTTACGTCAACCTCAAATATGTCGAAGTGTTATATGCGCTTAATTTATGTTCGAGAACATGTCCATTATTGTTTTTAAAAGATAAAAAATGTGTGTGAATATCACCCTGAACAGCTGACTGATGTTTGTCTCTGGAACGATTTGTGGGAAATGTCAAAAAAATTGTGAGAAAAAAAGCGTACTCTATGTTAAATTCCGAACTTTGAAAGCATCAAAGAATTTAACCTGTTCTCTTAAAACTCAACACATTGCAAAATATATTTGCATTGAGATAAAGACCTGCTCGCAGATCTATCCCTCCCTATTGTCTATCATATGAAGACAAAAGTAAAAACTCAAAGCAATTCTCAGATGATCCAGATAAAAATCAGATGAAAGTCTGCGCACGAGAATCCAGTTGGTACCAATGAAGCCAGCGAATCTCTCCGCTCCCTGAGCTGAAAAGAAATGTCTACACCTTACTTTGATCTCCCTGTCTCTATCTGCCTGATAAAATCACACCTCGTGCAGGAGTCTGAAAATATTTCAATTGTCCTGGTTAAAATACCTTCAGTTTGTAAGCCAGAAGCAACACTATATCTAACATACTGAGGATAAACTAAATTAATGAACATTAGAATGAATAACCGTTACGATTTAAACTTTCATCAAAATGCAAATTCTAGTAGACATTTAAATGATTGTCCTTCTACAAATTACACTTTTAATAAAGGTGGATGAACTAAATTGATTTTAAAATGAATGACCTTTACAAATTTAATACTTTTATTTTACACTACAGAAAAGCAATCACCTTTAACTTGCAAATGATGGATTGTCTTGAAGTGGAACTTTACCTTTGATAATTCATTAAATCGAACAATTTTACATTAAATGTATTCTCGACTATTCTTTACTTCTAACTAAGACATTAACAGTTGTGAATTAGAAACTTCAAGAGTACTGTGCAACAATATATTCGAAAATTGGTGTAAGTTTGAAATAAAAGATACGACAGAGTCTGACATATCTGTTTTAATATTTGGATAATTAAATTACTTTAAAAAGAGTTAATGGTAATATAACAACAAAGCTTTATGATAAACGTGATGAACCTTCATCACTTGCATACGGGGTATACCGGTAAATCTCTCAGTTGATTCGATACGCAAGAGATGCTCTACGTATGAACAATCTCAAACACGAAAAGAAAAATCAGTCTCGTTTAAAGTCATCATTTCGTAAGTTCTATGGTCGAAACAATGACTTTGTCAGCAAATACATTCCGTTAGTTCCTGATCATGTTAAGGAGCACAGGGGATGCTCACTCCTCCAGCCAGCAAAATATATATTATAAAAGTGTCGTAGTAATTTTATGATCACTTTTTTTTTCTTTCTATTGTACAGTATTATCATATTGTATATGATTCTTATATGTCATAGTAAACCAAAACAGTCATTTAAACAGTCATTTATTTGATAGTAGGACGTCTCCATATACCGGTAAGTGAAAAATTCTCGATAGGGACGTTAAACAACATACAATCAATCATATTTGATAGCAATGATAACTTTTGCAAATGAGGATCAGGTCAATATAAGACATATGCAACCATTACCCGTTAAAATTATGATATTGTTTTAATTGGTCATGCCCCTTGATAGACCTTCATTGGCGAATAGATGAATATATGTAAGTACTAGAAAAAAGTATAGATTAATATGAGAACAATTTTAATATTAAGGCCAAAATAAAATTATAGTTTGTTTGGAATTGCCTCCCGCCTCATTGAAATGCCCCCTCCTGAAAGAATTTTATTGATCAAAAGTAGGAAGATTTTTTTTTTTATTTAATCATTTTTTTTGCCCATTACATGTATCACATGCACCATACAAAACACTGAAATATAGTGTAGAAATCTATGTAAAATTATGTTGTTTTTTTTTGTAGTTGATTTTAAATATTTTTTTAAAAGTCAGAAAATGTATTTACTGTTTTATACTGAGATTTTTATTAAAAAATTAAAATTTTTCTTCAATTAAAAAAAAATATTTTCCCTCCCTCCCTCCCATGTCTGAAAACCTTCAGGCGGCAATTCCAAACAAACAATTTTTTAAGGTTGGCCTAAAAGATGATTTGACCATGATGAACATTTTTACTTTGTTTATGAATTGTTGCTGTTGTTTTGTTGTTGTTGTTCTTTTTTTATTTGATTTCTTTTTTTTTCCTGTGCTGTTCTACCCCTTCCATGGCAAAGATCTTAAGCATTTCTAGACAAATTGATATTAAGATTTCAAAGCATTTTTGAGTATTTCTTGTAATTTTTGTATATACCAATGTACGAGGGGTTATCAAAAAGTTCGTGGACTGAGGCTATGAAATTAGTACTTTGTAGTCTGTGCTTTCAAAATTTATATGGAACATAAAACAACAAAAAATAAAGAAATATTGAAAATTTTAGCCTAATACTTTCATTCTTTGCAAAATTATAATAAAATGAAAACGACATTATATGATCACCCGGCGCTGTCGTCGTTTAATTTCATGACGTCCGGTAACGTCATTGTTTTCAATGTCCGCTTCTTCTACCTCATACACTTTTTTTATGAGATTACCTGGAACTGAGTAAGGACTTAAACCCGCCTTGTTTATATGACTTTACAATGTCATGAACAGTGGCCTTCAATGGATATGATATTCCAAATGGAATAATACATTGGGAGAGATCCGCGCTTGATTGTGCCGGTGTAACGACGAAAAGTGACCCCCATAGAATATTGACCGGGGGTCATTTTTCTACGTAGAAATTTGACCCCCTGGTCAATATTCAACGTAGAAAAATGACCCCTTTTTCTGTAGAAATCATGGCCTTGGGGTCATATTTCTCCGTGTGCATTGTAGAAAATTGACCCCGTAGATTAATGACCCCCTGTCATTTTTGATGCCAAAACAATTCATTTTAGAAGGAATATTCTTATTAGGCATATGCAAGCGGGTAATATCAAGCTGACTTATGCTTTAAAGTGTTAATTTCTGAAAGCTTTTAAGCTAAGATAACAAAATCAAAGCGATAAAATACCTTGCATGAATGATACAAACTGTTTATCTCCACTAGAGGAAAACGGTATCAAAATGTTCTAACCCAAAGGCTATAGGAGCAGAGATACGAGAATTCATAGAAATTTTTATTAAATTTTATACCAGTAATTTTAAACCAGTAAATAAGTTTCCACGGTTGCCATTTTAATTCTAAAAATGGGTTATTTCCACTAGAGTTCGTTTGTACCAAACCAAATCTCAATTCTCTCTGGCGGAGAAGCAGAGGACTATGGGTATTATGGGTCATTTCTAGGTGACAGTATGGTGTCAGAAAGAAAAGTTTCCGTTATTAATCAATAATGAATCTTTTTTATTTTACCCTGGATATATAATTTTTCAGAAGTTTAAAGTTTTTTATCCATATTTTTAAAACGGGCACGAAAAAGTGTTCCAACATAGAAAAATCGTATAAAAATATTTGATTTTCTATGAATGAAGTTTCAAACTTCTTTTTAAAAAAATAGGGATAATTTAATTTGTAAAAATAAGTACTAAATTAAATTGCCTCTGAACTTTATGTATGATACAAGGAAAACAAAAAGTGGTTAGCTCAAAACCTGTAAAATGTCTTTTGTCGTTTGCTAGTGTTAACAAAATAGGGATTGTAGCATAAAACATGATTAAAAAAAAAAAATAATAATAAGTCCCCATCTTTTCCAAAAAAAGGCACATGTAGTATCGTTTTCCCCGTTCTATCATGTACATAAAAATACATATGGTGATTTTAGGAGTTTTTAACCAATAGAAAAAAAAATTTAGATGATGAAAAAGTTGTTACTTTACATGATATACTTATGCCCCTGTAAACGAAATTTCCGGGGTTTTGCCCCTGAAGACGAAGTTTCTGGGGGTATATAGCATTTTACCTGTCCGCTTGTCTGTTTGTATATTTTTCTGCAAAACTTGAACCTTGCCCATGCCCATGACTGGGTAAGACTACGGCTTTCATATTTCACAAGTGTATTTTTGTGACAAGACCTTTTTGTGTACAATCAATTTTGACCTTTTAATATTGACCTTGGAGTTTGACACACTTTTACACAAGGATAATAATTATGGAGATATTAACTAACAGTACTCAATATCAAAGTCCATAAAACAATACAAAATATAAAGGAGCAGAGCAAACACGAACCTCCGAAACATCAGAGATGGAATTAGTTGCCATATAGGAATGAGCATCCCCTGCTGACCGGTCACATCTGCCATGTTCTCCTTGTCACGACTGGGAAATAACAGGAAAATCCTCCGCAAACTCTACGCACAAATAACGGACCAACAAAAAGCACGAAAAACATTAGTCAGCATTTGTTTCAATTTGATAAATTGCATTTGCTGACAATGTCATTGTGCCAACCATAGAATTAACGAAATGTTAACGTTGACTTCAAATGAGACTGCCGATATTCTTGTTATTTATTTCATTTACTTGCTTGTCAATAATATACTTCGTTTTAGAAATTGTTCATATGTAGAGCATGCTCTTGCGTATAGAATCAACCGAGATATATACACTCCGTTTGCAGGTGATGAAGGTAAATTGCTGCATAACCAAGGAAATTTGACGATAGAAAAGTTTGTCATCACATTTATCCTTAAGCCTAGTTGTTAGATTACCATTAACGTCTTTTTTTCAAGTAAAATATCCATGGGTGAGACAGATGTGTCAGACTCTGTGGTATCTTTCATCTCAAGCTAGCTCACAAGGATATATCGTATCGACGTAGGAATGAAAATTACCATTTTTAATTGACAATACGTCGTCGATATATACGTATACTGTAAACCAATTTTTATTCGCGACGACTTTATTTCGCGATTTACCAAGCTTAAACTGGTTTGCGACGATTAATTTTCGCGATGAAGCCTCTTTTTATCTGTAGTTTATAGACAAAGAGACCTTTAGGACTGATTCGCTGCAAGAAATATTCGCGATGAAGAGGCTGTCGCGAACTTCGCGAAAATTTCTTGCACGCGAATAAAAGTTGGTTTACAGTATATCGAAATGTTGAGTTGAAGGCCACAGCAAGTAATTTCTTCTTTTCACTTCGCACAAATTCTGTTTCAAGTGAATATAAAAATAGATTTACTTATAACGGAGCGCAATTGGTACCCATGGGAATTCCAATTTATTGTCGGAATATCTGGTCTTCCCAAAAAAAAAAAACAGATATTGTCGATCAGTAACTCAAGCATCTCTTTCACGTCAACTTCAGAGTACTTGTGTGTGCAATGTGTTTTAACAAAATAATTTTGCAAATGACCAATGACCATTGTAAATTTACAAAAATTTATTAAAAAAGCAGCTGTCATTGAAATAAAAAAAATCCTGGTTCACACCACTTTTTGAATATATTGTTGCGCAGTACACTAAGAGTTTTTCCTTCTCTACTGTCAATACTTTAGTGCGGAGTACAAAAGAGATTTGAATGAACATTTACTGGAACCCGCAATGTGTCTTTGTTTGGAATCCAATATATATCGGGTAATTCAAATTTATTTTTGCTCTGTGTAATATTAAAAATATTTAAAACTGACCAAAAATTTTGAAGAATTTCTTCCTTAGAAAGGGAAGTATGAGTATAAGTAGGATTACCACTTGTAGAATTAAATCTTGAAAGTTCTTCTAAAATACAATTAATGAGACTTACAAACGAAGACAACCTGCTTTGTCGACAAGGACCAGTACGTACTGATCATATAATCTATCTATTTTTTTTTTCACTTCTGGATTATTGAACACAGAATGAATGAGGGTTTTCATATTACCCCTCAATCCTTGAATACGCGGCGTTAACATGGATCTGATACATTTAATCCATTGTGGAAAAAATCAACAATTCCACACTTTTACTTTAACATTAACTTTTGGACGGTATGTGCTAGAAATTTATTTTGAAGTAAGGGCATGACAACTAAGAGTTCATTAATTTGCAAAGGTTATCAGTGTCTATAAAATCCCAGAAGAAAGTGGATGTAACAGCAACCATTGGTCACGTATCTGTCGGCTAAAAAGTGTTGAAAAGAGATTTTTAAGTTTTTATTTTAATTTATAGATATCTCTGAAGGTTGAAATATTTTTCACTCAGGTGTAAATTTTTGCCAGTTTTGGAGAAATTTGTAATATCATCATAAGAACTTCTTGATGTGTATTGTATTTCCTGTATATAAAGTAAAAAGTATAGTAATATATAAGGTAGTTAAAAAGTATGTATTTTAAAGCAGAATAAATGCATACAATGGAATTGTATTTATATAGTTAAACAATGTTGCTATCGATGTTCGGAGGTCCGTGTTTGCTCTGCTCCTATTTTGTATTGTTTTATGGACTTTGATATTGAATACTGTTCGGTATCCCCATATCCCTTTTTCTTGCTTCTGTGCTATTTTTTTTTTCTTGCAAGAATTTTCAAAGATTATAGTAATTAGAAACGTACCATGCCATTTTCGCAAAAAAATCTTCGAATGAAAAAAAAACCAAAATATATAATCATAAATTATGTTCTCGATGAATAAATATTCATTGGGATTCTGCAAGCAAAAAATATACCCATACCAGATACATGCATTGGTTGTGATGCTACGTTTAAGATATGCAATTGAATATAAGTTGGAAAGGATAAGATTGCATAAAAAATCCCCCCTACTTGGATTTGAAAGTATGAAAAATCAGGAGACACATATACAAAGTTTTATTGTATAAAATATAGGGGGGTCAAATTTCTATGAGGGTCATTTTTCAACGTGTGTGAAGTCGTAGAATTAATGGTTTGGAATGTTTTTCTACAGTCGAAAAATGACCCTACTTGTCGTAGAATATTGACCGGGGGGTCATTTTTCTACGTAGAAAAATGACCCCCCGGTCAATATTCTACGGGGGTCACTTTTCGTCGTTACACCGGCATATTTTGCTTTTGGGAGTTCAATATGTACAACACATGATCAACGTCATTTTTTGACGTGATTGATTTTTCACACCTTGACTGCAAATCGACATGAACTGTGTATCCCTTTTCTCTCTGAATCTATTTTGACATTAAAAGACAAGTACTCAGTATGAATATTATTTCTCTGTAGCCAGTTTTAATATATTTTAGGTGTATACCAGTTTTTTCAGGGGCAAAACTTTATAGAGTGTTGGAAACGGAAACCCCTCCCCTCTTTTGACGTCATTTTCAAGGCCTCATTTCTTTGGACATTCCGTGTAAAATGTACGATAAAATTTCATAGAACTTCCAGAATGAAGTGAATATTTTATGGAACAATTGTGTCCCGACACATACCTTAATTAACGGGATTTTTGGATGTCAAATGCTCATATCAAAAGAGTTTTTCTCAGTTACACTTAGGTCGCAAAAACGTCGTGTTTGAGGTTGCGCCGCCTGGACATACCATTGCTTATAAAAACATTATTAATTTATTAAAAAATAAAATTTATTATTTATGGTTTATTCTTTAGATAGAAAAGATGATTCTAACTAGATATTTAAAAATTCATTGATGTGTCTAAAGCGGTTTTAATTTTATCACGCCAGTCCACGAACTTTTTGATAACCCCTCGTATATATATTCCGAAAGCAGGTATTGTGTAGTTTCTGAAAATGATTATAAAAATATCATTTCAGTTGCCATGGCAACGAAATACACCATAATCATGCTGGAATTTACATTTATTCAAGAATGAGTTTCATTCTAATTTTTTTGCTTAGTTAAATATGTTAAAAAATATTTTATTGTTGAGTTGAAAATCATGAGCATGTTGTACATTTTTATTACAAACCAATTTTATGTATTTTGTGGGGATGGGTTGGGGTTGGGAGGTAATCACCAGAATTTAGCATTTTTACATAGAACGTGTTACCCCTGCATTGAATTCGATAATGGCAAAATCGCTCAAATAGTGCGCAAAGTTTAACTCAAGCTACCAAAAAACTTGTACAACCTATGAAAAAATTTTCTGTACAATATGTTATCGTAATTATTTTCTCTTTCCAACGGTGTAAGATTTATTCTGATATTTGCAGTATTAACGAAGTTATGAATATTTTTTCATACTACTCTCGTTTTTCAAGTCAGATGCGTAGAAAAGCGTATATGCCATGTGAGTATTAACTTTCAAATGAGCTAATTTTGTATATGTTATACTATTTTATACTAGGGTTCAAGCTTAATTTCGAAATACGAGCTATGTTTTAGCTTAAAAAGAAGGTAAAATAATTTTCATAGAAAAATCTCAGCAATCACATACCTATTGTAAGGTGTTCTTATCTTATATCACATGTTATATTTGCATACAGAAAAATTGTAATTTCTATTTAGGAAATGCTGGTTTTCGTTTCAAAATAATAAAAATATTGCAACTGTGCATAAAGAGACCGGACAATGTTTTGTTGGTGTGATTTATTTATTATTTTTTTTTTATATTTTGGCGAGCGCGAATGATTTGGTTTATTCATCGTTCTAATTACTTAGAACTTGTGATGCCTAGTGTTGTTTTGTCGCTGTGTATAACCTTAAATGCGACTTTTTTCAGTAAAGGATTTCAACAGAATATAAATTTCAAGAATTGTTGTTCCAATTGTTATTTTCACACATCTAAAATATCACTTTTGTAATGTTCACGATGTGAAATAAATATTTATGATAAGTTTCTTATTAAACGGATAAATAACATGTAGTATTTTGCAACTGAAAATGAAAATAATCTGTTGATAACAATGTTTTTATACATGTAGGTGTTACTTTTATCATGTGAAAACAACCAGTAACAATTTTTTTTTCGTGTTGCTAGGTATATGGAATTTTTTAGTTGTAAGACATAATTTTTTTAAATATATTTTTCATCATACTTCACACTCATGAATTATTTAAATATATTTTAAATCAACTCATTCTTGGGCAAGTATTTCCACAGCAAACATTACATTGAATTTTTTATTGTGCTTTACGAGATATTAAGAGTATACCACGTTCAAACACTTGTATTTAATAATCTTATGAATAAAAATTATAGCTTCAAAAGAAATCGGAGAGGAGGTTGACTATATATAGCTATATATTTAGCTTCCCTGTTTCTGTACCCCCTCTCTTTTGTCTTGCTGGATTTGATGTCTTTGGCTCTTGTCTGTTTAAATCTCAGGTTGTTTTAATTACCGATAATTATAGCGCATTAAGATGTACATCTTGTTGACGCGAAGGGCCCCTTCGTAATAAACCGAGCTGTTTTCTGTGTCAGTCTAAACAAGAGATGTTCCGAAGTACGACGGGTTCTAATGAAGTGATAAAATAAACACAGATTTTATCGCCATGGTGATTATTTTATGGTCAATAAAATTGGATATCAAGAGAGATATTCAGTCTTGTTGATATAACCTAAAAAAGACCGTATTATTCAAATTGCTGAATTTAATAATATTTACAAAACCCGATATAGTTTTCAATCAATCAATTAAATCAATCTATCAATCAGAAGAACATTTAATTTTATTCATAATACAGCTACGACGATAAAGTTTGTACATGTAGTGAAAAGTTTATTTAAGTTACCTGACATATTTTAGGTCACCTGACTCACTTGACCTATAATTATTTCCTTTTGTCCGTCGTTGGGTATCGTGCGTTATCCGTCGTCGGTTAATAATTGAGCATTTTGAGCCTCCTCTCTGGAATGGCTAAGCCAATTTCAATCAATTTCTTTTGGTAAAAGGGAAGGAAATATTTGAATTCCATGATCCCTGGACATCAAGCAGTCATGATTGTAGTGAGCATTGAAGCCTTTAACAAAAATTCATAGCCCCCAGGATCATGATTTATGGTGTTAATGTGGGTACTATATAACATTAATTGAAAAAAAAACATCATTTCTTTGAAATTATTCTCTGTTCCAGGATATGTAGAATATTAACAAAGAGAGCTTCTTAGAAAATTGTGAAAATGGCCCATTGGGTCAAAGGTTCTAGTTAAAGACGAGGCTTCAATGAACATGGATAGTATCCTACTTCTGTTCTTCCAAATTGTGAAATTCGGGATCCCTGGATCGAAGTTTTATGAAGTCAGGATAGATTTCTTTTTCAACAGTAAAAAATATACAAGTTCATGAATTCTGACAATTTTGTTCTGATCTTATGCAAACAGAGTGCATGTTAATGAGCCAAAATGCGTTTAGGCCACTTTATAGTCATTCATTCATTCATTCATTTATTCTCTCAAAAAAACCATATACATGGTACAAGAGGTACATACAAATGTATATACATATTTACAATAATTATGGACGAGCAGAAATTACAGGAGGACAGACAGTGTCAAAAATTTTTGTGATAGATATACACAATTTTCGTAAAGATGCTGGATCTGTACTTGTCATCAAATTACAGAATTTTATTATATTTGGATGTGCATAGTATTTCTGCAATAAAAAATCTTTTCGGATACTATATAATGCATTACATTCCTGTAAATAATGAAATTCGTTTCCTATCTGATTATTATTACATAAATTGCACACTCTTTCATTTCTTTCAACATTATTCCATCTACCCATCTCTACTGGAAGACGATGGTTACTTGTTCTGAATTTTGAAAAGATATTTCTAAATTTTCTTGGTAAAATAGTTAAATGTTTTTCACATTCAAACTTTGTTTTAAAAATTCTATATGTAATACCTTTACTGGAATTATTCATATCACTATACCATTTCTGTAAAAACTGGTATTTGATCTTTTGGTTTATTGCGGTTGCAGTCCATTTAACACTATGAAAATTTTGATTAGTCCAAATATTACAGAGCCCCGTTGTATTAAGAATATTCTGTATGAAAGATATCCATGGATTACTTAAATCCCATTTTTGGTGTATTTATTATAAAGATGTAAATAAATAATTTTACAGATGACCTATTGCAATGTCATGTTGTAAATTTTTTATTTACAGCCACCGGGTAAATTCAAAATTTACAACATAACAGCAATCTGTTTTTTGTCCATTGTCGTGCAAAGTCCGTTACATTTAAACATTTCAGCTTCTTCTCTGGAACTGCAGTACTATTATCAACAAATTATGGTATAATTATATATTAGGGCATACTTTTTTTTTTGGTCTTTATCCATTGTCTTGAAGAGTTCCAATACTTGAAGGAACTGTGTGCTTTATTTAAATGTCTATATATTGGTGTTGTAGACTTCCTCTAAAACAAGATTTGATAAAAGAAACATCTACGATACATACCTAATAATTTTTATTAATTTTTCTTTGAATTATCCAAGAATTTTCATCAAGTAATATCTTTCAAAAAAAACCTGGTAATGCATGCTGATTTTTTGTCTATGAACATGTGATAACCTTGAATTAAGAATATCTTTAAATATTATCAGTAGGTAAGGTACGTTGCGTATGACCTTAAATTTTTAAAAGTTTACAAGTTTAACGTATACCAAATATGGACAAAGGAGAATTTTAACAAACTTTACGCTCCTTTGACAATGTCATATATGATTATAATCATACCTCTTTACTGCTCCTATTTTGTATTGTTTTATGGACTTTTGAGCTTGAATACTGTTCGTTCTATCCATTTATTTTATTATAAGGAGAAGACTGTCAAAATTTTTGAACTTGTGTCTAATTTTCTTGACTCTTTGTCAATACAATATTTTCAATTCAAACTACATTTGTATTTTTACTTGTAGACGAATGTTTCCAACGTTCCAGGTTCGGCTGTACGGCCTGGACCACATGTCGGACTATATGGTGATGATGGATTTCGTGCCCTGCGATGACAAGAGATATCGGTACTCCTTCCACAGCTCTAGCTGGGTGGTGGCCGGAAAAGCTGACCCCCACATGCCCGGGAGAATTCACGTGCATCCAGACTCCCCCGCCAAAGGGTCACAGTGGATGAAGCAAGTGGTGTCTTTTGATAAATTAAAACTGACGAATAATTTGATGGATGATAATGGGCATGTAAGTCTGAATGGTTCTGTTTGCACACCTGCAAATTTAATACAGCCCTCTAAAATGTCAAGGGTGCAATATCAATCATTCGGCCATGTATCTAAAATTTATTATGTTTGACCCAGTAACATTTAGTCGTGAACACAAATTATATAAATAACTGCAATGAAATGCTGATTAATGACAAATGAAATTGCATCGGACAAGTTGACAGACGACCAATTTGAAAAGCCTACTTTATTTTAGAGTTTATATTTTCTTCCGTCGATGTAATCAAAAATTAATTTGTTAGTCGAATAAAATGTCTATAGGAAGACAAGTTTTAACTTAAAATTCGTAAAAAAAAAAATTAAGCATGTATTGCCTTATCGTCATTGTCAGTAAATCATATGTTTATCACCAGAGAAAAAAAATGAAATTAGATTTTCAATCGTCGTTAAATGTGTATCATTTTCAACTTGTTTAAAGATTTAATTTAGATTTCGTTTCTACCACTGCTAGAGGTGGATGTAGTAACATGAAATCTAAATAAATAAAATCTTTATCTCAACTTTGCAGATCATTTTGAATTCGATGCACAAGTATCAGCCTCGATGCCATGTTGTTTATGTAAATCCGAAATCCGAAGATTGTTCCTCCACGGAAAACTTCAAGACGTACATCTTCCCAGAGACGAAGTTCATGGCAGTGACAGCGTATCAAAACCATCGGGTAAACAGTCTTGTCTCTCGCCACCAGACGAAGCCCGACTGTCGTCTGCAATCAAAAACAGTATTAATTCATCACAAGGACTATTTATCAAATATGTTACATTTATAACCAGTGAGGGTACTCGTGACATCGGTTAATCAATGTCTAGAAGTATTTGAAATGTTACTGAATTTTTATTTAAGGACGTTTTTGTCTACACACTCTTCAAGTTTAGGGGAAAAAAGAATTGCTAGTATTTTTGAAATGTTCGAATGTTTAGAAATTATCATATAGAGAAGTTTTAATTAAACTATTGTTACAATCTTTAGTGGCAGAATTAGTTATTGGATGTAAACATAATTTCATTTAAAAAAAGATTAATTTTGTAGATCCTTTGAATTTAAGTATTCTTTGAATTTCTCGCTGGCGTCAAAGAAAAAAAATACTTATAGTTATGTTAGTTGAACCATAAAATTCTTTATTAATAGGTATTTACAAATGTACTAAAGAGGATTGTTTTGAATTTGATTCTCACTGCATGTCCAGAATTTATAGGCCTGGTTTAACCATTACCCATTATTTTAGTCCATTAAATATTATGGATATCTAAGTTGAAAATTGATAGTCATCAATTTAAATATTGTAGATAACTCAATTGAAAATTCCTGGTCGTTCTTTAAATATTAAGTAAAAAAAAATACAAATAATCCATTAAAAAAATATATGGTAAATATAACTAATGCAGTTGAAAATAACTAGTAATCCATTAAATATTGTAGATAACTCGGTTGAAATTACAAGCAATCAGTTTAATAATTTTTGACAACTCAGCTGAAAGTTGCAAGGTATCCAATAAATATTTTATATAACTCAATTAAAAATTGTTAGTTCTTAATTAAATATTGTAGATAGATTAGATTAAAATTGCACGGTATCCATTAAATATTTTATATAACTCAGTTAAAAATTGTTAGTCCTTTATTAAATATTGTAGATAAATTAGATTAAAATTGCAAGGTATCCATTAAATATTTTCGATAACTCAGTTGAAAATTGATAGTCATCCATTAAATATTGTAAATATAACTCAGTTGAAAATTGCCAGTTATAGAAAATTAAGTTGAAAATTGCTAGCAATCCATTAAATATTTTAGATTACCCAGTTTAACATAACGAGTAATTCATAATAATATTATTATAATATATAATTAATAAAATAATAAATAATAAATATTATAAATATAACTTAGTTGAGAATTTCTAGTTATCCATCATTATTTTTATTTTAGATAACTCAGTTGAAAATTGCCAGTAATCCATTTGCCAAAGGTTTCCGAGATGTGGATCCAAACGAGTGGTAAGTTACATATCCGTCTACATTCATGTTCATGTTGTTTTTCTATAGTTGTGTCTTGTTGTAGATTTTAAACCTTCAAACCTTACATTATATAATTTTTTCATTTCATAATTTAATTTTTTTTCAAATGCTCCTGTGCATGATTTTTTAAAATATCAGGGAGACAGTTGTGATCCTTAGAATTGAATCTACTTTTCAGTGACATATTGATTTGAAGATTTAGTTATTTACTTATTTTATTTTTTCTGAAAATACATTTTTACAGTACAGTTATCTTCAATGTATATTTTCTACAAGTATTTTCACCAATCAAATAATTTTGTATTGTAAACTTTCCGTAAATAATGAAATTTTTGGCAAGAAACAAAACTCACAAAAAAATCAGGTAATGGTTATATATTTTATGTAATGAAAAAATACTAAGTAAAAAAAAATCAATCCTTTATGGTTTAATATAATTTAATGCCCAGTGACTGTCTATTACAGTATGGTGGATGTTATATCCCAGTTGAATCCCTGCGCCCGACCCCGAAACCACAACCGTCCTAGCTCTCTGTCTTATATCAACAATAGCTCCTCCAAACGGCGATCGTCCGAAGAGAAAGGTAAATCGTTATACATGGAGGAGTTTTTTTAAAGAGGAAATATTGGTAATATTAAATAAATATCAGAGAAATATTTTAAAAAATCAAATAGCATTTACATGTACGGTGGTGTTTTTATACAGGATCATTTTGAGACTATTGCACATTCAGGAATTTTAACTTACACCCAGGTTCCATGACTTTTTCACCCAGATAAACCCTGAGATAACTTCATTCTTACAGGTTCTGAATCCGAGGACTCTTGTCTGTCTCCCAATAGTTCTGCTTCCGGAAGTGGCACATCACCCTTACGTCTTCCTACGCGGCCAAATTACCCTTCTGACGGATATACCTACACTCCATACAGTCATGAAACCTACATGATGGCATCCAAGAGCAGACTTTCTCCATACTCTCGGACATTAGATTATCCCTATCACCATGCTCGTATGAAGGAATTGTATCCAGGCACCAATTCTTGTGGGTACAATTTCTAACTGTGAATTTTCTTGTCTTGTTCGGCCTAAAAAGTTGCTTTGTTGAATGATTCATTTGTGACGTTTTTAAATCCACCATGACATTTCTTTTGTAGATTTTTCTGTTAATAAATATTTATCTTGTTTTACCGTTTTTCTATTTTTATTCTTTTTTTTTCCAAAGAATCAAGCGAACAGCTAGTTGAGAGCTTTAATGGAATAACCATATTAAATACGGGAAAAATTGTCTCTAAACAAAAATGTGAAAAGCTTGACGTGCTGAAACGCAGTTTGCTCTTAAAATTGCACATGATCCAGGACTGATTTCTTCCCATATCAACTTCTAATTGACGCTGTATGTTCAACGTCAATTTTTACCAAACACACATTTTGCTACTTTTTTCTACAATATTTACATTAGGATAAGTCGAAGCGATTTAACTGTGGATGACAAATTACTTCAGCAGTCGGGGTCAGTAAATTTGTAACACGTTGTATCCTCTTCTAGCAGTAAAATAGACTCACTTTTGGCAGAATGCAAGATGTTGATAGCTTTTCGTAGCCCGTTTCCTCTCACAAATTAACACTACGTATAAACATGATGCGTCGAATATAAACATTTATTCGGATACAAATCTAGCGATCTTTTTAGATCAGGATAAAGAATGCTTCTAAACGACCTTTTTAGCTTGAACAGATGTAGTATTTCCACTCAAATCCTTTTCTGATAAGATTCAAATACGAAATTCACATAAAATATCTCTTCTAGAGTAAGGGAATCCCACAATAGCAAAACACTTAGCAATGCACTTGATTTTAGTGCTTATTTGTGTAATATGTATTGCTTATCTATAGCTTATGATGAACAGGTTGTGGAGAAGGAAACAATTCTACATGTTCATAAAAAAAAATGTCATTCTACTTGTGAAACAAAAATGAAAATAAGTCGCCGATAAAATGCTGATTTTTAGCATCTCTTTTGACAAAAATAAAATATCTAACAATAAGCCTGTGATAGTTTTGTTTTATCAAATATCTTAAAATGAAAAGCAACTTCAAATCAAAGACCTTATCTAAAAAAGTGACAACCAATCAAAGTCCTTATCACATTCGGTGCTAGCGGATGTCAGTTCTGAGCACGCGCTATCATGTTTGACCCCGTCACTGGGAGAGTCTTCTCTGCGTTTGATGGACATTACACAGAGTAATGATAATTCAGTGTTCACTGACGACAGATAGAATTTTCCACTAAATGAAATCATTTTAGCTACCTGATAAACTGTCGATAATTTCAATTAACTGTACAGGTTTTACTTGTGACATCAAAGTTCTGTTTACATTTGTTATACTCACACCTTGAGTCACGAATCAAAATAATGATCTTCATTACCTCTTTCAGTTCATGAATTCTGTGTGAGTTGTTTGATGTCTATAAAACAAAAATTAAAAAACTAAATAAAATAATAAAAACGCAAAAAATTTCAATACAAAACCAGTTTAAATAAAAGATTAATAATGTTCACAGAATGGAAAGAAAGAGGATAGCAAGAAAAGCGTATTTAAAAAGGGAGCGTAGAGAAAGCTTATTGTATTTAGATATTGTAAATCTTAATTGTATATATTCAATAAATATTTGCAACGTATTGGCAATCTGGGTATTGTCATTAATATGAAAGAATTCTAAAAAAAAAAAAAAATGGAGTAGGTTCGAAAGTATTATTAAAAAGTTAATTTCAGAAACTTCCAATTTTTAAATCAGTCTTCAACGACTGATGTTCGTTGCAATGATTTTTAAAGAAAAAAGAAATAATTCCGACGTTTATTATTATGACTGAGTGTGCGAGGTGTACTTTTGATTTTATTACGCAATAAAAGATATTAATTAATGAAGTGTTGAAAGAAAGAAGTGGAAGTAAAGGTAACCTCCAAGTAATTAGATGAAATCCAGGCGGGTTAATTTGTGGATAGGAATAGTTAGAAACATTTTGTCCAAACAAAGTAGCATCTCTAAATTTATCGTATGATGAGTGCATTACGATTGTATTATCTTTCCGTAAACCCCAGACCACAATAACGGTCTGTGTTAGCTTTGGCAGAAATGGTGAGTTTCGTTAATTAGTTGATCCAGAAGCCAATTCCAGGTTGAATGGTTTTCGTCAGTTGATGATTGAATGTCATAAAGATTCATCATTCGAGCGAGATAATAAATTCGAAATGCCAACACATGCATAATCATGGCAGATAATTTAAAGTAAAAACAAGAAAAGAGGCATCAACCTGATATCGATGATACAAGTACTTTATTTACAAAGCATTTTCTAGTACACATATACAGAGGAATAAAAGAATCCATCGACGAAATGAAAAATCCTTTTTAAAAAAGTTATCATTTCCAATGTTTTACTGAGCGGTCATAAGAAAAAAAAACGATGGTGACCGCTGAGTGAAATATTGGACCTGTTGATGAGGTATTAGACCGCTTACGTCACGTTTGGGGCGGGCCAACATTATCAACTTATTCGTTGGTGTTTGAAAGCCACAGTATTGACCAAGTGTAACCTCAACCACAAAGCTGAAAAAACTTGTTCCTCATTTTTTAAATTTAATAAAATACTTAATTTAATAGATTTTTATTTTTATTTATTTATTTATTTATTTTTATTTTTGTATTTTTGTTTTGCATAAATGGCTCTTCGGCATCATTCGCAAGAACAATAATTCGCGGATTTCAGCACCATACAGATAAAAGCGGGTTAATTTTTGCGAGTTTACCTTAAAATTGATTCTTTGTGTCTATATTATGGTATCATCAGTATGTTTTAAAAAACTTTCCTACTAAGGTTTTAAAACACTTTTTCCGACTAATTGTAGGTGTTGAATTGCACTTGAACGCGATCTGCTTTATGCATATTGTCCATTATTGCTGAAAGATTTAAGATTTTACACACCGTGAAAGGCAATTATTGCTTCTGACATTCGACACAGCAAGAAACGAGTAAACAGACTTAATCAAATTTCACCGCAGAAACATGATTTTACTAAACAAATGCAATAAAGGTTGTTAAAATATTTATTTACAATGGGTATGAAAATTGACATACATTATAATTGGAAATATCATAAGTATATCCTTTTTTGCAATGATGAATAATCAATGATGAGATGTAAATTAAAATTTAATATTGCATTTCATAAACTTCTTACGGTAGGATTCCTCTCTTCTGACTAGATGAAATATTAATCAAAGTATATATGGTTTTATGTATTATATATTTATTATTTATCCTTGTCAGCAAATACAATTTATCATTGAGTCAAATGCTGACTGACATTTTTCATGCTAATTGTTAGTCCATTATTTATACACTGAATTGACGGCGGATTTTTCCGTTATTTCCTGATAATGACAAGGAGCACACGGCGGGTGTGACCGGTCAGCAGGGGATGCTCAGTCCTCCATGGCACCTGATCCCACCTCTGATGTTTTGGAGGTCCGTATTTGCTCTGCTCCTGTTTTGTACTGTTTTTATGGACTTTTGATGTTGAATACTGTTCTACGAACTGTTCTTTATCTCCATACATGTATGTTTCATTTAGATGCAAGGGATAAATGATCGTATTTTTCTTTCCTCATCAAGATTGTACAACTAAAAATAGAAATGGTAAACTGCATTTGAAATCTCGCAGAGACTATATTTTGGCGGAATGGCGGCGTATGAAGATGTTTTCTTTTCTATCTCTCAAAATTATTATAGAACAATGAATTCTATTTTAATTTTTACACAATCAAAAACTTAAAGAAATATTCAAATGTAAGTTTAATTTATAATAAGGGACTAAAGTTTTTAAAGATATCAAATTAATATGATTTTCCAAACAAACCAGAATTAAAATAACTTTTAAAAGCGTCCAATCTAAAGTACAGATTTGATGCAAAATTCGTAAAAAGTGGGGTTTTTTTTTATCTCGCTTAGTTAAAAGGATCAAAACTTTTTTTTAAATCATGTTGTATCTTTAAATGACAGTGTTACCATATGAGAAAATAAAATAAATATAACTATAGGAAGCTTATGAAAATAACTAATATATAGCGCCTATCATAAAAATTTAAGAAAAATAGAGAAAATTCGAATTTGCCAATAGCCATCTTAGTTTAATTACTATTGTCAAGTTGGTAATATCATCTTAAAAACCATCTATGGTAATATCTTTTTATGCAAAAAGAAAAGCATTCAATATTCTGAAATGTAAATGTAAATGTTCAAAGTAAATGTAATGACCTTGACCTGACCTTCCTCTAATGTAAAACGGTCAAATTTAATTTCACTGATATCATCACTTAGTGATATTGCACTCTTGATTCTGTGAAAATTTCATAATTTTTTTAATACAAGAAATATGAGAAGAATCCCTTCTTAAGTTACTAGTAAGTATAGTTTGCAAACTTATTTGTCAAATGACAAAGAATTTAACTGTATATATAATTACAAGATCAACTAGGTTATATGGATAAGTAGTACCGGTAAATATTTTCATGCACAAAAGATTGAAGAATCAATGTGCATTGCTAAAGAATATGAAGAAAATTGGAGAAATTCTATGTAGCGTAGGAACCTTTTGATAAAATTGTGGACAAATAGATAGGTTGACAGGTCAACAGGTTGACAGATTGTTTGCTTGATAAGTCAACATGTATTCAGGAAGACAGGTCGACGGGTTGACAAGTCGACAGGTTGACGAGTTGACACGGAATACAGTATCCCAATTGTTTGTCAACTGTCGACCTTTTGTTGTGATCGATAAGATTTAGAAATTAAATGTTCACCTTTATTGTAAGGGATTAGTTTACCAATTAGGTATCAACTGTCGACCGGTCGACATTTGTGATGACAATACAGAGTAAACTTGTCAACCATTTATGGAAAAACTCTTTTTGTGGACTATTTCCTTGACGTAACAAGACAAAACGCTCACTTTTGTTTTATTAAGGAAACTATTTCTTTATTTTCAATTTGAAAGATGTTAATCGGTTTTACGGATCTACTTAATTTTCCGTAAACCCTACTTGAACCAATTATAAATAATCATTAAACAAATAGTTCCTAGGAGTGATTCATCTGGATCATATTTGTATGATTATATCTTTTAAAATATTCAATATATTAAGATTTAACAAGATGTTGTCAATGAAATAAGAAAATTGACTCGAAAAGCAAAACAACCGAAAATGAATTAAAATATAGTAAAGCGGATAGCAAAACGTGTGCTTAAAAATAACATTGTTTCAATTTCTATCTATGTTCGCAAAACAGTTGATTGTTTTGCTCTTTTCATTTTAAATCAGAATTTCACGTCATGTTTTAGATTCACTGTGTCGTAACTATTTTTCAAGATTCCAGAATTTAGACAACCCAACACTAAAGTAACTTCTAAGTTATATATAATAATCATCAGTTCTAATAACTTAGTATATGCATAATAATTATATAATATTTAGCTAATATAGCCTAATACGTATTCATATCGAACGATTGTTATACATGTGGTAAAATATGAATTCTTGTTTTTCTAAAAATTAAATGTAGCAACATTATAATTCTAACTTGACAGTGAAAGTTGTGTACACTATACAAAGATCCTGACACTTGGAACAAGAAAATGGTTTTAAAAGATATAACTAATGATTTTGTACTAGCGGCATGTTTCTGTGTAACGTGCAGGTCTTATTTACTTATACTCTTTTTCATTTACGCCTCTAGCTTCTGTCGAATGGAAACTGGATCCTTCACAAATCAGGTGAAAAATGTCAAACATCCTCAAACGTATTCTTGCATCAATAATATCTTCCAGGGTTATTACTTTGCAAAGAATCCCATTACAATACGCATGCGCCCTGGTCATTTAAGGGTGTAGGTTACAAATGGCTACTCGTTCAGTTCCGTTAGATTTGACTTAGATACGGCGTATCTTGGCTGTTTGGGTGGCAGATGCATAACTGTGACGTTTGTGTTCCCGGTCTGTTTCTTTATTCTCTTACTTCAGAACCATATGTTTTTCTCAAACAGAATTATATCAAGGAAAATCATCAATTGTTGATCGTCTTTTTCGGCAGACTTTCTGAGAAATCAAGAAATTCACTGTTTGATTCTTTACCTTTTTTCTCCTATATTCTGTTTGAAACATCAGATGTGATTGAAATATAATGATTTAAGATCTCTGTGAACAATTCTTTGAGTATACATAATCATTCCACAGATATCCTGCATATTAGTATCGAAGCTGTATCGTCAGATTAACTAAGTATAAATCGAATGAGAAAAAATCGTTAACAAATGTTATTCTGATCTGAAAATTGCCAAATCAAACCTTATTTCTAAGAGGAAAAGAGAAATCATTTATAAATAAATTAAAATGATTCAGAATATTGTAATCAAGAACTACAACACTCAAAACCGCCCTGTTCAGCATTTATTACGGTTATTATAGGACATCTATTAGAACATTGTTAACTGTTAAGATGAAATATATTTTTTTGACTTTTCGTATTTCGAACGAAAAAAACAACAACAAATAAACGTGCATTTCATGGCCAAATTATGATTTCGATAATTTTGGTTATTAAAGGAATCACCGTCTAGTTTGTCGAGTATGCTAGGGCATAACGGTAGTTGACACGTGGAATAATTTGCATAACGGATGAAGCCTTTCTCTTGGCGAAATTTACATTCCGGTAGAATTATCAAGAAATCAGCTCACTTTAAAACTTTCAGAGTTATCACAGAGAAAACAAATAGAAATGTAAATATTACATAATTAACACCGTCAAATTCTTGTTGATAAAATCCAAAGAATCAAAACAGTTTTTGGCAGTCTTCGCTATAGTTTGTAAGAGGATAAAAGCATGCTGCAAAACATTTTTGGACATAGTGGTTCTAAACTTCAAATAAAAGACCTAACCCCTTCTAAGGGGGGATAATCAAGAAAAAGTAAATTAGGATAGGGTCATTATAAAAATTCTCCGTGAAAACCTTTGGGTTGGAAAAGGTTAAACTTGTGTGGAAACCTCTAACACATCCCACCCCCTTTTTCTGAAAATGGTAATTTGGTTTTAAATTTTCCTCAAGTTTGGCTATAGATGCTGGTTGGCTCCCCCATTTTTTGTTGCTGTAAGGTTGAACACTGGAAATTCCAGTTGATTAGTACTTGACCCCTCCCCCTCCCCCCAACTTTTGAAACCTTTGCTACGGTCCACTTCATATGAGGAAGTGTAGATTCTTAATTTTTCAAAGAGTGTTCTATTTTAAAGAAGATGGACGCATTTGGCGGGTGATCTGCAGGAATCATTTGTACGAAACATTTATGGTTTAAATGTCCATGATTGGTTGGCTGAACATAGCTGGTCAGATTTTACAAACACGTCCATAGGTGTTTTTTTTTTCATTTAGTTTGAAAGACATTGTGAAATTGTAACATTAGTGTCCGTTTTTCCTAGGGGGTACTGTAGCATAGTAATGTTTCACAAAAAATAAACACCCAAAATATTTAATGCATAGATGCATAATACGTGTTCATGTACATTATAGAATAGAAGATTAGAATTGATTTCACTCAAGAAACAAACTGAACCAAAATTGATCTAATTCAAAATTTTAATGCATCTGTACATAAAACGAAACTGACAAAATGAATGGTTGTTTGCATGGAAACAAAAATTAACGCCCGATGCTAGGCTCGAACCAAAAACTTTTCGCATCGAGTGCACTGGACAGCTAGCCCAACTTACTGTGCTATTACCGCTACACATATACAGCTGATTTTAAAAGGACAAAGAAGCACCACATTCACACATTTGGATTTTTTTGGGAAAAGTTCAGTTTTCGTGGTCTCTGGGTCTTCTCTCCATTTTTTAAAAAAGTGTATTCGTTTCTTTGAATTAAAATACACACAAATAATGTTTCAAAATCATGGAGAGAAGACCCACAGATAGAAAATTTTTAGAAAAACGTGTTTAAAAATGTACCATTTTGTACCAAATGTCTGATCTGGCCAATTTTCAAGTTATTTTTTAGCAAATAAAAGCCCAATTTCGGGAAAATATGTTTCTTTCCTGTTGCACAGGAAACCGATTAATTAAAAAATGTTAAAATTTCATGTGACATGTCGATAAATTCACTTTTCAATAACGCCCAGATTCCTGCCGAATGCCAATCAAAAGCGCCCTCGTTCTTTGTTTTAACATGTCAAAAATGTCCAATATGACCTATATAGCTTATCCAGAGGAGCAACATTCACTCAAGCTTGTGAAATATATTCACATACTTCTTTATTAATCTTGAATGGAACGGCCAACAATATTAAGTACTGATTATGGATATTAATGCTGAACACGACTCGTAAATAGGCATATGCCATTTTCGATATTACTATGTTATCAGCACCGGAGTATACTCTTCGCATTCGTTACACCTGAGTGCTTTATTGTGTGTATAAGCATGAAATGGCGACACGTGTTCATGCTAGATCTTGCATTGCCTTTGTTTACATTGCGTACATGTATTTGTGTTTGTATACTGCACTGACTGCATTAGTAGTTTTTTTTTGTCGCTATCAAGAGCACAGCATATGTCCATCTACATCAGTGACCCTCAAATATAGCAAGAGACCAGTCGGATATGGTGGACAAAATCCTTTTACGAATTGTGTTCAGCTTTAATAAACTCCACAATCACTTTTGATACATCTGGATAGATATACATGTACATGTATTTACAGGGCAAGTCAAAACACAGGTCTTGTCACTGTATCATCTGCCTCTAGCAATAAGCAAAACAATGTCCGAGTGTTCAATTTTAATTTTATTTTAACATGTCAAAAAGGTCCAATATGACCAATATAGCTTATCAAGAAGAGCAACATTCACTCAAGCTTGTGAAATATATTCACCAAGAGTTTACATTCTACAACAATCACTCAAGCTTGTGAATAGATCCACCACATTTCACATATTACAGCATTCACTCAAGCTTGTGAAATAAATTTACTAGAGTTTACATTCTACAACAATCACTCAAGCTTGTGTATAGATCCACCACAATTCATAATATACAACATTCATCAAGCTTGTGACTAGTAAAAAAGCAAATTTTTTTTAAAAAATTCACAGCTATATGTGGGGCACTTCCAACAATAACATAGCTTTGGAAATTTTACCTTGAATATTACTTGGAAAAGTAAATAAGTTTGCATCTGACATTTAAAAAACTGATTAGCATGTTATGTACATTTACAATTTATCAAACATGGTCCTTGTAACTCTGAAGTTTACACATGATTTCCAGGAACGTAATACAGTGTCCATTTCTCAACCAATCTCAACCAATGAAATAAAAATCTGATTAACTGCATTTTATCTGCATGTATGAAAAAATCTTTTTACACATAATGCATGCTATTCAATAAAATTACTGCAATGGTTATACTTACATATTGTAAAGTGTTTCAATAAATAACCAGGAAATGTTATTTTGATTATGTTAGATCAACTGAATCTCCTGCTGAAATAGTGGGCCTCCAAAACCTCCATAAAAAATTTGCTAGGGCCAACTTTAAATGATTGTTTGGTTGCCCTCTGACTAAAAATGGCCAGACTCAAAAGATTTTTTGACATTTTGGGACATTTTTTTTCCTTTTTATTCCTCGTACCCCGTCAACAAATATGTTGAAATTTTCTTTTAAAAAAAAATTCCCACCTACCTACAGACTCAATAATTTTAACCAGAGTTGGGAGAGGGCAAGCAAACACTATTTTAAAAATGGTCTCAATATCAGTAATTTCCACAGAATCCAGTGGCCACACAATTCAAAATGTACCAAATCCTGAGATATGATTGTAGGGATAATACCGGTAAGTCTGAATACACATAAAGATAATGTAAACAAGAATGCCCATCTTAAAAGTGACTAAATTCATTTGAAAGATTACAATAGTAGTGTACAGTTCTCATAAAGATCCTTGTAATAATGTGCTGTATGATATACTGAGATAACCTCCACTGTAGACTACTCTTAAATATATTAGCAACAAAACAAACAACATTATACTAATATATTGAAGAGTTTACAATGTGAACATTCTATGTCACCCCCATGTTTCACTGGCACGAGTTTATACATAAATTAATGTGAAAAAAATGTTTTTCGCATACATTCAAAAACACATCAGCAATATCAGACAAAATACATGCATTTAGAAAACCTGTACAGTCTAGAGGACCCTTACTTCACACATTAAAATAAAATAAGCAGTCAATGTGACTTGTTCCTATATATATATTTACCCCACCTCTGTTGATTTTTCCGTGAAATCCTGGCTTACGATTGGTTGAAGTCTGTCACGTGAAGGCGGTGGATTACTTATATCCGGTCAGTTGTAAATCCATACCCGGTCAGTAAAATCTATACCCGTCGATGTATTACGTCACAAACGCAAACGTGACGTCATAATAGGCACAGTATAAGCGCAATGAAGCATTTAGCAGAGAAAACCATTTATAAACTACAGATAAAACGCAAATGTTTCATCGGTGGGGTAAATTCGTTACATAGTCATTTAGTGACAGGGTATGGGATGATACCTGGTTAGTAAATTTCATACCTGACTCGGCTCCGCCTCGCCAGGTATGAAATTTACTAACCAGGTATCATCCCATACCCTGTCACTAAAAGACTATGTAACTAATAATACACGATATAATTCAATCACAATATTGCAATCCCAAATTATATCTTATTGACATAGATTACACATAATCAACAATACGCAGTGCATGTGTTCACATATCGTTCCTACTCTCTACACTAATTCTTGTCTGAATTTACACAAAATCAACGATTTACAAAGGCTTTATGTTAAATGATGGGAATAAAAAGTCAACCTTTGATATATTCATTGCATAAAAATGAACATTTGCTACACTAGGTAATGCATCAATGCATACTGAGCAAAAGCCACATGAACATCACAACACCTCTATAAATTCACACTACCATGTCATCATCTTCTGCTTCATGTCATAAAAATGGTCAGCTTTTAAATCATATTTTAAAAAAAAGACTGGAATAAATAAAACAAAGGCAAGAAAGGAATGTTGGGTAACAATAAAAATTCAGAGTTCTTTGACCAGTAAAAGTTGGGATCTACTGTAAAGTACAATATAAAAAGGGCCATGGATAGACAGAATCTACTGTACAGCCAGTACAAAAAACATGAGGCCGGGAACAGAAGAAATTGACTGTACAGGGAGTAAAAAATACAGGTATAATATGGCACCAAACTGAATGAACTGAATCAATTGTAAAAGATAAATAAAAATAAACCGTGAACCTGTGGATGAATGCTTCAATGGGGATTATCATAAACTTGCTGTTATTGCTTTGGGTGACCTAAAGTCTCTTCAGCAACTTATAAAGTGGGCTCTCTCTCTCTTCCTCTCTCTCTCACACACACTCACAGTACATTGCTCTACTACACAAAAACAACTGAAGACATGGATTATAATCAATTACTTAATATATTAAAAAACGATGGATTTATTTTTTTAATTTTCATATCACAATTTAAACCTGCATCTCTATTTGATAGAAGTCAGTCATGATCAGATTACTTTGGTAATAAAATAATTCCTAAGTGACTACATCAGCTATAAGAATATGTTAGGACAGACTGACCAGTCCCCTTTCTCTTTACAGTCCCAGTAACGTCCATTGTACATGTGTATAGGACTTCCCGTGATAGGGTCTTGTTTCATTTCAAACCAGACAGCCTGGTAACCTTTAACTGTTTCTCCTGAAATCAGCAAAATGTATATATAATAAATAAAATAATTTATTTCATAAAAAGTTTGTATCTTAAAGTCAGAATCTTAATCATTTATATAAGGTGATACAGAATTTTTGTCGCTACTGATCCCCAGTCTTCGTACTTACCCCTTTTAGCAGCCTCCTCTGCCTCCGCTTCCCGTTTTTTCCTGGCAGCCCTCTGTTTTTCCTCCAGCTGTAGTTTGAATTTATTGGCTTCGTCCCAATTTCCCTCCTCCATCGCCCGCTGGTCCGGTCTCAGCCTAGAGTCTGTCGGTGCAACGCCATCCTCTGGCTCATTAAGGGTCACAGCTAGTGTTGTGAAGTTATACATCTTCTCTGCTCCTGGACTATAGGGAAAAAATGAATAAAAAATTGAGAAGTATATTTCTTTGACACTACATGTATTTCAAAATCAGAATTGGTTCTTCAATTTTTTAAAAAAATTTGCCACAGAATCAATTTTGTTCTTTTCTCCCTCTTTCAGCAAAATAAATGCAATTGCCATAAAAAATTATTATCAACACTTAGGATTTGCCTGCATACATAAGTTAAATGAGACCTACAAATAAATTAATATTTTACAAAAGACTATAAACTTACGGCAGTGGTCTTTTCTCCCAGATACAGATATGTGGGCCTGTCTCAAACACGGGCTTTCCTTTGTTAGATTCATCAATGTGCACCACCTTGGCGGCTTCCATTCTTTTGTCCCAGGTTCCCGTTAGGACCCACTTAGCAGCGCCATCTTGATCGGTGACCACCCCAGTAACCTGTAATAAATAGGTATATATATACTTGTATATCTGTCATATTTTAAGTCTGACACATTTGAAACATCTCATCATTTTCAGATTTTATCTCGTCTTTCTGAGCAAAATTTTCCATGTCAGATCAATCTGAAAATTTCATTGAAAACAAAACAAGGACATTGATTTCAAAGTCTCTATATCTCTCACCTTTCTCGGGATTTCCCTGGAGAAGTAACTATAAGCCGAGTACTTGAGATGACATTTATCCTGTGTCTTGTGATTGGTTATATCCATTTCACCATGGTTATCCACCCATAACTTGCCCACAATAATGTTGTGGACAGTTGTGGTGACTTTCCTCCAGGTGTAATGATTGCCTGACTTCTTAAACACAAGGTGGGCTATACCTACACAGAAATATCAAGGAATGATCAGTTTAACAATAAGTGGCCATGCCCCGGGCAAACCTGCTGGCTTTTCTTCAATTTTTTTTCAGTCTGCCTCAAAACAGATGGATTGATAAATTTTTATCATTCAGAAGTTAACAATAGTTACCTTGTACTAATATTTCAATTTACAATGGTAAGTAATAAGGACTATGAATTTTCAGAGTATATTTCATAAAGTACCCCTTGACTAATTTTATCTGCATATCCTTTATCCAAGCAAGAAATACTCTCTGCTAAGAAAGATAACTCAATTTTCACTCAAGATTTTGAGCAACACACTATAATACTATTAATTCATCTTTTTATCACTACCTTTTTATGAAAAAATGATAATTACAGGGGGAAATTGACTTAAGTAATAAGAAGCTTGGCTTACACTTTTGGCTATAACTTAATGCAGGTTCCATGGCTTTAATGGTTAGTTACAAAAATTGTGTAGAGTCTATCTAAACATGCACCCCTTTACAATCATGCCTTGCACATGTTCAAGTTTCCAAGACAATAAATTATTTAAAAGACAAGGAAAATCTTCAGTGAAATTGTGAAACAGAAAATAAACAACAACAAAAGCTTGAACAAGATATAAAATCCTCTCAATATTTCATCCCCTCTCAACGCAAGGCTACTTTCTGTTTTCTGTGTCTTTATCTGACCTGTCTTTTATTAATGTGACTGTATGCTGTACTATTGTGATGGAAATCTATGTCTATAGTGCTGCATGTTTTATTGTTTTACTGTTCTACTTCTAATATGTATATGATACTAGTGTCTGTCAAAAGCTTGTTGGGGCTTGTGTTTAACTGCCACATTGGCCTTTAATAGATTGTTTTATGATAAAGCATTGGCTGGTATGTATATCTATGTGTCTTTTGTGTCCATAATAGTTATGTGGTCCCTGGTGTGTTTTATACTGAAACAACTTATCACTGTTTTGACTTTGACCTTACGACCCATTTACAAGAAGTTTCCCCCACCAAAAAACAATCTTAAAGGAAGTTTAAGCCTTAATTTCAAATTGTTAACATTAAAAGTGTGTCTACTATATATGCACGAACATATAAACGGACAAAACACAGACCAAACACTATATGCAAATATCTCCTCATAACTTTGTTGCAATGGGAAGAAAGTAAAGCTTGCCTCACTACTGAATATGACAAATATGAGGACTACAACATACATTTCTGGACACTAATGGTGACAAGAGAATTATAAAAGAGCAAGCAAGACAGATTAAGGCTATGTACACAAGTAGGGATAAGAATGCATAACTTTACCAAAAGCCATTCCCATGACACACAGATGGCTACCTAAAGAATTCGAACGTATTACCCTGAGGTGTGATTTGAAAGTAACTGCCCTTGAATTTACTAGCTATAGCCATCTCCTGGTAGAGTATCCATTCTCGTCCCTCTCTGTGCACCGCGGCCAGAGGCGGGTGATGGCCCACCTTAAAGTCAGGCAAAAAAATCAACCAAAAGAAGAGACCCATGGAAACTAGTCTGTATCAAGCAAGAAAGTAAGCAAAGCTTCAAAGTATATAGGAAATAAAAGTTGTACGAATTCTTTATGAAAGCATGTGAAATAAGGAAAAGTGTAAATTAATTCTGCTGTGCTTTGCTCTCTTGTTTGACAACTGAGAGTGTGTCAGGAAAAAAGGATAGCAGACAAGATGCAATTTCATATGGCTGTTAACCTTGTTGATTAAAAAGAAATTACATAGTATAAAAGTGCTTCATTATTTGCCACAAAATCATTTTTGTAATAAATTCCTAACTGAAATTGCATCTTATCTCCGAGTCTATACAGCAGGACCATCACCGTAGGAGCTACAGGTTACTAGTAATCACCACTCTGTGAGTTTGAGCTTTCTTACCAAGAGGAATAATTTGGAGATATTTTCCTCGAAATTTGCTCCCCATTGTGAATTCCTGCCACAATGACCATCCATTGCCCTCTGTGTATTGGGAAGCGGTGGGCGGATGGTGACTAACCTAGTATTACAAACAACCAATCAAATTCATTTTACCTTCTTCCAATGCTGGTTCAGGTCCAGTTAGGAGTCTCTCTCAGATATTCATATAAAATATTTATAATTGGACTACATGGTAAAAATCTCTTATTTTTTTCTTGCTAAATAACAGGGAAAAAATATGATACATATATATTTAACACATGCAAATGAACTCATAATTTTTTAGCTGCAATAATGTAGCCCTCTCCGCTTTTTTTTATCTGATGTTTTCTGGAGAAAAAAATTTTTAAAACATAGGTAATCAGAGATTACAGAGCTCACCTCAACGTGTGTTGTCTTTAAGTAAGGCAAATTAAGTCACACAATTAACCAACAAAAAGTAAACATCCAAAAATGCAAAATTTATGCAATTTTGATACTTTGGAATAGACCTATATAAAAACTAAAAACCAGTTCTTCATCATGAAAATGTAATTAAAATCCAGCATCTGAAGAAAGATTGAGAGTTTTCATCCCTTGATGCATCATTTGTGCAACTGGTTTATATAAGCCTTAGTTTCTTGGTGATAGACTTGCACCCATAACTTTTACGAGGTCTATTATCTGGAAAATGTATGTCGAATTCAGCATCTGAAGCAAGTCCATTAGTGTGCATCCTAAGATGTATCATCCATGCAAGTTTGGTCAACATAGGGCTTAAAGTTACTTGCAAATGAAACCTGTATAAAAAAAATTAACCTTTCCACTAATCCAGAAAATGTAGGTCAGATTCAGCATCCGAAGCCAGCCTAGTGGAATGCACCCTTAGATGTACCATCCATGCAAGTTTGGTCATTATAGGGCTCAAAGTTACTTGGAAATGAATCCTGCACCATAAACTTTAACCTGTTTACTCGTCCAGAAAATGTAGGTCAGATTCAGCATCCGAAGCAAGGCTGGTACAGACCCTAAACCGTGCTACTACACCACTTGAACGGTACGGTTCGGTACGCTTTGTGCACGGAACGGTACGCTTTGTGAACGGAACGGTTCGTTTTGAGAACGGTACGGTACGCTTTGTGCACGGAACGGTTCGCTTTGTGCACGGAACGGTACGCTTTGTGCACGGAACGGTTCGCTTTGTGCACGGAACGGTACGCTTTGTGGACGGTACGTTTCGTTTCTTGCACGGAACGGTTCGTTTTGTGAACGGTACGCTTTGAGAAACGGTATGCAAATGAAGTGGGCGGAGCCTGTTAGCTTTTATTCTTGATTGGCTGCTAAAAATTTATTCATTTTAAATGACTTTTGAAGTACTTCATGCACATATATAATTATATATTTCAGCTATTAACAAATTAATTAATCGGTTTCAATTTAAACATTTTACACTACAGCGGTGATGGAGGAAAAATGAAAACATAGGTAATCAGAGATTACAGAGCTCACCTCAACGAATGTTGTCTTTAAGTAAGGCAAAGTCACACAATTAACCAACAAAAAGTATACATTCCAAAAATGAAAATATTTTTAAAAGCAATTTTGATCTGATACTTTGAAAGAGACCTACATAAAAAATTTAAACTACTTCTTCTTCATGAAAATGTAATGAAAATCCAGCATCTGAAGCAAATTTGAGAGTTTTCATCTCTTGATGCAGCATTTGTGAAAGTTTGGTTTATACAATGTTATATAAGCCTTATAGTTTTTGGTAATAGACCTGCAACCATAACTTTTACCTTGTCTATTATCTGAAAAATGTATGTCCAATTCAGCATCTGAAGCAAGTCCATTAGTGTGCATCTTTAGATGTATCATCCATGCAAGTTTGCTCATTATAGGGCTCATAGTTTATTGGAAATGAAACATGCATTAAAACTAACATTTTCACTCATCCACAAAAAGTAGGTCAGATTCAGCTTCCGAAGCAAGCCTGGAAGTATGCATTCTTAGATGTATCATCTATGCAAGACTGGTCATTAAAGAACTCATAGTTCCTTGGAAATGAAACCTGCACCAAAAACTTTTAACTATTCACTCAACCGGAAAATGTAGGTCAGATTCAGCATCCGAAGCAAGCCTGGTAGTGTGCATCCTTAGACGTATCATCCATGCAAGTTTGGTCAACATAGGGCTTAAAGTTACTTGCAAATGAAACCTGCACCAAAAACATTAACCTGTTCGCTCAACTGGAAAATGTAGGTCAGATTCAGCATCCGAAGCAAGCCCGGTAGTATGCATCCTTAGATGTATCATCCATGCAAGTTTGGTCAACATAGGGCTTATAGTTACTTTGAAATGAAACCTGCACCAAAAACTTTAACCTGTTCACTCAACTGGAAAATGTAGGTCAGATTCAGCATCCGAAGCAAGCCCGGTAGTATGCATCCTTAGATGTATCATCCATGCAAGTTTGGTCAACATAGGGCTTATAGTTACTTGGAAATGAAACCTACACCAAAAACTTTAACCTGTTCACTCAACTGGAAAATGTAGGTCAGATTCAGCATCCGAAGCAATCCCGGTAGTATGCATCCTTAGATGTATCATCCATGCAAGTTTGGTCAACATAGGGCTTATAGTTACTTGGAAATGAAACCCACACCAAAAACTGCACCAAAAATGTTAACCTGCTCCAAAAACATTAACCTGGTAATTCCTTTGCTGAAACTGCAGCATCTGAAACTTTGTCTGGTACAATAAAACACACTAAAACCATTTTCCATGCATGTCTAATCAGAATAGGACATAGAAGTTCTTAAAAAGAAATCTGCTCCAAAAAACTTAACCTTAACCCGGGACGCCGACGCCGACGCCGACGCCGAGGGTATCACATAAGCTCCCCCCAACTTCGTTGAGGTGAGCTAAAAAGGGAGAGGGCTACATTATTGCAGCTAATAATTTTTCAATCTCTGTATAATCAGCAATTTTAGAAATACACTGTATGACTGATTCTTCTTCAAAATGTACTAGAAACATACAACAAACACTGTATAAGACAGTATCTCCTTTTAATATCACCCTGTAAGCATTTAAAAAATAACTTAAAATAAAGAGTCATCTCCATTAGGCAAAATTACTTGCATGAAAGCTATAAATGACTGGACTAGCTGTGAACTTTTCCAAATCTTTGAAAACAGTTTCCGTACATATTTTTTCCATCAAAATCTTTTGCAGCATCAGATAATTTTTTTTCATTCAATCCTACATTATTTTTGGTTTAAAGTAACCTATTGTAAAAGTCTAATTCTTTTTATGCCTATTAACTAAGATGCCCATTGTACCTGTTCAGCAAATGACTTCCAGCCCAGATCATCAGTACGGTCGCACTCGTATGTTTCTCCTAGAAGTGGATTAAATGGTTTTGTGTTACGATGGGTGGTTGTGGAGTAAGAGGAAATCGTAAAGGCTGCGACGTGGACCAACTGTTCCGCAGAATCCTCACAGGCTGCTGCTCGATCTAAACAGTCCGCGTACTCAAAGTCCTCGGTCAAACGCTGCAACATGGACAACGGCTCACTAAAATTTACCTGTTTAAAAGAAAGACATTTGCTTAGTTTAAAAGAAAGACATATGCCTAGTTTATTTTCATTTTCCAAGATCATTTTTATCAGATAATGATGAAATCTCTTTCTTAGTACAAAAGTTCAGAGTTACATATTCAAATGCAAACACATAAAAAGTTATTTGAGATATGATTACATCCCTTTGACAACACAAGAAACCAATGAAAACATTTTATAACACAACACTGAAAGATGGTGAATAGCTAGTATTCTCTTGCCTCTATAAATACCAAGAGAGATCAAAATTGAAACACTTGAAATTCAATCTTTCATAATACAGGCTATGATGTCAGAGTTACAAACAATTATTTGATATTTTAACATATACAACAGGCCTAGGGATTACTTACAGGCATAGGGATTTTGGAGAGATCTTTTCCTATACAGTTTTTCATAATACTCCACAGATTCAGGCTGTAGTTTGGCTTGGGTGGGATCGTTGTTCGTCTGACACGAGCTCCTTTTCGGACTGGTTGTGGTTTAGCTACCGCCAGCTGAGTGTCCCCATTCTTTTTCATATCTCCACTGGCATTTCTCTTTACTCGGGATTTCACACTTGCTGTAGGCTGTAAAAACATTTGAGTAAAAATTTGAAAATGCAGTTTGTATTTGAACTACAAAAAGTTTTCACATAAAGATCAATAACTTTCACATTACTGTGGATTCTGAAGTACGGAATTCTTGCTCTGATTGTTGACATTTGTTGATTTTAGAAAAAAAAAATATTCATACAGAAGTTTTAAGAGAAAAAAATACTTATCATGCAATTCTATGAGTGTTATATATATATATACTTTTGTTGTGCTTTTTTAAAGAAGTAGTCTAGATTACTCTGTGTAGGTACTCTAACAGAGGTTATTATGTCAGACCTGTTTGGAGGCGGCCTGTTTAGACTTGTGGGAGTAGACCCTGGCTTCCTGTCCCTCAGACTCCTCCTCACTGCTCAGGTCACTACTGCGCTCATCAGCCTGACTGTCAAAACTCAAACTACTGTCTGTACGTCTGTGAAAAAAACAAATAACATTATACATCAACCTGACTGTCAAAACTCAAACTACTGTCTGTACATCTGTAAAAAAAACAAATAACATTATACATCAACCTGACTGTCAAAACTCAAACTATTGTCTGTACGTCTGTAAAAGAACAACACTTAACGATAACATTATAAATCAATCAAACTTCAACCTGACTGTCAAAACTCAAACTACTGTCTGTACGTCTGTAATAGAACAAAACTTCATGATTACATTATACATCAACCAAACTTGTCAACGTGACTGTCAAATCTCAAACTACTGTCTGTACGTCTGTAAAAGAACAACACTTAATGATAACATTATACATCAACCAAACTCGTAAACCTGACTGTCAAAACTCAAACTACTGTCCGTATGTCTGTAAAATACAAAAAGAGGCCCATGGGCCACATCGCTCACCTGAGCACCAAGGGTAGGACTAGTATAAAATGGCTTTTTATTGTAAAGTTTAAATCCAAAAGTAGTCCCATGACCAATCATGGATTTGCTATTTTTTAGAAAATGATTGAGAAGAAGATTTTAAAAGAATTTTCCTATATATTTCTATGTAAAACTTTGGTCGGCCATTTTGGCCCCGCCCTACCCCCGGGGGTCATGATTTGAACAAACTTGAATCTACACTACCTGAGGATGCTTCCATATAAATATGATGAATTATGGCTTTGTCATTCTTGAGAAGAAGATTTTTAAAGAATTTTCCTATATATTTCTATGTAAAACATTGGTCAGCCATTTTGGCCCCGCCCTACCCCCGGGGGTCATGATTTGAACAAACTTGAATCTACACTACCTGAGCATGTTTCCATATAAATATGATGAATTATGGCTTTGTCATTCTTGAGAAGATTTTTAAAGAATTTTCCTATATATTTCTATGTATGACATTTTGGCCCCGCCCTAATATTTGAACAAAAATCTACACTACCTGAGCATGTTTCCATATAAATATGATGAATTATGGCTTTGTCATTCTTGAGAAGAAGATTTTTAAATCATTTTGGCCCCGCCCTTACCCGGGGGGTCATGATTTGAACAAACTTGAATCTACACTACATGAGCATGCTCCCATATAAATATGATGAATTATGGCTTTGTCATTCTTGAGAAGAAGATTTTTAAAGAATTTTCCTATATATTTCTATGTAAAACTTTGGTCGGCCATTTTGGCCCCGCCCTACCCCCGGGGGTCATGATTTGAACAAACTTGAATCTGCACTACCTGAGGATGTTTCCCCATAAGTTTCATCTTTCCTGGCACAGTGGTTCTTGAGAAGATTTTTAAAATATACCACTAAATTTTCATTAATTCCCAATTATCTCCCCTTGAATAAGGGCGTGGCCCTTCATTTGAACAAACTTGAATCCCCTTCACCCAAGGATACTTTGTGGCAAGTTTGGTTGAAATTGGCCCAGCGGTTCTTCAGAAGAAGTCGAAAATGTGAAAAGTTTACAGACAGACGGACAGACGGACGGACAGACGGACCCCGGACAAAATGTGATCAGAAAAGCTCACTTGAGCCTTCGGCTCAGGTGAGCTAACAATTACATTAAAATACAGAATCAAAATTTTGCTGTTAACTGTGAGACACAACACTGTTCAAATTAAATGGACTCTATCTCTAGTACACATTCAATAAGAGATGTTTGTAAAACACTTATGCCCCCTTCCCCCACAAACTGGAATTTTTCTAAGTCCAAAAGGGCCATAACTCTGTCAAAAATGGTGTGATCATACCTAAAACAGAACTTGACCTAGATATTCATCCGACTAATCTGTATACTAAATTCCATTTCAATGTTTGCAACCTCTCCAAAGAAAATGAACAGAAACTGCAAATACTTGGAATTTTTCTAAGTCCAAGGGGCATAACTCTGTCAAAAATGGTGCTATTGTACCCAAAACAGAACTTGACCTAGTTATTCATCTGACTAATCTGTATACTAAATTCCATTTCAATGTGTGCAACCTCTCCAAAGAAAATGAACAGAAACTGCAAATAGTTGGAATTTTTCTAAGTCCAAGGGGCATAACTCTGTCAAAAATGGTGCTATTGCACCCAAAACAGAACTTGACCTAGATATTTATCTGACTAATCTGTATAATAAATTCCATTTCAATGTGTGCAACCTCTCCAAAGAAAATGAACAGAAACTGCAAATACTTGGAATTTTTCTAAGTCCAAGGGGCATAACTCTGTCAAAAATGGTGCTATTGCACCCAAAACAGAACTTGACCTAGATATTCATCTGATATACCTGTATACCAAATTTCATTTCAGTATGTGCAACGGTTGTGAAGAAAATGAATGGAAACTAAATGGACCAACAGACCGACAGACCAACAGACAGCAGCAAAGCAATATGCCCTCCCTTCTTCGAAAGGGGGGCATAAAAAGAGTCAATGGCAACTTATAAGGATATGCTTGTATATATTTAATTATATATCTATCAATGATCATCAAACTGATTGCTAAGGTCATGCATATGCCAGAATTTTAATTAATGCACTTAATATTATGCATATAGATTTGTGCTTTAGTACTACAACACTTATTTGTGTATTGGTATACATTAATATGTTTCAATTTAAACTACAGAAGACCTGTGTTTTGTCTGTGTGTGTGGAAGAGCCACTTCAAATTCCTCAGCCTGGTAATCCAAAGCATCAAAGAAATCCTCATCATCTGACCCCCCAGGTCCTACAAAAAATGATTCAAAAAATAAACGCTATCATACTAACACTGTACAACATTTAGAAATACTTTATGCTGATCAGCATAAGTATCAACCAAAAGTTGAAATTGATAGATAAAGTTGTTAAAATGAATATAAAAATTATTACTACTACTGAGAAATGAGAATAAATGTATATGATTGTATAAGAATTCTGCAAATTACCAAACCCTCAACATGCTCAATGTACAGCTAATTCTATTTTTTACTCTTTACTCTCCCATTAAGATCTACCACAATATAATGTTGAAATCCAATAAACTGTACATACAGTACTCTACATAAAGATTGGTCAGTTACAACATGTTATTAATTATTCAGTATCTTATAGCCTGTACACAATGATGTTTCTTTACTTTACCTAAGTGTATACCTCTGTTAAGGACTTGTTCAGCGTTTACTGGCCTTTACCTTTCTTGATCGGGGCCTGTCCCATGGATTGTTTGGCTTTAGCTTCTAAGGTGACCTGTTCTTTGGCCAGATGTTCCACCATCTCCTCTAACTTCATCCTTTGTTCGTGTTCATAATTAACGATCTTCTGTAGCCTCTTCACCTGATTCTGGGCCACGTCCAGATACTCCCCGCAGGCCTAGATATAACACAGATTACCTGTATTACACGAGCCTCCTTAGCTACAGTAAGTGACTTCTATTCCTACACTACACAACTCCTCCAGGCAGACATTTCTAGATCATTCATTATTTTCTTGAAATTAACCTGAACAATCCATAGAAATTAGGCTAATAATACTTTTGGGTGTAATTATTTAAGTCTCCAGTCAGTAAAATCCAGCTTTTACGACGTACTTTTTATATCCTCTATCTAAATGAACAAGGTCATACTCTGCCATGATAACGTGATAAAGTTTTCCCTGATAAGAGAGTCAACGACATTACCTTACTTCTATTATTTATACTGAAGTTTGAATTTATAAATGACTTCCAGACAGTACAAAAAAGAGAAAAATTAAATCTAGTTAATGTAAAATGAATGTTTAGGCTCTCCATATTAATAATTATCAATTTTGAGTTTATCATATTTATGAAAATTTTCTCAAATACACTATGTGACACTGCATGACTCTAATCATCATAATATCTGTAAACATTCTGAAATCAAATCTTACTCTAACTTCATAATCAACTGTTAATATATTTTATTTTAAAACTAAAATGTTGACAAAATGTTCAGCAAAATACTGAATACAATTTTGTTTTGCCAAAACTCAAGTATTTATATAAAAAACAAGAAATAGTTGACTCATTTGAAAAACCTCATCCTATTTGCTTTTTATTGAAGTGAACATTCCCACCAGCTTTGGGCAATGTTATTACCTAGTGGTCAACTTTTTCAAATCTAATTGGTTGGTGGGTGGAGTCAAATCAAATAAGCATAGAAATACAAAATACAAGTTATAAACAGGTTTTTGATTTGTACTATACAAATGTATTCAAACAGAAACTTACAATGCTGTCGTAAATACAGAATAAAAGTACTTCTTTTGGTTTGAAGTACTCAGTGTCAATTAAATCTTGTCTATAACCGGCAGTGTAGAGAGTTGGAAATCTAATACACTGTATGTATTATTTACATTTTTTCATAAGCATATAAGTATTGATATAACAAGACAATGTGAAGATGGAGTAGAATGAGTGTATTCTTTACCTACATCTAATGCAACATGTGCAATAATACCTAGTTTTGTAAACAAGGTAAAGTGTATAATTTAAATGTCTGTTTAGAACAAGATGAAATGAGATAGGCAAATGAAAGAATGTGATAGAATAGAACAGAACAAAATACTGTTCATAATATGATTAATGCAAAAAGAAATATGATTATGAAATGCATAATCAAGTTCACTGCAGTTTAAAAAGTAGAGAAAATTAATTAAACTTTGAGATATTATTTCTACTTTGAATTGGAGCCTGGCAAATGACACATTTTGAGTGCAATATAAACTTTTTGGGTTAAAAATGTGATATACTGTAAAGCACAAATATTCGTGGGGAATTAAATTTCGTTTATTTCGTTGTTTACAATTACCAAAGAAATGAAATCCCACACGAAATTTTTTTATGACTATATATTGAATAGGCTTACTTTCAAAACAATGAAATTAAATGCCAACGAAACTATTTTTGATGACAATTCAACGAAATTTTATCCCAACGAAAATTTGTGCTTCTACAGTATTTAAGTTCTGGATTACCAATGTTGGAGAGCTATATGATACATTTTGGAGTATGATATGATACATTTTCATTTGGATTGTGATATGATACATTTCTAAGTGTTATACAAATCCTATTTGAGTGCTAATTGATACATTTTGGAGTGTGATAAATTACATTTAGGAATGTACAATGATAAAATTGGGAACATGATGGGATACATTTTGAAATTACACATATAGTATTGCTCTATGAATCATAATATGATAAATTTTACAGTTTGACAAGACCTGGAAGTGACTGTTTTATACATGTTATAAGTGGTGCTCTGGTACTCCAGACACCATCTTCTAAAATCTTGATTGTATCAACATATCATGCTAAAAATAGATTAAGGAAGAGTACTTCTTTGATGTGACAGCCAAATTTTTCTTAGGGGGCATTTTTAAGGATGAACAGTATAAAATAACTGATAGAATAATTTTATTCCTCAGGATTTGCAGATGAACATACATGTACATGTATCACGATACATGTAATTCAAGGTTCTTCCTCATACTATGATACTTGTAAAATAAAAGGAAGTAAACTCACATTGATCATAGCATTGGTGGTGATCCTGAACATGGTGGCTCTTTCATTGATGACCTTCAGTTTTCCTCCAGCTTCACTAGGGTTATCCATTGACTCCAGCTCTGTTAGTGCTCTTTGTAGACCACTGCCATGCTTGGCAATCAAATCATTGCACGTATTCATGTCCTCTAGTTTGGACGTCAATGTTTTTACCATATTCTGTAACTCATTCTTATCAGGCTCAGGTTCTACCTCTTCATCACTGTCAGCTGAAATAAACAATCAGGGATAAACACAGATCAACTTGTCAGTTGTCAAACAGCAGCAGAGCTATTAATCTGCAATAGAATGTCTCAATTAAAAAAAAATGCAAGTACTTTAACATAATCCACAGACTAGAGTTTTCCGTAAGAATTTTGAAATAGCAGGGTACATTAAAAAAGTAGATGTCTGTCTAGGGCCCTTCCCCTTGCATTGTGATTAGGGAAAATTATATAAGAATAACTGGAAAATTATGTCACTATAGGCTGAAAAATTCCCAAGCCCTCGGGTCTTAGAGACAACCTTGATAATCCAAGAGGTCAAAATGATGATTTTTTTCAGAACAATTCATATGCTTAGAATAAATAAGTTAAATTACCAGGTTCATTAAGCTTGATAGCATCGGCTTTGGCAAGTTCTAAGGCTGTCACCCATTTCTGACGTTCCACCTCTGATGTCGCCTTCAGGTAAAATGTGTGGGTACCACTGTTAGAGATGACTATTGTATTGGAATCTTCTGTGTGAATGTAGGCATTTGCAAGATTAATTGTACCTCTGCAGGTATGAGCCATTTCTGCCTGATTTCTGAAATAAAATTCAAGCATAAGTATTTTAAAATAAACAACTTTTGGTATGTGTTTAAAAAATACAGTAGATTAATATAGGCTCCTGTGTGAAAAATATTAAGACAAAAGATTTTCCACTTGTCACAGGTGATGAAAAATGGACTCAAACCCAGGACCTCTGGCATCCACTGCCAGTGCTCTAACCACTGAGGTACTGAGTCCCAATAAATTGACTGACTTTCACACAATTGTGAATCCTGACATGCTTAATTTGATTCTGTCAAAACCATTAAATTAGGCATACTTAGCAAGACAATGTATGCAAAACTAAATCAAATGGAATGATTCAAAACAAGGTGGACAAACAACATGCTACAACATGTACAAGTATTAGGAGGAACATCGTTACAAGCTTTTTTCAGCACTTCAAGATAGCTTAAAATTATAGATGTAGACTATGTTTATATAAATTGACAGTGAAAGATATGCATCGAGTAATATTATCAGAAGCACATGTAGTATGGGGGTGGGGCAGATTCCTTAAAAATCGAGTATCTGTGCGAAAAGATTTGAAACAAATATACAAGACTTAAGATATGAATTGTCGAACATATTGTACTGCTTTATTAGCTGCTTTTGAATGGATCGCACTTTTTATTTCATAGAGTCAAACTGATCTGCATCCTGACCTGTAGTAGGAAAGAAGTCCATTTTGCAGAACAAACCAACGCTTCTGGTAACCTCTCAAATAGTTCGTCCACTTGTACAACCAGCCACGATAGTTGGACTGGTGTACAGACCGACTATCAGACATCCTTGAGATGCCAACAACGATACTTCTTTAATTACTGGAAAAATCGTATGTTTTCCTTAATGTTTCTCATAAGATGGCTGTTCGTCCACGTCACACACTTCTGTAATGATGCTAAATCCGACTTCCGTTTTTAAAAAGACCGTTTATTTTACACATAATTTGAGAAAAACCGGTCTGATATTGTCAGAAATAAATGTAAAAGATATAATTCCTGTTACATTTGTTTTATGCTTGTGTTAAGCATCGCTTTTTTTCCGAACTATATTAGAAACGATTCCTCCGCGAGGTAAACTTGAGGCAAGTGGGTTTCTAGAAAATCAGCAGAGAATTTGTCATTCCGTGATCGAATTGACCTTTACACCTAATAGAAGCAGTAAGACACGAGATATTATTTTTATAATTATCTTTAGAATCCCTTAGATAAATTTTATTTCATGTCAATAACAATTTTAATGTTATGATATGTAAGGGGTGCACTAATAACCCCAAATGATGAATGTCCTGCACTAAACAAAACAGAAAAGTGCTTAATTAAGGGGGATGTACAAGCCATATTGAATCTAGTCTGGTGTAAAATAAAAAATACCAAGAATGCGCTTAATACTCTACTAAACTAGCCCAAAGTTACTCAAAGTGCTAATGCACTAATTACCTACTGTTAGAGACCAAAATCAGTTAATAATTAAGTTTATTTTGTTTTAATTAGGAGGAAATTAATCATGTTAGAACTGCGCAGCTACAGCATTCACGAGATGAAAAATGCATTGAATATAGTGTTAGTTTGATTCATTGATAATATGGCTACTACCATTAGTTTCGCTTTTTTTCTTGTCATTATCCATAATTCTTGAAAATTTGATTTTTCATATGGGTGTCTTCCTGAGGCCATGTGTTCATTTCGTCCGCCATTCCTCTGTCACACAGAGTTCGAATAGCATTGGTTTTAAAATAAATGCGACCATAATAACATCAAGACAAGAAATTACTAAGTAATAATCATTAGGTTATTACTTACTACTTTTATTTGTTGCATTGCATCGTCTGATTAATGAAAAAAAGCGATTTTAACCCCACTCCAGCAAATCGGGAAAAACTGTTCTGTTTACAGCTCGAGTTTCCTCGATAATATCATTCCACTGAGCACGTGGTTGGCATGTGCATATATCTGCTGTGGATAGATGCGTTTATTACCATGATTATATTTAATTTTTCATGGGACAAGTCTTGATGATTTGTTGGTTTCTTTAAAACTCAAGAAAAAAGATAAAACATGGCCTAAACATATGTGATTACGGTGGGTATTTTTTCTGTGGCGATAGAAGTTATTTTCAAATGGGGCACTGCAAGGAGGATGCTTAGCATTTAATTTGAAAATGTTAAACAATATGCGGTGCATGAAAAACAAATTGTAATTACATGTCTTACATTCGAAAAGTTGGTACATGTGTCTATTTTGTTTAGCAGTTAGATAGAAAAAATAGGCAGTTATAGGATTTCCTTCAGGCACCTCACAAAAATAGCTAGATTGTTTGCAATGAACCACACATAGTATGGAGTAATGTTTGGACATAAAAACGCATCATGTCTCATTATGTTGACAACATTGTAAGCTCTCGCTCATTGAACATACGAAACTTGATAAAATATATTGAGTTGTTTCTTTGAAATTTAGAAGCAAGCACAATGTTTGCAAAGAAAAGTCCATTGCATATGCTATGTCTATCACGCAAAAAAATGAGAGGCTACCCCCCCCCCCCCCCCCCAAAAAAATCATATGTTTGTTTTTCAAAATAGTGCCAAAGATTCAAAAATTTTGCATTACTAAGTATGTGATGGAACATGTACTAGCCTTATAAGACAATTTGTTATAAAAATATTTGGTTGCCCTCTCTCCCGATCTACTGCCTAGAAATGGCCCGACTCATTTTTTTTTTTACATCCCATTACGTGTTTTTTTTTTTCTTCCGTCAACGAATATGTTTAAAGGACAAGTGCACTTAAGCAATACTTAATGGGCCCTTTTTATGTGCCATTTTACTTCGAAACATATTACAAAATCGTTCTCTATTGGTAATAGTTATATACTAGTGGATATTTCTAATTAAAAAGCATGTTAAGCACCACTTACATCAGCATGGATTTGAAACAACTGAATATTTTTAAATGCCTATGGATACCCTATAAATCCGGAAAAGTCGTACCGAACCTTCTTTTAGTTTCGCTTATGTAAATCAAGGGGAATAGATATTTAAATTGATACTTGAACAATCTGATGGTGGATCATAGTCGGGCGCGTTTGCGGAATGATATTTCTTGCGCCAAAGCTGTTTTTTTTAAATATTGAATGAAGTTGTGTAGTTGCCTGTAGCTAAAATGATTAAACTAAGAATTTGGTACTCTTGCATTTGAAAAATTACAATAATAGTTTCATTGAATATGAAATTAAAAATGAGTGTTATAAGTGGCTTTCAATACCTGTTTCTTTGTATTGCATGAAGGTTAAAAATGTTTGACACTTTATGAATGACACTAAGCTCTCTTTACCCTCCCGTGTTCTAAAAAGCAATACATACAAACATGCATCTCTAAGAGGCACAACTTTGACTTACTGAAACAAAACCTGCCTATGTTTTACAGTGAGCACTTTTGAGGAATGTTAACCTGGGTAGAACTCACGTGACTATCAGTATTTTAAATAATTTATTCCACACGTGGGTTCAACATGGGTCATACAGGTAAATAGCTCTCACTTGCTATAGGAAAAACATTGTACCTTTTATACATTTTTAATATTTTAAGTGCGAGCCTAATCGTGTGCAAATTTCATACTTTCACACAAGTTTTATAAATGTATTATGTGTCCTTTGTCATTCGCACAAGTTTGCACAACGTTAGGCTCATAGTTAACAAAAGCTTAGAAATGAATGACCCTTCTAGATTTACTATAGAAAATGGCAAATGTCGGCTGACCCCTACCACATTGTATAGTTTTGTTCTTTGTATATTCGTGGATTTCAACGGTAAAATTTGTTGGATCGTACGGTTTAGATATCAATTAATGATTTGAGATGAAAAATTTTGCTTATTTTGATTGTTTATTTTCTCACATTTTACCGGGGCCCATAAGTGCACTCGTTCTTTTAGGAATTTTTTTCTCACCTATAAATACGGACCCAATAATTTTTCCCTGAGTTAGGAGGACCACCAAACGTCATTTTAAAGATGGTATAAAATATTAATTAATGTTGATTTTTTTCTTTACTCTGTAAAATTGTAATTTTGACAAAAAGGGCAAATAGAAAAAGTTTTTGTATTCATTAAATCTCCTAACCCACTCTGAATGATTTCATTCCTTTTCAAATGTTGCTTCGCTAAAATCAAAATTGTAAATGTTTATTAGACAGAGTATACGAGGGTAGATCAAAAAGTAAACGATATATCTTAGGTATTTGATAGTTATATTATTGTTGAAATATTCAAGTATTTTTCAAAGTGTAAATTGGAGGTCTTTGATAGCATATTGCTTAATTAAAAACACATCCCTTTTCAAACTTGCTAATATATCACTGGGCAATATAACAAGTATCATATTTAACCATCTGCCTTCCTTCACTAAAACGATCTATCCAATCATTGATTGAATTTGTAGGAAGTCATTTGTCTTAATAAACTATGGAAAAATTCTTATATGCTACTTCAAAGGCATTTTTAAGATATACCATAAATATTTTAGTCGTTTGTTAAACGAGTACCACTGAGGCAACCATTTATCGTCACAAGTACCTGCATAATGACGTCATTATGAGCAAAACTTTATTCAGCATATATACTATTTTATAGAACTTGTGTTTGGCTATGTGTGCACCAAATTTGTTTCTAATCTGAATTGTGGTTTTGTAGATATAGAGATAGTTCGCGAACTTTTTGATCACCCCTCGTACTAGTAGGTACTAAATCAAGGTCATTCATATCGATTTTATGTGTTTAATTTCTTTGTGTTTCATTGATGATAATTAAAATTTTGATATATATTATAAGTTATCTGTGGCAAACTTACTAACTCTTAATTCTTAACTTTGATGGTGCTCATTTTTCCTTACCTGGAATCAAAGAGTTTAAGATTTTTTTCTTTGATATTATCAATAAGTACATTATTTAACAACTGTTCGATAATAATACTAAATAAATTACTTCAAGCCATACTATAACACATTTCCTCCTTTAAAAGTGTTCATACTATTTGAAATATTTTGCAACTGTAATTCTCTTCCACATTTAAAGATTGTTATGTCCCTCCATATTAAGAAGAGGTCTGGAAAACAAAATTCTGTGCTAAAAATAGACCACGTGCTGTTATCCATGAACTACTTTCATGATTCTTTACACTCATTTTGAAGACAACGATACCTTGTTTTGAACTTGAAATTATCATTTAAAAGTGCAAAATTTAGACATTTTCTCAACAAATGGTTGTAGAGAGAACATTGATGCACAGTTTGCATATTTTTTTGGATTTTTTAAGGCTCTGCTGAATTCTGTAGCTGCGCAGTTCTAAGGAGCATATCAAAAGCATTTTTCTGCAAAAGTATAGGTTATATATGCACAACATGCATTCAGTTATGAATATTTATTGTATCTTTATCATAAGGACTTAAAATTTGATCAAAATATGATGTATTTTAGCCACTTGAAGAAATGTTTACATTTTGTTCTCACAGCACTAAAGGTGGCCGTACATCCCCCTTAATATCTCTATTTTCTCGAAGGGAAAAACAATACTCTTTGACCTTCTGCAGCATTGCATGTGACAATTATGAAACAAGACAGTAATATCTATTCTGTTAAAACAGGTTCGACACAATCTCTTGTTTTAGCTTGAAAGGAAAAGTTGTTGCAAGAAATAGACAAAAGATTGCAGGCATATGATTCTATCATAAACTGTCAAACAAGCAACCTAAATTATATTGCATCTTTTGATGGCACAAATCCCGGAAAACTTGAAGAACTGTTACATGTAAAGTAATGGTTAGGACTATTGATATTAGCATGTTTAGCAGAATGTGGAGCACCTGACAAATGATGCAGGGCTCATCGGTTTGATTCTGATACCACCATATGTTTTCTCCTTACCTATTACAGAACTTTGAGTGCAATGTCACATAAGGAAACAGATTTTACATACATTCATTATAAGATTACTAAATTAAATCAAGAAATTGTGCCCGACCTGTTCATTGACAACTATTTCTTTTGTTAAGTTTAGGTAGATTAACTACTTTTATATATAGAAACTAAGCAAAGATATATCCTAGGCTTTAAAATGTGCTATCAACCTTCAGTTTGAATTTATACGTCATTATTATTTGTTTAGAAAGCTTACCTAAGCACCATCAGGTTGTTGAATTGTATTTTCTGTTCCTCCCAGGGATGACTTTGAAAATTTTCAAGAGTAGATGAAAGACATTATTAGCTCACCTGAGCTGAAAGCTCAAGTGAGCTTTTCTGATCACATTTTGTCTGTAGTCCGTCTGTCCATCCGTCTGTCTGTAAACTTTTCACATTTTCAACTTCTTCTCTAGAACCACTGGACCAATTTTAACGAAACTTGCCACAAAGCATCCTTGGGTATAGGGGATTCAAATTTGTTCAAACGAAGGGCCAAGCCCTCTTCCAAGGGAGATAATTAGGAATTAATGAAAAATTAATGGTATCTTTTAAAAATCTTCTTCTCCAGAACCACTGGGCCAGGAAAGATGAAACTTATGTGGAAGCATCCTCAGGTAGTATAGATTCAAATTTGTTCAAATCATGACCCTCAGGGTAGGGCGGGGCCACAATGGCCGACCAAAGTTTTACATAGAAATATAAAGGAAAATTCTTTAAAAATCTTTTTCTCAAGAATGACAAAGCCATAATTGATCATATTTACATAGAAGCATCCTCAGGTAGTGTAGATTCAAGTTTGTTCAAATCATGACCCCCGGGGTAGGGCGGGGCCACAATGGCCGACCAAAGTTTTACAGAGAAGTATATAGGAAAATTCTTTAAAAATCTTCTTCTCAAGAATGACAAAGTCATAATTGATCATATTTATATGGAAGCATCCTCAGGTAGTGTAGATTCAAGTTTGTTCAAATCATGACCCCCGGGGGTAGGGCGGGGCCACATTGGCCAACCAAAGTTTTACATAGAAATATATAGGAAAATTCTATGAAAATCTTTTTCTCAAGAATGACAAAGCCATAATTGATCATATTTATTTGGAATCATCCTCAGGTAGTGTAGATTCAAGTTCATTCAAATCATGACCCCCGGGGGTAGGGTGGGGCCACAATGGCCGACCAAAGTTTTACAGAGAAATATATAGGAAAATTCTTTAAAAATCTTCTTCTCAAGAGTGACAAAGCCATATATGGAAGCATCCTCAGGTAGTGTAGATTCAAGTTTGTTCAAATCATGACCCCCGGGGGTAGGGCGTGGCCACAATGGCCGACCAAAGTTTTACAGAGAAATATATAGGAAAATTCTTTAAAAATCTTCTCAAGAATGACAAAGCCATAATTGATCATATTCATATGGAAGCATCCTCAGGTAGTGTAGATTCAAGTTTGTTCAAATCATGACCCCCCGGGGTAGGGCGGGGCCACAATGGCTGACCCAAGTTTTACATAGAAATATATAGGAAAATTCTGTAGAAATCTTCTCAAGAATAGCAAAGCCATGATTGGTCATGGGACTACCTTTTGATTTAAACTCTTTAATAATAAACCAATTTCTACTTTTTCCTAGCCACAGTGTTCAGGTTAGTGATGTGGCCCATGGGTCTTATGTTATGATTTCAGATCAGATTTTTACTATTCACAGGTTGTTGCAAAAATTATGGACTGAAGAATGTATTGATAAATTCCTTTGATGATTGACCATGACAACAGTCACCAGCGACCAGTTTCTACAGTACACACTCCTCAGTAAAAATGTCCTGTCATTGGACGAACAAGAACTATATGAACTGTCACAGCTGGCTGGGATTGTGTTTGATCCCAGCGTCTTCAAGTAAGTCTCATATCGCTGTTCTTTTTTTTCACGCCTGTATTAATGACCAATAATAAAATTCCTCCCTATTTTGCCAAGCCCCAGGAGAGGATATAACATATTTGGTTTGGATCATAAGAGGAAGTCTTATAAATGCTATCATTTGGGAAAAAAAATTATTATATTACTGCAACATAGTATAACTTCAGAATTCAGTTGTTACCAGTAATTGTTGACTCCTGTGTTATGGAGATTAGCAAGACTGGTTCAGTACTGAAAAGTTTAAAAATATAATAAACTTTTCAGTGCTGAACCAATTTTTGCTTATCTCCAACCAAAGTGCTCAGATGAGCAATGTGGCCCATGGGCCTCTTTTTCTCCCATCCTACTCAATGCACATATATATTCTTTGTTTTTATTTCTCTAGGATCATCATGGATTTGTTGAAGATGAATGTTGCTCCACAGGCCATACTGCAGGTTCTTAGGAGTATATCTGGACAAAGGCCTAAAGTGATTAGCTCACCTGAGACATCCCAACGTTCTCATCAAACGGAGGCAGATCGCAGGGTGAAAAGCCGCAGTCGTGTTCCTAGTGCTAGAAAGCCAGAGGCTCGAAGATAAAGCAGTTCTGATCTCTAATGTCTTCCCAAAATACTATTGTCATAACAAAAACTTATATATAGGGTGTTCAAAGTAATATATGTGTATTAGAAAGACTTTTATAATACCATGGGAATCATTGAAATTATGTAGGTTGGTGGAAACTGTTGCACTTTGTTTGAAAGCCATGGAAATTTTTAAGGTAGAATTCTTTCTTCTCATAAGTAGATATCTTAAAAGAATTCAATTAAAACCCATACAAGTTGTACAAACTTGTGTGAGGATGTAGGTGTTGGATGGAAGGTTGTTATTGAAGTTGTGTGAAACAAGCATATGAGTAAGTTTTTATAACAAAAACTTTGTGTATACATTGAATTTGTAATAAAATGATATGAAATTCTAAAGTGGATTTTAGGATTGAATTATTTTTCTGATAAATTACTCTAAGTACAGTGTAAGTGGAAATTTTAGTGAGATGCAAATTTAGCGATTTCTACCTAAAAACTGGTGTTGATTTTTAGCGAGAAGTCATTTTAGCGATTTTTAAAATGCTAACTAAAGAAGCTATTACAAATAATACGCAATTAATTTTTAGCGATATTCAATTTCAGTGATGTCAGCACCCTCGCTAATAATGCCAAAATTAAATCCTCGCTAAAAATTCTACTTAAGGTACCCTAAAATCTTGAAAATAAGACGGATTTAATAATAAGCCGGTTTTGAAAATAAGCCACCTATTTCTTGCTTTAAAAATTACTCTAAAATAAGCCAGTTTTGAAAATAAGCCGGTCATGACAATGCCATTTAAGAAAGATGTTAAACGTTTGACGATCTTCTCGTCTTAAAAATTTGACGAGTGAAAACTTTGACGATATTTATTTACTGTGCAAAATAAAAAGTTATCTTTCTTTAATTCATTTAACCTTTACCAATTTCTGCATACGACATAGTACGAACGAGTACGAGTAACGATGTCATAGAACGAACTAAGTCTGTAGCTACTAATGAACGTATGTAAAATTACTAAATAAAGGGTTGTTTATAAAGTTAATTTTTTTTACCAGTAATCATGTCACACTGGCTAAAAAAAAATTAATTGCGGAACCAGCTAAAATGGTGAATTTTTTTCATGATATTGTCAGAACAATAATTATCTCATCGAGACCTGTACAAGCTAACGATGTGTTATAAGGTGGTAGTAATTAAATAAGTAAATGGAAAAAAGGAAGTTTTTGTTTGTAAAGCATTTCATTGCCAGGTAAAACTGCCCGAGGCAAGAAACCTGCTGATCGGCAGGGCTTGGTAGTAATTACATTTCAATGTACCGTATAACGTTAATTGAGTTGTTTAAATATGTGTTTGTTTGATTAATTCATCAAGTAATTCAATTGCAAGCGGATATCTTATATATTATTTTTACTTTTTTTTTTAAACAAGTTTCATGTAAATTCATATGCTGTATTATGCTGAAATTAACTTTTCGGGATCGGCATTCTCAAAATATAAAGTAGACGATCCTAAAGAATGTACACCGGGAAACGCCAATGAATACAAGAGTGCTCCCTTCTCTTGCCAGTTTTTTGCATTGATAATAAGCCGCAATTTGAAAATAGGCCGGTCTTGAAAATAAGCCCCCACTTTCTTACCAAAACTTAAAATAAGCCGCGGCTTATTTTCAAGATTTTAGGGTATCTCATTCAACAGTTCTTTAATAAGGAGTAAATTATATATTCACACTAAATTACATGAACATATATCATACTTAGAATTAAACAGAAAGAAGTTGTCTTTGGAATTACTTTTAATGTACAAGGTGAGAGGTCATACATTTATTACCATTTTGTCGTGTAGAGAGTTTTCAATTTAAAAGTTGAGTGACTAAGAATTGCTAGATTTCTTTCTTTTGAAAAATGCAAAGGAAAAAATATGATTCATTTAGGATTTAAGTGCTGGA